>NC_044034.1:71433197-71761697 GCF_901765095.1 Microcaecilia unicolor
CATGCATGTGCGAAAACCAAGCATGCACACAGAGTGTGTGTGTTGGGGGGGGGGGGGGTGTTGGTGCAGTGGTAATGGATGGAAAGCGCTGCTGGCTGATGCAACTAATTTGTATTTTGTACTTTAGATTGTGTACGTTAGGTTGCTACCCACCTTGGACAAAGGTGGGTTATAAAGAAACAAACAAACATATAGAGGTAGATGCACTAAACGTTTTTCATCGTTAAATGAGCCCTCAGGGAAGAATTTCCTATCCTTTCCATGCACTTAAGCCTATTTTCCGATGACAGTAGCAGCTAACGAAAACGGAATGGAGATGAGCAATTAGTGTGAAAACCCCATTGAAACGACATGCACTAACCTTTTCCGATTGCCTTTACGCAGGAAAAAGGCAGGAAAACTAACGAGAGGTCTGGACCTCTCGTTAGGACAGCTCTGTGCCAGGAAAAAGTGTTAAGTGAAAAAATAAACAAACTTTGAGCCAATCCCAGCGCATTAGCAGAGCTAAAAGCGCTGTGATTGGTCCAAAGGACCTCAGAAAACACATAAAAAAATAAAAATAAAAAAAGGATCGGGAGGGGGCAAGGGCGCTCATCAGGAGCGTCCTGTACGGACGGCCTTGCCCCCCCCCCGCTGCTCCCCACTTTCCGCCGCTCCCCCCACCCCGAAAAAGCAAACTTCTAGAAGCCCCTGCCCCCCTCCCTTCCTCACTACTCTCTCACCTCAGCTCCGCCTCCCGACATCCTCCGTCCGTGCCCCGCCCCCTTTTGGGGTCGTCGCCGCCATTCCCCTCCTCCATCGGGCCCCCCTTCCTCTTACCGGGCCCGTGCAGCGCCTCTCTCCTCTGTCCGAAGGCGCTGCACGGGCAAGAAGAAAGCTGAATCAGCTGATGCCTGCCTTCGCGATGGCGCGTCTTTCTCCTGCTGCGCCCGCCCCTGTCTGACGTCAGTAACCTACGTAGGTTACCGACGTCAGAAAGGGGCGGGCCCAGCAGGAGAAAGACGCGCCATCGAAGCTGGGCAAAGGCAGGCATCAGGCTTTCTTCTTGCCCGTGCAGCGCCTTCGGACAGAGGAGAGAGGCGCTGCACGGGCCCGGTAAGAGGGAGGGGGGCCCGATGGAGGAGGGGAATGGCGGCGACGACCCCAAAAGGGGGCGGGGCACAGGACGGAGGATGTCGGGAGGCGGAGCTGAGGTGAGAGTAGTGAGGAAGGGAGGGGGGCAGGGGCTGCTTGAATTTTGCTTTTTCGGGGTGGGGGAGCGGCGGAAAGTGGGGAGCAGTGGGGGGGGGGGCAAGGCCGTCCGTACAGGACGCTCCCGATGAGCGCCCTTGCCCCCTCCCGATCCTTTTTTTATTTTGATTTTGATTTGGGAGCCATGTGCTTGTGATTTGACTGTGTTTTGACTGTTTGTGGCATGCGCAGAGCAGCTAACATAACGCTTGGCTGCTCTGCGCATGATTTGGGGGCCGATTAA
The DNA here is from genome assembly GCF_901765095.1 of Microcaecilia unicolor. Lineage (NCBI taxonomy): Eukaryota > Metazoa > Chordata > Amphibia > Gymnophiona > Siphonopidae > Microcaecilia > Microcaecilia unicolor. The sequence goes on from NC_044034.1 coordinate 71,434,672, forward strand.
CGATGTGTATTGTGATTCTTTGATACATTGTACGTTTCAATACCGATCTCAGCATGTGTGACTTTTTTTTTTGGTGCATTTTTCGTTATTTTAAAATCGTTAGGGACTTTAACGATTTAGATTTTTTTACGTTTGGTTGCTGCATCTGCCTCATAATCACTTATTCTGGCTGCCGGAGGACAATTTCAGCTGGCAGGGCTTGAAGATCTCTACCAGCCATAAGGGTGCCAGAATTGTGGGAGGGCCTGAGCCTAAACTGGGTGGGCCCAGGCTCACCCGTGGTTGTGCTATGGGTTATGAAGACTTAACAGTTCGATTGTTCATCCCTGAACTATGAAAACTGGATCTGCCAGTACTTGTGACCAGACTGGCCACTGTTGGGGAACAGGATGCTGAACTTGTTGGACCTTGGGTCTGACCCAGCATGGTTTCTTGTGTTCCTTATCCCCTAAATCAGGTGCAAATGGGCAAGGCAGTAAAACACATTTAGTATTCAGCACTTAACTTAGCTGAACTAGAGCTAACAGGAAAGTTAAAAACATTATCAGTTTAGAATGCTGAAGTGGAAGCAGTCCAACAAATCTACCCTAATCCTTCACCTGCAATGTACATTTAGGGCCCTGTTTACTAAGGTGCGCTAGTGTTTCTAGCACGCACTAATGCTACAGACACCCATATATTCCTATGGGTGTCTCTAGCGTTAGCACACGCTAAAAACACGGTTTAGGAAACTGGGCTCTAAGACTGATAATGACTATGTAATTAGAGGATTTCAGTATTGGATGTTACATTGAGCACAGCACAATAGAGATAACCACAAATGGAAATTGTGTAGCCTAGCAGTCACAGTGGGAGCATTTGTACAAGTGGGCAAATGCCCATCTCATACATGTAAAAGTCTATCAAAAGAATCAGGAGATAGAAACTTCCTAGAACAACAGGGTAGATCAGTGGTTGCCAAACCACTATACAGCAGTGTCTCATCATGTTTATCGAAGTTACATTGGCTTCCTGTCAGGGCTAGAATTAATTTTAAAGTGGCGTGTTTGCTTTTTCAGATATTATATGGATTTACTTACGAATTACTTATTAATACACTGTCAGCTTCCATGATTGGCTTTTCATCCCAGTTACGAGACCAACTAACTTTACAACCACCTTGATTTAAAAAATGTCCGACTTTTAAGAATTGCTAATTCTACCTTTGTGTCTCTGGTGATTCAAGTTTAGAATTTTTTTCCTAAATATATTAGATTAGAGAAAAATTACAATTTCCTTTAATTATCAGTAACTAGGTTGGTATGAGCATTATGCCTTATATTGTTTGATTTGTAGGTATTGTTTTTTTTGTTTGATTTTATATTGATTTGATTTATGTGTAATGTTTTTTAAATATTGCTTTGAGTTCTGTGCAATGTTTTATGATTGAACTACTGTACAACGCATTGAACTCTGGAAAAGGGAGATAGCTGTTAACAAGAATTATTTTGATTTGATTTGTCCTGGAGGCACCTCAGCCGGTCAGGTTTTCAGTATATCCGCAATGAATATTCATGAAATAGATCTGCATGTAATCAAGTCAGTGCTTGCAAATCTCTCTCAAGAATATTCATTGTGGGTATCCTGAAAATCTGACTGGCTAGAGTGCCTCCAGGACCAGGTTTGGGAACCACTGGGGTAGATGAGCTATCTAAGGGGCCCTTTTACCATTGGCGTAGCTAGGACTGAATGAGCCCTGGGTGGAAAAATTGAGATGGGCTTCCCTATAACACCATTACTCCTAAGGTAGTGGGGACGGTGGGGGGGGGGGGGGGGGGGGGGGGGGGGGTAGATGTGCATTTCTGAATGCTAACAAAAAAGAAGCAAAAACTGGGCCTTCAGGATTGAGAAAAAATGCAGTCCTTTAATATCATAAATACCCTCTCTTTTGTGACTGCATTTCTGAATGCTGACAGGCGTAGTCTTTCCTCTGCTGCATTCCACCCAAAGGAAATTGCATCAGTTTATGGCAAAAGAAAGGCGACGCCAGCGAGAGACTAGCTTTCAGCACTGCCTCTGCTGTGACCCGCCATAGCATTTGGAGGACTGGGGGAGGGGAGAGGTAGACAGATTCCAGAGCTGCGTATGTGCTCCGGGGAGGGGGGATGGTGGAGAGATGCTGAACCTGGGCATGAGGGAATGAAAAAAAAAGAGAGGAAGGGGGTGCAATTTCAGGTGGCTCCTACCATTGAGCAACCCTAGGCATTATGCCAGACTTGCTCAATGGTAACTACCCCCCTGCCTTTTTTATTTTTTTTTTTATTTGTACCCCGCGCTTTCCCACTCATGGCAGGCTCAATGCGGCCTACATGGGGCAATGGAGGGTTAAGTGACTTGCCAGGAGTCACAAGGAGCTGCCTGTGCCAGGAACTGAACTCAGTTCCTCAGGACCAAAGTCCACCACCCTAATCACTAGGCCACCACATCGGGTAGTTGTTCTCCCTCATTATGAGCTGCCAACACTATCTTTGGTATGGTTGCCTTGTTTAGAATTTTTATCTTCTGTCTGTTGATGATATGATTGACCTGTGGAATTTGACCTTGTCTGAGGCTCCAATGCACAAAGGCAGCCATAAAATACGGCTGCCTCGCTAAAATTTAGCGAATCGCTAACAGGCAGCGATGCACAAAGGGGATTGCATGCAAATGAAATGAGCTACATGGATCCCCCTTTGTGCATCCTCGCTGATGCACTGGACCTCCCTGACCCCACAGTTTTTTTTTAATTTACCCTGGTGGTCCAGTGGACCCTGACCCCCCAATCTTATTTTTGTTACTTTCCCTGGACCCACCCCCTGCCCAGTGCACTGCCATTTTGTTTCGGGCAGGCCCAAGGCAGGAGGGAGGGGCCATTGCTCCTGCTCTACTGCCTCCACCTTGTTGTAAAAGTACAGGGAGGGGTGGGGTGTGGGGTTGGATGCGGGAGGAAGGGGTGTGTGCCTGTGCAGGGGAAGGGGTTTGGAAGGAAAGGAGCCATTGTTCTTGCCCTCCTGCCTCCACCTTGTTTTTAAGGTACAGGGAGGGGCGGGGGTGTGAGTCGGCTGCGGGAGGGAGGGGTATGTGCCAGCACAGGAGACGGGGAAAATTTTTTAAAAGGTTCAGGGTCGGGGGGGTCGTGGTCCATTGGACACCAGGGAAATTCTAAAAGAAGATTGGGGGGGGGGGGGGGTCAGGGTCCACTTGACTACCAGGGAATTAACAAGATGCAGGGAGGGTGTTGTGGTCCATTGGACCACCAGGGAATTTTTTTTTTAATTCAGGGGGTGCCGGGAGGTGAAAGGTAGGAAGCACTAGCAGGCAGCCTTTATAGCTTCCTGCTTGTGCTTCTCTCCTCTCCAACAGCTCCAGAGCAGCCGTAAAATTTGCTTGTTAAATTAGGGATGCTCTGGAGCTGTGCATCCCCTATTGGATTACGAATGAGCTCATTAGAATACTAATGAGCTAATTGTAATACATTTGCATGGGGTTCTCGGTGGCTGCTAATGGCACACGTTAGAGCCACGGAAAACCCCTTTGTGCATTACTAGCTATGTAAACGTTTGCTTCAGACTGGCTAGAACCAGTCTAAAGCAAACGTTAATAGCAAGGTAAGCTTTGTACATCTGCCCCTGAATCTTTAGATCAGGTAGTACCAGAAAAGACAGTTTGTACATGTAGTAATTTTTCTAATATTCATTAGAGGAATAAGGTTACTAAAAATTTATGTATGTCTTTAAGAAAGTTTTAGAGAAAATGGAGGAAATCACATGATGCTCATGATTGTGATTCATATAAACACTGTTTGCAGGAATATCTAAGTGCTTATGAGCTTGTTAGGAATAATTATTTTCAATCTAAAATTTCTCAAGCTCTTAATAAACCAAGAGAGTTGTTTAACACTATTCGCTGTCTGATTGGCACTCAGAAGTTGGAGTGTGATAACCACTCTTCGACAGCTGATATGTTTGCTGATTTTTTTTGTTTCCAAAGGACAATCTGTCTTAAATCAGGTAGATCTGGTACAGGAGCTGCAATTAAATAAACTGGCTTAGAATACCTCTGTTTGGGAAGTTTTTGAGGACAGTCAAGAGTGTGAAGTTAAAAATGTTGTTTGTTCATTGACACCAATTAGGGCAGTTCATGAAGACTTGCTCTTCAGTGATTTTAAGAGGATTGAGTGATAAACTTGCTCCTGCTTTGTTGAAAATGATGAATAAATCATTGGGGGGGTCCTTTTACTAAGGTGCACTAAAAATGGACTGCAGTAGTGTAGACGCATGTTTTGGGCGTGCGCAGAATTATTTTTCAGCGCACCTACAAAAAATGCCCTTTTTTTGCCGAAAACAGACGTGCAGCAAAATGAAAATTGCCGAGCGTCCATTTTGGGTCTGAGACCTTACTGCCAGCCATTGACCTAGCGGTAAAGAATCCGGGCGGTAAAGACCTACGCACGCCAAATGCCACTTGGCGTGCATCCGTTACGTGTGCCCGAAAATAAAACATATTTTTCAGTTATAAGTGAACTGTATGTGTGGGTGCAAGAATTTAGCCAAACAAAAAACATCATCAATGAAACGATGCCAACAATGAATAAAATCCAAAAATGGAGAATGGAAGATCCACTGATTTTCAAAATGATTCATAAAGAGGCATGCCACTGATGGAGCAAACCAAATCAAAAAGCACAAACGGACCTACAGGAACAGGACAAAGGTATCAACTTGACACGGGCCATGTTTCAGCGTCCAAGCACTTGTGTCAGGGGCCTAATAAAATACAAACATAAAAAATTACACCCGTGTCGGGTCTTTACAATAAAGTCTGCCTTTGTCCTATTCCTGGAGGTCTGTTTGTGCTTTTTGATTTGGTTTGGTTTCTTGGTGTACTTGGAACCCTCTCTTTTTGACTCTTGTACTGGTGGAGCAAAGGCAGAACCCATAGCTACCCCAAAATTTGGAGATACAACTTGTTCTTTTAACAGGGGGTACAGGGTCCACCGGACCACCAGGGTTTTTATGTATGGGGCGTGGGGGTTGGGCTGGGAGGGGTCTAGTTATGTCAGGTCGGTAGGGGGGGGGGGGTCGGGTTGGATACGGTCATGTCGGGGGGGGAGTCAGGTCAGATCAGGTCAGGTCAGGGGCATCCACCATGAGCACCTACCATGGGGAGCAGTCTGCTTGCACAGTGCAAGCAGACTGCTCCTCATAACAACAAGTCAAGACTTGTCATAAAATTTTGCATGCTAGAGGTAGGCGCTCATTGTCTGTGCATTGCTTGGATGCTGATTTTAATACTAATGAGCTCCTTGCAATGCATTTGCATAGGGTTTTCGGTAGCTGATAACAGCACACGATAGAGCCAAGGAAAGCCTCTTTGTGCATAAACTCACTAAACAACTTTTGCTTTAGACTGGCTGCAATCTTTCTAAAGCAAACGGTGCCAGCACGGTAAGCTTTGTGTGCATCGGGCCCTGAGTCAATATTCACCTCCATGCTCAAGGCTTTAGGTAGTACACAAAAAATAACACAGTTCATACTACCCTCAAGCTGCAGGATATGTAGAAAAAAAATCATTCTTGCTGCTTGCTCCGACCCTGCAGGCTTCCATCAGCCGTGTGTCTGTGTCCCACCCTCACTGACGTCATTGCCTGTTTCCTGTCTGATGGGACGCGGCAGATGGAAGCCTGCAGGGCTGGTGCAAGCAGCGAGAATGAATTGCCTCTATGGTACAGCATGGAAGGGTGGGGCTCAGACATGGAAGCGCAGATGCTGTGGAGGAAAGAGAGCAGTGTGGTGCTGCCGCTGGGTGGGCCTGAGTCACGAATGGGTGGGCCTGTGCCTTCCCAGGCCCACCTGTAGCTAAGCCACTGCTTTACAGTTAAAGAATTTTGCTTAACTTAACATATTTTCCTCCAGAATAGTGTAATGAAATCTTTTTCAAGGTAAACCACAGGTGTCCACCGAACCTCCACATTCTCAATTCCAGCTTACCGTTCACATTGCAGGCACTGATTCTTCTGTTATCTAATATTTTTGTGTGTCTGCCTCTGTTCCACATTGGCAATCTTCCCACCAAAATATTCCATACCATAGTTTTCTGTTATATCCCTTCTATTTCCATGATTTGCACACGATGGAATTATTCTAATAAGCTCTGTGATCTTACTCTAGTTCATTTTTACCACGTCTCCTGGTACTTTGATAATACATTTTTGCTGCTTTCTATCCTCTGAACTTCTGTATCCTTTTCTCAATTATATTGACTCAACACGATCTTGACAAAAGACCTATCCCTGCAGCTAGTGAGATGATTACAGCTTCCTTAGCAACACATGTACCATCTATTTAGTGTCTCAGACAATCCAAAAATTTCCACATTCTTATTTATACATTACCTCTATCCACTTAACTACTTTAAGAAGTGTTTGCCTCAGGACCGCAAGGAGACAAAGCCAGGCCTGGGGCAAACAGTGTTAAGGGGCCCACCACCGTAGCCCCCCCCTGTCATCTACTTGCCTAGAGTCATTGAATGTCAGGCAGCATCGATCAAAACTCTATTCCACTTCACAATCTCCTCACTCACCCAAGTTTAGATTTTTGGCTGTATATAAAAATGTAAGTCTTTACTGGATGATTAGAAACCATATCTCCACAGAAAAAATGAGAAGAAGGATAAAAAGTGCCTCATAAGGACATAAGAGTAGCCATACTGGGTCAGACCAATGGTCATTCTAGACCAGTATCCTGTTTTCCAAACAGTGGCCAAGCCAAGTCACAAGTACCTGGCAGAAACACAAATCATGGCAACATTCCATACTACAAATCCCAGGCAAGCAGTTGCTTCCCATGTCTGTTTCAATAGCCGACTATGGACTGTTCCTCCAGGAATTTCTCCAAACGTTTTTTAAACTCAAATACACTAACCGCTGTTACCACATCCTGAGGCAAAGAGTTCCAGAGCTTAAATATTCGTGAGTGAAAAAAATATTTCCTCCTATTTGTTTTAAAAGTATTTCCATGTAACTTCCTCGAGTGTCCCCTAGTCTTTGGACTTTTGGAACGAGTAAAAAATTGATTTACTTCTACTCGTTCTACACCACTCAGGATTTTGTAGACCTCATTATATCTCCCCTCATTTGTCTCTTTTCCAAGCTGAAGAGCCCTAACCTCTTTAGCCTTTTCTCATACAAAAGGAGTTCCATCCCCATTATCATTTTGGTCCCTCTTCTTTGAACCTTTTCTAATTCCGCTATATCTTTTTTGAGATACGGCAACCAGAACTGAACGCAATACTCAAGGTGCAGACACACCATGGAGCGACACAAAGGCATTATATTATTTTCAGGCTTATTCACCATCCCTTTCCTAATAATTCCTAGCATCCTGTTTGCGTTTTTGGCTGCCACCACACACTAAGCAGAAGATTTCAACATATCATCTACAATGACACTCAGATCTTTTTTTTGAGTGCTGACCTCCAAGGTGGACCCTAGCATCAGATAACTATGATTTGGATTATTCTTTTCAATGTACATCACCTTGAATTTGTCCACATTAAATTTCATCTGCCATTTGGATGCCCAGTCTTCCTGTAATATTTCATAGTCCGTATGTGTTTTAACAACCTTGATTAGTTTTGCATCATCTGCAATTTTGATCACCTCACTCGTCGTTCTGATTTCCATATCCAGTGGCGAACCAAGGGGGGGGGGGCGGTGGGGGCGGTCCGCCCCAGGTGTACGCCGCTGGGGGGTGCCACGGCACGCGCCTGCTCCGAGTTTGCTAAACTTCTTTGCTCGTTCGCTGCAGCTCCCTCTGCCTCGGAACAGGTTACTTCCTGTTCCGGGGTAGAGGGAGTTGTAGCGAACAAGCAAAGACGTTTAGCGAACTCGGAGCAGGCGCGCGCCGCGGCACCCCCCCCAGCAGCGTGCACCCGGGGGGGGTGTCATTTCGCCGGGGGGGGGGAGAAGGTGTAATTTAGTGGGGGGGTGGGGCGCATCGGTGCTCCGCCCCGGGTGCCATCCAGGCAAGGAACGCCGCTGTCCATATCATTTATAAATATGTTAAATAGCACTGGTCCCAGAACAGATCCCTGTGGCACTCCACTGTTCACCCTCCTCTACTGAGAGAAATGAAGCAAATTGGTGAGGCAAGACTTCCCTCGGCTGAACCCAGGCTGACTCTGTCCCATTAAACCATGTTTGTCTACGTGTTCTATTATTTTATTCTCTATAATAGTTTCTACTGTTTTGCCCGGCATCAACATCAGGCTTACCGGTCTATAATTTCCCAGATCACCCCTAGAACCCTTTAAAAAAATCGGTGTCACATTGGCCACCCTCCAATCTTCAGGTACTACGGACAATTTTAACGACAGGTTACATATTACTAACATCAGATCAGCAATTTCATGCTTGAGTTTTTGAGTACCTTTGGATGTATGCTATCTGGTCCAGGTGATTTACTACTCTTTAATTTGTCAATTTGGCTCAGTACATTTTCCAGGTTCACAGAGATTTCTTTCAGTTCCTCCGCATCATCACCCTTGAAAACTATTTCTGTTACAGGCAGATCTCTTACATCTTCTTCTGTAAACACAGAAGCAAAGAATTCGTTCAGTTTCTCCGCTATGGCTTTGTCCTCGCTGAGCACCTCTTTTGCTCCTTCGTGATCTAACGGTCCCACATATTCCCTTGCAGGCTTTCTGCTTCTGATGTACCCGAAAAAGTTGCTACTGTGAGTTTTAGCCTTCGTGGCAAGTTTCTCTTCATATTCTCTTTTAGCCTTCTTTATTAATGCTTTGCATCTGATTTGCCAGTGCTTATGTTGCTTCTTATTTTCTTAATTTGGGTACTTTTTCCATTCTTTGAAGGACAATTTTTTTGGCTGTAATGGCCTCTTTTACTTCACTTTTTAACCATGCTGGCTGACATTTTCTCTACTTCCACCTTTGCAAATACATGGAATGCATCTGGACTGGGCTTCCAAGATGGTATTTTTGAATAACGTCCATGCCTGATTCAGTGTCCTAACCTTTGCAGCCGATCCTTTTAGTTTCTTTTTAACCATTTTCCTTATTTTATTATTGTTGCCTGTTTGAAAATTAAATGCAGCTACAGTAGATTTCTTTTGTGGGTTCATCCCAGATAGTAGCTCAAACTTGATCATGTTATGATCACTGTTTTCCGGGGGACCCAACACCGCCACCTCTCGAACTATGCCCTGCACACCACCAAGGACCAGATCCAAAATGGCTCCCCCTCATGTTTATGAGTTTGTCTTATTAAATGTAATGTTTGTTTTATTTTATTGTGTATGTTTTTAATTGTCAACCACCTAGAATTGTAAGATACTGCAAGTTACAAATGTTTTTAAATAAATAAATAATTAAAACAGAATAGTTGGTCCCATTTCTTTCAGCCTCTGATACAGAACATTTCCTGCTCCAACTACCAGGAATCCTTTTCTTCTCTTAGAGGAGCATAAAGCTCTCCTGTGGTGGGATGCCTTTAAGGCTACTGTCAGAGGTCATATCATTAGTTATTCTGCCATGGTCAATCGTAGGCGCAGAATGGACCTGCTGGAGAAAACTGCCAAACTTAAGCTGTTGGAAAATCAGTTCATTGTAGATAATGAACCGGCTACTCTTTCGAGTTTGCAGAAATTAAAATATGATTTAAATACCACTCTCTCAAGGGAGGCGTTGGACCTCATTCATGCTCATAAATCCACATTGTATGCTGAGAGTAATAAAGCAAGCCACCTTCTTGCGCAGTACTTGAAAACTAAAAAAAGTAGGAATAGGATCTCGCAAATTGTTGATTCTACTACTTAACATTTTTTTTCTAGAGCGCTACTAGGGGATCATACATGTCAAAGATGATGCCATTGCCCAACAATTCCAATTGTACTACAACAAATTATATGATTCTGAAGTTCAATTTTCTGTGGGGCCCTTTGGGGAATTTGGGAACCATCTTGATAGGCCTCTTATAGATGTCTCTCAAAATCATGCTTTAGAACAACCAATCTCCCATAAGGAGATCCTGGATGCCATTCATTCTCTTTCGCCAGGTAAGTCGCCAGGAAATGATGGGTTCACTGTAGAATTTTATCAGAGGTTTGCGGAGTTTCTGGCGCCCAAGCTGCAAGCCCTCTATAATTCTCTCTTATTGCATGAGGGTCAAACTGGCTCCTTCCACCAGTCCACGATTGTTGTTATACCCAAACCAGACAGAGACCCGTCCAAAGTTGAGAATTATAGACCTATTTCTCTGATTAACATAGATAACAAAATTTATGCAAAAATCTTGGCTCTCCGCCTTCAACATATTGTTTCAGACATAATCCATAGGGATCAGAATGGGTTTACAGTAGATAGACTGGCTAGTGATAACTCTAGACTTTTCTGGAATATTCTGGCGCATGTTGAGGGCTCTCGTGAGCCTTTTCTAGCGGTTTCACTTGATGCCGAGAAAGCCTTTGATAGAATTGAATGGCCTTACTTGTTTCACATCTTGGCTTGGTTTAATTTTAGCCCATCCTTTATTAAAATGATTAAAGTTTTGTATACTAATCCAAAGGCCTCAATCTCAGTGAATGGTAATAATTCTCACTTTTTTCCTCTTAGAAGAGGCACAAAACAAGGCTGTCCATTGTCACCTCTCCTTTTCAACATTGCCTTGGAGCCATTAGCTATAGCTATTAGAGCTCACTCGCATATTTCTGGTGTCTCTGTTGGAGGGGAGATGTTTAAACTTTCCATCTATGCTGATGATATATTGCTATATACCACACCAAATTCTCTTCCCAGTGTATTGGGAGTAATCAATTCTTTTTCCTCTCTGTCTGATTATAAGATAAACTGGTCTAAGTCAGCCATAATGCCGCTCAATTCCTTCGTGCATAGAGCTCAGGTATCTCAATACCCATTTTCCTGGGAGCCTCACAAAATTAAGTATTTAGGAGTATGGTATTCCAAATCTGTCGATCAAAGTTTGTCCCTCATTAAGGACCAAATCTTATCTTTAACTGCTTCCATCTTAAATGTATGGTCTCCCACTATATCTAACGTGGTGGGGGAGGGTAGAGGCTATCAAGATGGTTCTGGCTCCAAAACTAAATTACATTTTCAGTATGACCCCCCTCTCCTTTCCCAACTCACTCTACAACAAGCTTGATTCCCTCCTAATTAAGTTTTTATGGAGGCAGAAGCCTCCCCGCATTGCGCTCAAGAAGCTTAAATTACCGAAAGATTTGGGAGGTCTTAATGTTCCTGATTTTAAGCACTATCACAAGGCTTTTCGGCTTGCCCAGTCTTTACGGTGGTTCCAAAGGGAATTATCTCATCTCACGCCTCGATGGCAGATTTTTGAGGCAGCGTTGGTGCACCCTTGCCCTTTATCTCTTCTCCCGTTTGCAGATTTGTACCCCTATACCAGACGCATTCGGCTGTTAAAAGCCTCTGCCTCTGATATCCGTACGTTTAGGGCTGGCCTTGGAATCCGTGCTATCTCTTTGGAGGATATATCTCTCTGGTATAACTCTGGTTTTCCAGCTGGTCTCCTGCAGTCTCAAACAGCGGAATGGCAAGAGAGGGGTGTATGGCAGCTGTCGCAACTGTATATTGCTGGTACTCTGTTATCGCCTGCTGCTCTGTCTGCATTGTATAATGTTTCTTTGCTAGATTCTGGCACATGGAAGGACATCTCCACATATATTGCAACCTTTCAGGTCTCCAATTCACTTATCTCGAATCCTTCAGAGTTTATCTCCTTTTGTCACACCATTACATCAGGTCGTAAGAAGGCTTCTCTGCTATATAAAAAACTTCAGGATCTACATGCCGATGCAGTTGCTCCATTGAGGATGTCTTGGGAAGCGGAGTTCGGTTTGGATGCATCTGAATTTGATTGGTCTACTTTCTGGGTTAACTCCATACGTCCCACGAAGTCAGCAGCAATATCTCAATCCTCATATTTCATCTTCCACAAAGCCTATTGGACTCCTGCTCGAGTGGCCAGAATCACTAAGAGTGCCAACTTCAACTGCTGGTCTTGTCAGGAAAGAGATGGTTCACTGGCACATATGGTTTTCTACTGTAAAAACGTCAGAGCTTACTGGCAACTAATTTGGTCAAAAATGTGTCTTATCTTTCACTTGCCTGAGTCCACTGCGCTCTCTTATGAGGTTGTGATCTTACGAGCTTCTTGTCCTACTATCCCTCTTTTGGAGTCTGATAAGAAATTGTATAACATACTGCTAGCTGTTGCCTTGCATTTAATTGTCTCCAATTGAAAACATAATGTGTACCTGAATTATAATGAATGGTGGAGTTATGTATGCGTGATCAGAAAATATGAAACAATTTTGGCCCATAGACATCGAAATATTAGGTCTGTTTTGAGGACCTGGGCTCATTTAGACCTTTTTTGTCAGGAGCCACATAGCACTCCTTGAACTTGTGTAACCCTGCAATTTGTCTCCGGGTATTGCCATGGAACTTTGACGTTGATTATGCTTATGATTTTTTTTTTTTTTTTTTGGGGGGGGGGGGGGGTTAATTTCCGGGGGGGGGGTTTTGTTTGATTTTGTGTTTATTTTTGCATTCTCTGTATGACAAAACCTTTAATAAAAATATATTAAAAAAAAAAAGAAACTCACTCTTCTAAGCTGCAAGACACTGAAAATTCTAAACCTTCCAATCTCAAAAACGCAAAAAATCCTTGGAGTCACTATCGACCGCCACATAACACTTGAACCCCACGCAAACAACACAACTAAGAAGATGTTCTACTGAATGTGGAAACTGAAAAGGATAAGACCATTCTTCCCAAGATTCGTCTTTCGTAACCTAGTGCAATCCCTCGTCCTCAGCCATCTGGATTACTGCAACTCATTATACGCAGGCTGCAAAGAGCAAACACTGAGGAAACTTCAAACAGCCCAGAACACAGCAGCCAGACTCATCTTCGGAAAACCAAAGTATGAAAGGGCAACACCACTACGAGAAAAACTACACTGGCTTCCACTTAAGGAACGCATCACTTTTAAGGTATGCACACTAGTCCGCAAGATCAGTCACGGCGAAGCCCCAGCCTACATGTCCGAGTTGATTGACTTACCACCCAGAAATGCTAGGAGATCTTCCTGAACATACCTCAACCTCCATTTCCCTACTTGCAAGGGCGTGAAATACAAGACACTACACGCGTCAACCTTTTCTCACACGAGCACGCAGCTTTGGAACACACTGCCGCGCAACTTAAGAGCGACCCACGAACAAGCATCCTTCCGCAGATTACTGAAGACCCATCTATTTGAAACAATTTACGGAAAGAACCAAAACACATAGAGTCCACACTCACTGTTCATCAATGCATCATACATCCACTTATGATCTCCCATCCCCCATAATTTCACATTACTCATACATTTACTCACAGAAATATGTACACCATATGCCTTTGTGTCTTAACACTGCCCTTAAGCTTCCCATTGTCTCCTCCCAATGTCTCAATGTTGATGTCCCATTGTGATATTCCTAATGATAATTCGATTATCTCGCATAACTTGTACAATATAACCCATAACCAAGTTGTAACAAATGTATTTTCATTATTCTTATCTTATTGTAAGCCACACTGAGCCCGCAAAGAGGTGGGAAAATGTGGGATACAAATGCAAACAATAAATAAATAAATAAATTCCACATTCAGGAATTTTCCCCCTTCGGTCTTCAAGACAGACTTCTCAAGTCCAAACTCAACTCTCCCCTTCTTTTCAGACTTAATTCACAGGCTTCCTTGAACTCAACGGGAACACTTGAATAGGTATTTTTCCCAACTTCTCCCAGGCACATTTCTCACCCTCCAGAGGTAAATGGACTTTTACCCCCAAGTGACTTTTTACAACATTTTGAAAAACAGTAAAAACGTATGGGGTCCTTTTACTAAACCACGGCAAAAAGCAGTCTGTGGTAGTGGGGGCGCGTGTTCTTGGTGTGCGCTGGGCCAGTTTTTACCACATCTGGGAAAAAGGGCTTCTTTTCAATGGGCCAGGAAAAGGGCCTGTGGTAAAATTGAAACCAGTGCATGCCTATTTACGGCCTGAGCCCTTAACGCCACCCACTGATCTAGTGGTAAGGGCTTATGCACTACGCATGTGGTGACTGGTCGGTGTGCACCAACTGCCAGTTGACACCAGAAATGCCATGTGCGGGAGGAAATTAAAAAAAAACAATTTGTCCTGGCAGTATGGGTGTGCACTAAATCTGAAATTACCACCAGGGAGTGCGCTGTCCTGGCAGTAGTCTCGTTTTGGCACGTGCTGCACCCGCATAGAGCCTACTGTGCCTTTATAAAAGGTCCCCTATGTGTTTTGTTATACGTTTTAAATAAAGTGAGTAGGGTATTTGTATAACATATGTTATGTGTTTTGTATGTCTATTATTTATTTATTTATGACATTTATATCCCACATTATCCCAAACAAATTTGAGTTCAATGTGGCTTACAATAAACAGTATAGGATACATAACAAAGAATAATGAATAAGAAAGTAACTTGTTGTAAGAATCCAACTTTACAATACAATATAATAAACATACTGGGATAGCTATGGATGTTTAATATTTAGAAAATCTATTATGAATGAGAAATTGTACATGAAGCAAAGAGAAAGTTAATGGTAATTAGAATAATAACCAATTCAGGTAATAATTAATTGTTTGAGATATGGTTGTTTTTTTGTGAGGGTTTGTTTGAATAAGAACGATTTGAGAATTTTGCGGAATCTAGTATATTCCTGTATATTTCTTATTATTATTATAAACTATGACAATAAAAAGGTTATAAATATAACAAAAAATTTAAAAAAGAAAGAAAGAAATGAAATCTAGCTTCTTCAATCCTGCCAAACAATAGACTGTAAGGACCCTAACCTGGTACTCCAGTCACTTTCACCCTGTGTGTGGACCCCACACAGGCAAGTTTTCAGAATTAGGAATCTCTTCTCCCAACTTCTTGAACTTCTGTCCAGTGTTCCCTTCCTTTGACGAAGGAATAGCTTTCTCCTCCCTGCCCAAGGACTTCATCCCTCTGGAAATCTGCAGCACCTATAGTACATAGAAGCTTTGAAAAAATCTGCTAGTGGAGAATCACATATTAGTTAGATAATGAAAATCCATTATAATTAATTGCATTTTTGCGATTGCAGAATAAACCATGCTTGAGCTTCAATGTGTTTTGGAATAAAGAACCCCTTAGGAGTGTCAGGTTGCAGGAGATGAACATATTCTCACAACAAGGGCAATAAGACTGCAAGTTGCACTAGTGGTGGTCTGTTGGACATACAAAGCTTTTCCAAAAAGCCCTGTGTCTTTAAGGCTGTAAAGTCTGAGCCATGCACTGAGCATGTGCAGGGAATCCCTTATTAGCGGCCAAGGAGGGAGCTGCTGGTGTGGTCGGCATAGCTGCTTTTGTGGGGGTGTCTATAAGGTTCTGGTTTGTTTTGAAATGAAGGTATGCTATTTTTCTTATTTGTATTCAGTAGCAAGGGGAAGCTGTGTGGTCTGAAGGTGGCTTTGGAAGTTTGTAATCCAGTTGTAGCCGTTTTCTCTCCTGTCTCTCTGTTAGTGCTGCCTAGTGGGGGGTTGCTGTCCAGTGCAAACTATTGTCTGTTTAGTTGTATGAGTTAAATGTGTGAATGAGGCTTGAACATTCAGGGTTAAATTTGCAATTAACATTTGTGCATTGGTTCTATATTCTAAAAAGAGGGTAAGGTGGGATTTCATTTAGGAGATGTTAAATCTTGTTTTGTCTGTCTGACACTGAGCATGTGCAAGGAGCTTTTCACGGTAGCAAGGGGGAGAGGGAGGGAAGCTGCTGTCTTTTTTAGCCAGGAAAAAAAGAAAGAAAGATGATATTGTAGAGTACCCAAAAGGTGCTTACTTGTTTAGAAAGTAAGGATTAGTGCCTCTGTGAGGAGATTTGCAGTGTAGTGCTCCCAACAAGAGGGCTGTTTTAGTCAGTTACTGGAGCCCAGGACTTTCTAGGGGGGACACACTCCATGAGCAGCAGAAACCACGACCACCATTCTGTGCTTTGGATTTGCAACATAGTAAGGCAGTTGACGTGTGGGACACTATTCAGTGACATTCTGTAGCCGGCTTTACTACTACAGGCTTTCACGATTGGTGACTTACGAGTGAACACGGCAGTGTATGTTTTGGTGAACTCAGTTTTGCACAGTTCTGTGAATATAACAAATGATGTTTCCAGTAAACTTGAATGACATCATATACTGCTGTTTGTTGCAACGCTCATACTGGGTTCCTGACTGCGTTGGAAGAGATCTGTGCTTTTGAACGTTGCATGCTCTGACCCTCTATTAGAGGTGTAATGCCAGTGTTTTCTATACAGCGTAGGCTTCCACATGGAAGACGACCAGATTTTTTTACATTAGCAGATAAACAATTAGTACAAAACCACTGCCGATTGGTCTTTTGTAACAAACGCATCAGTGAGGCAATGTGAAGTGCTTCCATCCCCAAAACCTCCCAGCCCACAGCCAAGTACACAATTCACTGAGCAAAGTGGTGTAGCGGCATACCCATGCAGCTGACATAAGAAATGTCAGACCTGTCTCCTTGCTTTCTTTGTAGGGATGATGATAGCTGGTTTCTGATTTACTGAGGCAGCGGTGCTGTCAGGTGTTGTCCAGAGGTCCCCCCCCCCCCCCCCCAGGCCTTTGGTTGTGCTTCAGTGTGAATCCAGCTGGATATGAGCAGGATTGGATGCTGTCAATCTAGGAGGTGTGATAAACTCTGCTGGGAATGAGATTTTAGGCAGAGACTAGTGGTTTAATGTTTGCCTTTGTAGGAAAAGGCATTGCCCTTTCTAAATCTGTAATTTTTTTTTTCTTTTGAAATTAGGTTTGGTCATGTATTACTGAGATCTTTCGGTTTATCCCATAGTGTGGAGTTTTTCCTACCTCACAGATTGGGGGGGGGGGGGTGAGTGGTTGGAGGATAGCTGTGTGTGCAGGTCTTTGCTAAAGTTGCCTTAATTCCCCTATCTGTTGTTTTTTTGGGATTTACCTGGGTGCTTGTGAGGTCAGAGAGAGAGAGACAGAGTTGTCCTGTGCAACATGCCCTTTCGTGCCCCTGCCCTGCTCACTTCACCACTGCCACTGCAGGGAAAACGGTGGATGGGGAGTGATTTCATTTTTTTTTTGGCCTTGTCTTCTTTGCACCCCGTGTGGCCGCACTGTCCACACAGTCTTCAGGGTGGCCTCTAGAACTGCTGCCCGGGCAGGGGTGCAGAGGAGTAACCTAATGGCTAGCGCAGTGGTCTGAGAACTGGACTTGATTTGATTCCCGGTACGGCTCCTTGTGACCCTGAGCAAGTCACTTAAACCTCCATTGCCCCAGGTATAAAACTTACATTGTGAGCCTGCTGGGGAAAGAAAATACTTAACAGTACCTGTATGTAATGTGTAAACTACTTTGGTTGTACCACAGAAGTGGTCTATAAGAAGAAAACCCCCAAACCTTCTGATGCCTGTGGAGATGGGAGTTTTGGTGCCTGTGTGTTTATAGGCTACGGCAGGAGATGGTGGCGGTTTCTTTTCTTTCTTTTTTTTTTTTTTTTTTTGACATAAGAGGTTTCTGGTGCTGGAAGGGGTGGACCCATTGCAGTTCAAGCTTACGATATGAAAAGCTTTCTAAGAGGACCTACAAGAGATGCAAGTGGTGTTTCTTTCCTATGGATTGAAAGGCTAAAGCATGGGGTTGTCATACTGTAATCCTGGTGGCCCTCCCCTCTAATGATATGCATACAAATACTTCATGTATATCCATTAGGGTAGCCTGAAAACCTGGCAGGTTTGGCATCTCTCTTGAGTTGCGATTTGATAACGCTACTGTTGCAGGTTCAGTATGAAACCTTTCAGCACAGTTCTGCACTCATCTTAAATCTACTGTGGCCACCTGGCTTCCAAGCGAGGTGAACAGTTTTGTGACATTTGGTCTCCATTTTGGGACTCTCTCACTCCAGTAGCAAGAAGCAAGATATTGAATTGTTAAATAAAGTTGGGAAGGTAGGGTTGGGGGGGGGGTGGGGAAGGGGAGGGAGGGGGGAGAAAGGGGAGGTTTAGTTGAGACAAATGTTTAAAAAAGTCAAGCAACTCAAACACTGTACTTGTTTGTTGTTTATTCTGAGATTGATGTATATGGATATAGTTTGGATTGCAATAAATAAGAATTATAAAAAAAAAAAAAAAAAAATCTACTGTGGCCATGACAATGTTAGAAATGCTGCTTTAATGCAAAGAAACTCGTGCAAATGAAAATAGTTATGTTTTTCTTGGCACCATTGCTTTATTTGGCTTTTTCTTTTTCAACTGATCTTGTGGGCAGCCAGCTTGCACAACCTGTGTCTGGCTTATAAGTAGATGAGTATTGCCATACTGGGAAAGACCAAAGGTCCATCAAGTCCAGCATCCTGTTTCCAACAGAGGCCGATCCAGGTCACAAATACCTGGCAAGATCCCAGGTTACTGATCATAATCTGTTCGCGGATTCTTTTTGTCTCTTTTTATAGCATTTGTGTGTGTGAAATGAGGGTTATGTATTCTACCAGTTATTAATTTAGGGGTGCTTGTCAGATAAGAGCATAAGAAAAGCCAAGCTGAGTCAGACCAAGGTCCTGTCTCCGATAGTGGTCAGTCCAGGTCACAAGTATTTGGCAGATCCCCTTAAGTAGATCTGTTTCTCATAGTTAATGTCTAATACCAAAAAATGATCCAGGTTCACAATCTAAATAGTAAAGTGGTAATATATTTATATACTAGCCGTTCAGCCCGTAAAAACGGGCTAGTATAGGAGGGGGGGGGGTTGAAAGGCCTCCCCACCCCGTCGCCGAGTTCGCCGTCGCCACCCACCTTCCACCCGGTCGGGCCCTCGCTCCGCAATTGAAACAGCGAGGGCACGCAGCACACAGCTCTACTGCTGAGCTGCCTTGGCCTTCCTTCTTCCCTGCCTGTGTCCCACCCTCGTGTGACGTAACGTCGTCGAGGGCGGGACACAGGCAGAGAAGAAGAAGGAAGGCCGACGGCAGCTCAGCAGTAGAGCTGTGTGCTGCGTGCCCTCACTGTTTCAATAGTGGAGTGAGGGCCCGACCGGGTGGAAGGTGGGTGGCGGCGACTCCAGGTGAGGGAGCGTTAGCGACGGCGGTGTCCCTCGCAAATGCGCAGTAGAGACCCTCTCTGTTCTGCCCTCGTCATCATATTGACGCAGGGGCGGGGCAGAGAGGGTCCCTACTGCACATTTGCGAGTGAGTACGACACTCGCCATTTATATATATATATTGATATCCTGTATTAAGACAACTTAACACTTCCTTTATTCAATTACAACAATAAAAACAATAAATATTGAGAAATTCATGACATGTGCTAAACGCTCTTCTAACCATATACAAAGTTGTTTTTTTCAGCTTTAAATCAAAGAATATTGTCCCATATTTCTCTGAAAGAGGATTGCGTCAGTCGTTTCTGAAAAAGATCTTGTTGTACATAAACTTTACAATCATTGTCAAGCAGTCCACTCGAATTCACCAAACAGTTCTAAAGCTGCATTTTTTTTTCAAATGTAATCCTCAAATCACTCATTTTTTTTGCAATAATAATTATTTACACACATTGGACTAGATTCTGTATATCACGCCTAAAAATTTGGCACCAAAATGAAATTCGCCTAAATGTATTCTATAAAGTACGCCTTGATTTAGGCATACTTTTATAGAATAAGCTTAAATTTCTGCACAGTATATAGAACACGCCGAGCACTGCTCCGTGCAACTAAAGTTAGTCGCAGGCAGTTTCGTCAAGTGAAACTTGATGTAAATCAAGATGCCTAAATTATGTTTCAGAACAGGTGTATTCTATAATAGCGCACATAGATTTTAGGAACACCCATTCCACGCCCATGGCCATGCCCCCTTTCAACTACGCGACTTAGAATTTAGGTGCACCACGTTACAGAATTCGCTTAGGGCCCTGTTTACTAAGTTGCACTGTAGGCATGCTAGTGTTTTTTTCAGGTTATGCCTACAGTGCATGTGCTAAAAACGCATGCATTGGGTGTCCCTGGCATTAGCTCGCGCTGAAAACGGTTGCACACATTAGTAAACAGGGCCCTTAGTTCTGCATGTAAATTCTAATTAATGCCAATTAGTGCTGATAATTGGTTGTTAGCATCCAGTTATCAACAATGATTAGCTTGTTAGCTTATGCGCACGATATACAGAATCCCAGGGATTATACATACTACAAACCTGTTTCCTACCTTACGAAATTATTCACGTGCTCAGACCGCTTCAAAGCGGAGCTGATGTTTCAGTAAAACGTGAGACAGTATTTTTGATTTAAAGCTGTGAAAGTCAACATTCTGTATGGTTAGAAGAAGAGAATTTGGCACCACATATCATGACTTTCTCAATATTTAGGGCCCTTTTTACTAAAGCATGTTAGCGTTTTTAATGCGCCTACAATTAGCATGTAGGTGTGTACATGGTTAATGTGTTAATGTTAATGCACCTATAATGTGGCTTAGTAAACAGGGCCCTTATTGTTTTTATTGTTGTATTTGAATAAATATCTGTTTTATAGTTCATATGAACAGTGGCTTTAAGTCTACCTGTCTAATAACTTTTTATGGACTTTTCCTCCAGGAGCTTGTGCAAGATATTATGATGACAAAACAAACTAAAGTTAACAAGGGGCTCATGAGAACTGTCCTCCCCCCCCCCCCCCCCCCCCACACACACACACTCCCAAGAACAGCACTTGGTTTCAACGTAGTTGTTCTTTTCTAGGTATCTCTAGTTCTAATCTACTGTGTGAAGTACAAGAAAATAAGTTTGAGGAGCATTTGTCTGAAACCAGTACTGGAGAAAATGCAGGCTCGCAACTTCTGAGCAAGATGCTTAAAAAGTAAAATATATGATGGCAGCAAATATCGCTCTGATAAAGTTCAGATGAAACAGCGGCCCTTATTAGGAATACAGGACTCTATAAAGTACCTCTGATATTCCAGTTAACCTTTGAAAAGCAATGCTGGATATTTGGCAGCTAAGGGCCCTGTTTACATTTTTAGTATGTGCTAAAAGTTAGCGCATGCTAATGCTAGAGACACCCTGTCTCTAGCGTCAGCGTGTGTTAAATTTCAGCGCGTGCTAAAATGCTAGTGCGCCTTAGTAAACAGGGCCCTTAGTGTTTTGTTTTCTTAGAATTTTGTCATTTTAGTAAATGTGAAGCTTATACGGGCAGTCTAACTTTTTTTTTTTTTTTTTGAAATTGGCTATTCTGTAGGATATTGACTGTTGAATTTCTGATGCGTTTGTTGGATATGATCCATGACATGTTTGAAAGTCTCTTGGGAGTTATTGTAATCCACTGAGGTCTCTTTCTCCACTTTTGTTTCTTTAATATACTTTGTCTCTTCAGTTTTCTTCTGTTGCACTCGGATTGGGTTTTTTTCTTTATCAAGTAACATACTTGGTGGTTATTTTAGAAGCTCTAGACTTGTTTTGGACGTCTTTAAACTGGCATTTAGATATCTAAATCCCAATTTTACAAAGGCAGGATATTTATTTACATAGTAACATAGTAGATGACAACAGAGAAAGACCTATACGGTCCATCCAGTCTGCCCAACAAGATAAACTCATATGTGCTACTTTATGTGTATACCTGACTTTGATTTGTATCTACCATTTTCAGGGCACAGACCGTAGAAGTCTGCCCATCCACTAGCCCCGCCTCCCACCACGTGGCTATTAATGATATATTCCGTCTTAACACTGCAGTATGTCCATATGGCAAGGGGGCGTGGTCTGGGTGGGGTTAGGGAGGTTCCAATATATAGACATCCAACTCCAATCACAGAAGGGAAAGGGATGACCAAGTCTAAAAAGATGGGCATCTGTATTTAGACCTGGTACTTCTCACGTCTGGGTTATGGAAAGGAGCTCTGATTTAAGCAGCTGTGTACTGGAGGGATTACGGCATGATACTTCTTAATCCCCCAGTGGTTGCTGCTTCCCCCCCCCCCCCCCGAATGTGAATTTGGCAAGGGATGTCAGGTAGTATGGACATTGTTAGCAAAGCAATATGCAGCTCTGAGGAGTAGCCTAATAGTTAGTGCAGTGGACTGAAAACCAAGGGACCCAGGTTAAATTCCACTTTTTTTTTTTTTTTATTTGAGAACCCTCCAGGAATAGAAAAATACCTTCTGTACCTGAATATTTAAGATGCCTGCAAGCCTGAAGGCTATTGAAGTTTGTCTTTTTTTTTCTGTTCCTACAGGGCTCATAATTAAAAAAAAAAAAAAAAAAAAAAAACCCAAACAGCTAAAGAGGGATTTCAACCTGGGTCCCCTTATTATCAACCATTGCTCTAACCATTAGACTACCCCTCTGTGTTTCATGGACATCTACATAGTAACATAGTAGATGACGGCAGAAAAAGACCTGCATGGTCCATCTAGTCTGCCCAAGATAAACTCGTATCTTGAATTTGTACCTGTCTTTCAGGGCACAGACCGTATAAGTCTGCCCAGCAGTATTTCCCGTCTCCCATCACCGGCTCTGGTACAGACCGTATAAGTCTGCCCTCCCCTATCCTAGCCTCCCAACCACCAACCCCTCTTCCCCCCACCTGCTCCGCCACCCAATTTCAGCTAAGCTTCTGAGGATCCATTCCTGCTGCACAGGATTCCTTTATGCATATCCCACGCATGTTTGAATTCCGTTACCGTTTTCATCTCCACCACCTCCCGCGGGAGGGCATTCCAAGCATCCACCACCCTCTCCGTGAAAAAATACTTCCTGACATCTTTTTGAGTCTGCCCCCCTTCAATCTCATTTCATGTCCTCTCGTTCTACCGCCTTCCCATCTCCGGAAAAGATTTTTTTGCGGATTAATACCTTTCAAGTATTTGAACGTCTGCATCATATCACCCCTGTTCCTCTTTTCCTCCAGGGTATACATGTTCAGGTCAGCAAGTCTTTGGTCATACATCTTGGAACGCAAATCCCATACCATTCTCGTAGCTTTTCTTTGCACCGCTTCCATTTTTTTAACATCCTTCGCAAGGTACGGCCTCCAAAACTGAACACAATACTCCAGGTGGGGTCTCACCAACGACTTGTACAGGGGCATCAACACTTCCTTTCTTCTGCTGATCACACCTCTCTCTATACTGCCTAGCAACCTTCTCGCTACAGCCACCGCCTTGTCACACTGTTTCGTCACCTTCAGATCCTCTGATACTATCACCCCAAGATCCCTCTCCCCCTCAGTACCTATCAGACTCTCCCCGCCTAACACATACGTCTCTCGTGGGTTTCTACTCCCTAAATGCATCACTTTGCATTTCTTCGCATTGAATTTTAATTGCCAAACCTCAGACCATTCTTCTAGCTTCCTCAGATCCCTTTTCATGCTTTCCACTCCCTCCCGGGCGTCCACTCTGTTGCAAATCTTAGTATCATCCGCAAATAGGCAAACTTTACCTTCTAACCCTTCGGCAATGTCACTCACAAATATATTGAACAGAATGGGCCCCAGCACCGATCCCTGAGGCACTCCGCTACTCACCTTTCCCTCCTCCGAGCGAACTCCATTTACCACCACCCTCTGTCGTCTGTCCGTCAACCAGTTCCTAATCCAGTTCACCACTTCGGGACCTATCTTCAGCCCATCTAGTTTATTTAAGAGCCTCCTGTGAGGAACCGTGTCAAAAGCTTTGCTAAAATCTAAGTAGATTATGTCTATAGCACGTCGATGATTCACTTCTCCAGTTACCCAATCAAAGAATTCAATGAGATTCGTTTGGCACGATTTCCCTCTGGTAAAACCATGTTGTCTCGGATCTTGCAGCTTGTTGGCTTCTAGGAAATTCACTATCCTTTCCTTCAGCATGGCTTCCATTACTTTTCCAATAACTGAAGTGAGGCTTACCGGCCTGTAGTTTCCAGCTTCTTCCCTATCACCACTTTTGTGAAGAGGTACCGCCTCCGCCGTTCTCCAGTCCCTCGGAACCTCTCCAGTCCCCAAGGATTTATTAAACAAATCTTTAAGAGGACCCGCCAGGACCTCTCTGAGCTCCCTCAATATTCTGGGGTGGATCTGTGTGACATCATAGGAACATTCATCTTATCTTATAAAATGGCCACACATTTCACTTATTTCCCCCCTCCCCGGTTCAATTCGAACATTTCTGTTTAATAGGTATGAGATGGGCATTCATTTGTGACGTATTCTGAGTTGAACATCCTTTGTAAAATGTCCCTCGATAAGTAATACTTGAATTTTTTTTTCTCCTAAAATTGCCTATTGCCTGTGTTCAGATGGTTCTTGCTGTGCTCCACCTTGGGTGAATTTCTAAAAAAAAAAAGGCATAAGATGATTTTATCTTTTTTTTCATGTGTTTTATTTCTATTCATTGCCTTTAAACGTGGATTAACATGGCTACAGCACCATTTTATTCTAAAAGATGATAAATCTATACTAATAAATAAAAACCCTAATTGGGGAAAAATATTTTGATTCAATTTACAAGATTGGTTAAAGGTCTTCTTAACGTTGGACCTAATTGTTTTGTTTATATGCCTTTGTTTTTCTATACTGCCAAAACTCTGCCAAAGGATGACTGTGTGGAACCATCTGGGATTTTTTTAGGAGTAGATACTTGAAGTGCTGTATCGGCCAAATTGTTAAATTACCATTTCCATATGTTAGATGTACTGTTTTAGTGCATGCCAATGAAAACAGTTAATACTTCTCTTGGCAACATTGCTTTCTATGGCAGTATACATGACTTTTTTTTTTTCCAACTGATTTTCTGGCCAACCCAGATGCACAACACGTGTCTTTCTGACATTACTGATTCATTCAGTTGCCACAGTTTTATGACATTATATCAAGAAAAGAGGGGGAAAAAAACTCTATGAGAAATAACAAAGTATCAAGGAGGAATATAACACGTGGCTCTAATAAGTCACAGAACATTTTTTTTTTAATAATGAAAAAGGGGAAGAGGACGGTACAATGGCATCTGATGTTCATAAGAAAAAAGCTATGTGATCTCTTATAGCCCCAGCTATTTCAGATCAAAGCTTTATAGGTTGTCATGAATTATTTGCCATGGGACCTGGATTACATTAATTCTATACTTCATTACAAATGTTGCAAAACTGTTACAAAAATTGAAAATGTAGCAACTGCTTATCTTAATTGTGCGAAATGCACTTCATGCCAGTGACTTAGTAGAGGAAACACCCGACGCCCACAATCCTAGAACAATGGCGTTTTGGTCAGGTACCTGCATCCAGGGTTATGAAGGTAGTCAAAACAACTCCTTAAATTATTTATTTTTTTTAATTTTTTTGACCCAGAATTTCTTTTGTGCTCTAAAGCACAGTTTGAAGCAGACTGAGTTCTGGCACCCTGTGCCTTCTTTCATTCTATCCAAGATTTTTCCCGTCCCTCCATAAAATATATACCCCCCCCCCCCCCCCCCCCCCGTTTACTAAGCCGTGCAGCAATGCTGACGGGCTGTGTCGACATTAGTGCACCATGGCAATTTGTCTCCATCCCTGCCAGTGCTGATCAAACTGGCCAAACTTATTAAACAATATATATTTAGATTTCTGTGTATATGTGTGTGTATATATATATTTATATATAATGAAAAAATAAATATTAATACTATAAACAGAAGTCAAATGATCAAGGACCTAAATGACCTTCAAATGAAGCACACAAGTACATATAAACATGAGTCAAAGCATTTTGCTGAAATGTACTTTTCTTGTAAATATATTAGTGCTGGCATTTCAAAAACTATATATTTATGTGCAATGATGAGAAAAGCATAAAAAAAAGAGAAACAAACCTATGAGCTGCTGCATCCACGTTGTCATTCTTTATTATTGGTAGCATTTTTATTTAATCTCGCTTATATTTTGAAACGTGCCAGTTTGTGCAGCATATTGATGTATACAGAGGAAGTATAATATCGGAATAACTTTTCATAGGTAGAGTAGTAATTTGTTATAAATCATAATCGGTGTGTCATTTAGAGGAGCTGGTTATAGGGACACCCTGGCACATGCTGTATTCATGCAGATGTTTGTTCCTGTTAAAGGGCCACTAAAACAGACATCAGGTTATGACAATTAGGTGCAACATTTTCTATCTATCTATTTACTTGTTTGTGACCATTTATATCCCACATCAAGCATGAATTAGATTGAAACCTGGGAGCATTTAAAATCTTTTTTTTCTCCCCCCTGTGCCTAGATCGAACGAAAAAAAAATGGCGCATGGGAACTTTCTCCTTTTGTCTTGTGGATTGCAGTGGTATATTTATTTTTTATTGCTATTATTTAAAAGACAGTTATTGAATAATGATGGCACAGCTACCTTCATGCAGAAGCCCAGAGTCAGTCTAAATGTGCCAAAATTGTCCAGCACACTATTAGCTCCCAAGTTCATACAAAGTTAATTGTGTTGAGTGGAAAATAAATCTGTTGGCTCAGGCTGCTTGCTGTGTGAATATTATATCACTGTTTCATTTTTGCTATTGAGTATTGTATATTAAGGTCATTTCCTTTAAACTTTGTTTTAATTTTTTTATCCAGTCCTTACATGCACATGGTTTTGCTTTTTAAACTCAAAGCTGAATCCTAAGTGTGGTTGAACAATCTAATATAATAATTCACACCTCCAACGTTCTGAAGCTGACTCCTTGGCAGTGAAGCCGTGTAGTGTTCGTAGGGTTTGTAATTGCCCCGCCCTCAAGGGAACTCTATATAGTTGCCAGCCCCTGCGCCTCCCTCCCTCTCTCTCTCTGCCCTCCAAGCACAACCTGTCCTCCGGTGTCTGAGCTCTGCCTCAGGTCCCGCCCTCATTTCCTGTTTCCGGAAGGGCGGGACCAGAGGCAGAGCTGAGACACATGCAAAGGCAGTCTGAAGCGCTGCTCACCTTCACTGTGGATGCCGCACCCCAAGGTAAGAATTTTAAAATACAGCCAGCACTTAGGAAGGTGAGGGGCTGCTGGAGGACAGGTCGTGCTTGGAGGGCAGAGAGAGGGAGGGAGGCGCGGGGACGTGGAAGTCGGAGAGGGAAGGTCCTGCAAGTCGAAGGGGAGGGGGGCCTGGAACCCGAAGGGGAGGGAGGGAGGCACGGGGGTGTGGGACTCGAACGAGAATGGGGGGCATGGGGAGGGGAGGGAGGGGGACCTGGAACTCAGAGGGGAGAGAGATGGAGGGAGGGAGGGGGGCCCTGGATATGGGTGGATGGAGGAGAGGCCAGGGGAGAATGCAGAGTTGATGCACATGTAGGGGGGAGGGCAAGGGACAGAGGAGAATTGCTGCACCACGATGGATGGAGGGGGCAGGGGAGAGATGCTGCACATGGATGGATGGTGGGGGGGGCAGGGCACAGAGGACGTTTGCTGCATATGGATGAGTGCAGGGGAGAGAGCATAATTGGTGCACACGCTATCACTCAGACACACACATTCTGTCTCTGTCTCTCTCTCTCCAGTTCCCTTAAAAACATAATTGCCATTCGAGGGCAACCTTGCTAGCACCCTTTTCATTTCTTTAAGAAATGGGCCTTTTTTACTAGTTAGGTATAAACTGTGTTGTTTCTGGCTGTCTGGAATTTTGGAAGATGGAAACGTTGTTTACTTTTGCAATGTGTGTATGGATGCCTGTCCTGGTGTATACCTGTAATAATGTTTTAATAACTGTCTATACTTATGGTTATGATTTCTGAACATGCAGCATCTTTAAAGGTCAGACTTTTAAATGCCTAGTTGGGTATATATAATATATGCTAATCTCAGTTTTGTTAAATGTTTCAGACCTATCCATCTATTTTCTCCCATGATATAACTAAATTCTATTGTTCTGTCTCACTGTATTTTCAGATTTAAGCCACATTGAACTGAACTTTGCTTGGGATAATGTGTGATTTTTTTAAAAGATGGAGGACAAAGGATTTTTTAAAAACATTTATAGACACTGCCTATCCAGCTGGATGGTAATGGCATAAGGAAAGTAAGACTAACTCAAAATAACCTGTAGCTGGGCCCTAGTATTACCATATTGAAAACGAGACCATACCATTTCTCTGTGGTTATGTTAAACGATTAACTGGCTTTCTTGAAAGGATTATATAAACTTTGGATGCATGACTAGGGACACAAACATACACTTATTTATTCAATATCACAATTCCTCATGTCCAGCCACAAAACATCCTTTTAGGGTGGATAGTGTTCATAATGAGCTCCTTTTATTATCGACCAGATAGTAACATAGTAGATGATGGCAGAAAAAGACCTGCACGGTCCATCCAGTCTGCCCAACAAGACAACTCATGTGTGCTACTTTTTGTGTATACCCTACTTTGATTTGTACCTATGCTTTTCAGGGCACAGACCGTATAAGTCTGCCCAGCACTATCCCCGCCTCCCACCACCGGCTCTGGCACAGACCGTATAAGTCTGCCCAGCACTATCCCTGCCTCCCAACCTCCAGTCCCGCCTCCCACCACTGGCTCTGGCACAGACCGTATACGTCTGCCCTGCCTCCCATTACCGGCTCTGCTATCCAATCTCGGTTAAGCTCCTGAGGATCCATTCCTTCTGAACAGGATTCCCTTATGTTTATCCCACGCATGTTTGAATTCCGTTACCGTTTTCATCTCCACCACCTTCCGCGGGAGGGCATTGCAAGCATCCACCACCACTGAGAGGCTTCAGTTTTGGCACAGTATAAGTCATCACAAGAACAAAATATAAGAAAACCAGTGGACTGCATTAGGGGCTTATGGCCTATTTAGTTATATTTAAACAAAAGAGATCTGAATGAAAGAAAATATTTATTTCTTATTTTGACTTATAAAACTACTTGCCCCTGAAACATGTTCAAAACAGAATAATCCATTTGTGTATCTAAAATGTAAACTTCTACAAAACAGTTGAAGATGTGATTCCATCGGGCTTATTTTCAAAAGAGAAGGGCGCCCATCTTTCGACACAAATCGCAAGATGGGCGTCCTTCTCACAGGGTCGCCCAAATCGGTATAATCGAAAGCTGATTTTGGGCGTCCCCAACTGCTTTCCGTCACAGGGACGACCAAAGTTCCAGGGAGCGTGTCGGAGGCATAGTGAAGGCAGGACTGGGGCTTGCTTAACGCATGGGTATCCTCGACCTATAATCGAAAAAAGAAGGGCATCCCTTATGAGTACTTGGACGACTTTACTTGGTCCTTTTTTGTTACGACCAAGCCACGAAAAGGTGCCCAAACTGACCAGATGACCAATGGAGGGAATCGGGGATGACCTCCCCTTTCTCCCCGAGTGGTCACTAACCCCCTCCCACCCTCAAAAAAACAACTTAAAAATATTTTTTGCCAGCCTCAAATGTCATACTCAGGTCCATCGCAGCAGTATGCAGGTCCCTGGAGCAGTTTTAGTGGGTGCCATGCACTTCAGACAGACGGACCCAAGCCCATCCCCCTCTACCTGTTCCACTTCTGGTGGTAAATGTGAGCCCTTCAGTACCCACCAGAAACCCACTGTACCCACATCTAGGTGCCCCTCTTCACCTGTAAAGGCTATGGTAGTGGTGTACAGTTGTGGGGAGTGGGTTTTGGGGGGGGGGGCTCAGCACACAAGGTAAGGGAACTATGTACCTGGGAACATTTTATGAAGTCCACTGCAGTGCCCCCCTAGGATGCCCGGTTGGTGTCCTGGCATGTCAGGGGGGACCAGTGCACTACGAATGCTGGCTCCTCCCATGACCAAAGGGCTTGGATTTGGTCGTTTCTGAGATGGGCGTCCTCAGTTTCCATTATCGCCGAAAATCAGAAACGACCAAGTCTAAGGACGACCATCTTTCTAAGGTCGACCTAAATTTCCAGATTTGGGCGTCCCCGACCATATTATCGAAACGAAAGATGGGCGTCCATCTTGTTTCGATAATACGGGTTTCCCTGCCCATTCATGGGGACGTCCTGCGAGGACGTCCTCAGAAAAACTTGGGCGCCCCTTTCAATTATGCCCCTCTTTGTGCCCCAAAGAAAGGAGAGTTTTTAAAAAAAATGTTACTTCCATTTAATTTTAATATATTCCATCTTTATAACACCAGGAGGGGCATTTTCGAAAGAAACGTCTAAATTGGAATTTGGAGGCGGGGAAAAGGTCATTTTCGAAAAATGGATGTCCATCTTTGTGTTCAAAAATACCTTGGATGGCCTTGGATTTGGACGACTTTGATTTTTCGGCCATTTTTGAAACCAAAGATGTCCAAGTCTAAAACATCCAAATTCAAGCCATTTGGATGTGGGAGGAGCCAGAAGTTTTAGTACACTGGTCCCCCTGACATGCCAGGACAGCAGTCGGGCACCATAGGGAGCACTGCAGTGGACTTCATAAAATGCTCCCAGATACACAGCTCCCTTACCATGTGTGTTGAGCCCTCCCCCCCCAAACCCACTACCCCCAACTGCACACCACTACCATAGCCCTTATGGGTGAAGGGGGCACCTAGATGTGGGTACAGAGGGTTTCTTGTGGGTTTCAGAGGGCTTGCTGTTTCCTCCACAATTGTAACAGGTAGGGGGGTGTGGGCCTGGGTCCACCTGTCTGAAGTGCACTGCATCTACTACTAAACTACTCCAGGGACTTGCATGCGCTGTCATGGACCTGAGTATGACATCAGAGGCTGGCAAGTAATATTTTTTATCATGTTTTTTGAGGGTGGGAGGGGGTTAGTGACCATTGGAGGAGTAACGGGAAGTCTTCCCCAATTCCCTCCAGTGGTCATCTGGTCATTTCGGGCACCTTTTTGTGCCTTATTCATAATAAAATCAGGTCTGGGTGAAAACGTCCAAGTTTTAGTCCTGGACATCTTTGCTTTTTTCCATTATGGCTCAAAGACATCCAAGTCTTAGGAATGCCCAAATCCCGCCTCAACCACGCCTCCGATACGCCCCCTTCAGATTTGGACATCCTTGCAATGGACTTCTGAGAAAGACGTTCAAAATCAGGTTTCGATTATACCGATTTGGACGTCTCTGTGAGATGGAACTCCAAGTGCCGATTTATGTCACTTTTTGGATGTCCATCTCTTTTGAAAATGAACCTGCAGGCTTCCCAAGACAGATTACAACAACAGTTAAGATGAACCTATCAGAAAACAGGATATCATCACTTAAATTTGGTCATCTGTATTGTATAGAACAGTGTAGAAAAATTAACACAAAATACAGAGTTTATAAGTGCTGTTTCTACCAGCTACAATAATTTAAGCTGTTTTAGTGACATTCTATTTTTTTATTTCATTATATTTATATCTAGATATGGGAAGCTTTTCAAATAAGTTAAAAAGTTATCAAATAAGTAAAAAAAAATGTTGTCCTCCCATCTTTTAAGGCACTGCCTATCCAACTGGAATAGCTTTAGACTTTTTACAGATGGATCACATGTATGCAGTCCGTTATTGCTAAATAATATTTTGCTATTGTTTTCAATAGCGTTTGCTATATACTAAGGATGTTTTTTTTACTTAGGCACGCTGGCATGTTTAGCGCGTACCTATTTTTAGTGCGTGCTAAAAACGCCAGCATTCCTAAGTAAAAGACCCCCTAAAACAGCAGCAAGCTCCGCCTACTGCCTTCAGCCCCTATAATGGATTAGGTAGGCTCACCTGTATCCTGTTTTCATCCACCCTCCTTGGCTTGCAACTGCAAAGTTTGTAGAATTGCAGCAGAGAGGAGAAACTCCTGAGGGGTGAGAGGAGGAAGGTACTACCTGTGAGGCAACACCTATGAGCTGGAGGGGATTCCTGCAGTATCCCTGCAGACTCGATGGCACACTGGTTGAAAAAAAACTGTGATCTACATCAACATTACAGCCTTACTTGGTGTGTTTCCATAGATTGCAAAAAGAGAGGGATTATAAAAATGAGGAAAGTGGTGGGAAGAGGGCACGAAATCCAGGAAGCTGTGAATGAACAGTCATGATATCAGAGCTTTTCATGTGGCCAGGTTCCAACTGGGCTAAAAGCCCAGAATATGCAGGGGGAACCTGATTTAAACAAAAAACTGTCGCATAGCTTACATCACATGTTCTCTTTAATTAAAAATATCAGTATGGAATAATTTTTGGGTTCTGATAACATTTTTTGTGCAGATTTGATTAGAGTTTGCATACATGTACATGTTTAAAATATTTTCAAGATTTTTGGTCTTTAGTAAATTTTTTCTTGATCATATATGATACAGCACAGCTCATAATAGTGGAAGTATAATCCAGGTCACTAAAATGGTCTGTAATGAATTATTTGCATATTTCTTGAAATACATTAGATTTGACATGCACTGTTGCAAACATCTGAAGTATTTCAGTGGGAACCATTTGGCTGAAAAATGTCCAGCTGTGCCAAGAACTGCCCAGATAACAAGAATGTGTTCCCATGCCTACAGCCTGCTTAAAAAATGCATTTATTTAGTTAAAAATAAGGAAATAATATTTTATGGCTTATTAAATGAGATTCTGTAATTGTAGGGTGTGGGAACTCTAGATGACTAATTCGCTGTCCTTTGAGAACAAAATTATCTAACATGCCTAGCTCAATTTTTACATAGCATTAGGAAGAAAGCAATTATTCAGTCTAACTGCCCATCAGTATGTTCATTTTTTGCTAATATGTCAGTAAAAATAACCAAATTAGCATTTTATTGTTAAAATGTGCAATAAGATAAGACGCTTTCTTTGTTTGGTCCTAACAACATTCCCTACAAAGGGAAAGCTTCAATTGACAATGATCCCGTGCATAGCTTCCAGTACAGCACATATTTTTATACATTTGTTAAACGGACCATCAAATGTGGGATAGATAACTTCAAGTATCATCTTACGTCCAATATTCAAAAATTAGCATTTCACTACTATGGTTGATTAAAACGTTTTTGACAATCATAAAATGTGTTAGGTTTAATCAGTTAAGAAAGGAGTAGAGGATGGCACAAATGACGATCTGCCATCGGGATGAGGTCTTCTAATCTTTATTGAAAGCACCAGTGCATTAGAAACTGACATGGGCTGTGTTTTGGTAGGCACAGCCACCTGCCTCAGGGGTCTCAAATAGCTTATCCCAACCTATTTAATCGTTGAAGGGATAGCGCCGCTAAGCACAGCACTCGGATGTACTAGAATTAGCGTCACGCTCTGGTAATATCCAGTGCTTTTGGAGAGCCATCAGTGCGTGATATCGATGTGCTGTTTCTTCGTGGTCTTTTGTTGGCAGTTGTCCTTGCGTAAAGCGTGATGCTAATTCTAGTACATCTGAATGCTGTGCTTAGTGGTGCTATCCCTTCAATGATTAAATAGGTTGGGATAAGCTATTTGTGTGTGTGTTTTTTTGTAAGCTGCTTTAGTTTTAGGTGGAGTATAAGTTGTAATGTTTTAATCAATAGATAAAATGCTGTTTTCTGAGTTGGTAGTCACCACTCAAGAAAAAGATCTTGAGTCATTGTGGATATATTGAAATTTTTAGCACAATGTGTCACAGCTGCTAAAGAAAGCAAATAAAATGCTAGGGATTTTCTGAAAGTGAATGGAGAACAAAACTGAGATTATTAATGCTTCTGTCTAGGTTCCTGGTACATCTGCACCTCAAGTACTGTGTGCAGTTCTGGTCACTCATGTCGAATAGAATGTAGTGCAACTAGAAAAGGTTCAGAGAAGGGTGACAAGAATGATAGAGGGAATGAAACATGCCTTGTGAAGAGAGGCTATACAGGTTAGAGATCTTAATGAGAGAAGACAACTGTGAAGGGGAGCAGAAGTGGTTAAACAGAGAATGATTCATTGTTTTAAACTGTTGGACAACACAGAAATAAGATGAGGCTCCATGAAACTAGTGATCAATAGATGAAAAATAAGTAATAGCAATTTTTTTTTGTTTTTTTGTTTGCTTTTGTTTTAACATAGCACATAAGGTGTAGAATGTGTTGCCAGAGGATTTGGTCAAGGTGCCTAACATAGTGAAATTCAGGAACTCGTCCATTCCTCCTTTGGAGAAAAGGTCCATGAACATGAGTACCCATTTTTTTTTATCCCTGGAAATGAACTATGGGAAATAGATTTAGGGCCCCTTTTACAAATGCACGCTAGCATTTTTAGCACATGCTAAAAAATAAGCATGTGCTAAATGTTGGAGCTGCCAATATATGGGCGTCTCTAGCGCTTAGCATATGCTGGAGACTTGTGACCTGGACCAGCTGCTGTTGGTGACAGGATGCTGGGCTTGATGGACCTTGCTCTGGCTCAGCATGGCTTTTCTTAAGTTCTAAGGTTTATGACCTTTCTTAGGACTTGAACCGCGCTCAGATACTGGAATTGTGACTATTGATAAACGTCTTAATTCCTGTGGTGCAAAGAAACAAATTTCAAGTGTGTGAAATGTGGAACAAAAAAGTGCAATTTCTTTCAGGTTGCTATGGCATAATTTGTATATTGGATTAGTGTTTATTTATTGGAATTTAGTAACCGCCTTTACGAAGAGATTCACCCAAGGCAGTGGACAGCAGGTAAAATTTTAACATAAAACTTGCAATACAGCATAACAATAAAATGACCCAAGTATAAACGTAAACACAATAAATGAGGTAAACTTGAAAACAGCAGATTGAAACCTAATAATAGAACTACCATGAAACAGAATAAAAAATGTACACATTTCATAGCACTGAAATTCAAATAACAGATATAATACAATAGCAGCATAATACTAATGAAATATCTAATAAGCACACAATTAAACATTCAAATACCATTGTTATGATACTAATACTTTTCTACAATACAGCTGATCATATAGCTGAGGGACCAAGTGCAGATATATAGATGGGGACAAGATGGACAGAGTCGGTTGGGATAAAAAGATGGGTGGCTAAACTCAAAGCAAGTTCTGTGTACAGTTAATTAAGATATAAGTAACTACAGTTTGTCATAAGCTAGTCCAAATGCGGAATTAGTGTATAGTTGGTCACCCTGTGTATTAAAGGCTTGGGAGAAGAGCCAGGCTTTCACCTGCTTCCTGAAGTACAGGTAGTCTCAAGTTAGATGTAGCCCTTCCTGGGAGTAAATTCCAGAGTGCGGGGGCTACTCCTGAGAACGCTCGCTGGTGGGTATCACATTGTACAATTTTTGATACTTAACAATCATCAGCTACCCATTTTACCTTCATGGAATCAGCATTCCTTCAAGGTTCAGTGTACAGTTTCATTAGGTGCCAAATTTTTCAAAATTATATGCTGAAAAAAATCAGGATAATGTAAAATTATGCAAAGAAATTACTTTCATTTTTTTCACAAATAGATTAAATTATGGTATAGAACTTGCTTACAAATGGAAGCAGATCCTCATACAACAATTATGAGGATGTATTTGTGGAACCAGATACCTTGGGCCAATTAATTCCTGTCCACCTCTGTACCCTGGTATTACACCAGGCCAGTGCTACACATTCTAACTCTCGCATCCCATTATATAGACATTTCAAAGTATGTTTTTTGTTTGTGTTTACAACTTGCCTTGCAGTTAATAGGGATAATTTGGAATCTTTCATCTCCGTTTGCTCTTTGCTTTAAGACCCCTGAGCTGTTTTTCCTTTTGTTGCAACCTCTATTGAGATTCTCTTTCTGTTTTGTTAGTATTCACAACCAGGTTGTTTTATGCTGGAGCCCACCCTTTTGAACAGCTTTCCTCCTCCCCAACTTGTTGCTCATTTCCTAATGCAGCTAAAGCCTTTTTTGCTGCTCTGTCATCTCGTCTGTACATTGAGACTCTGAAGCTCTGCCTGGCTTTGGGGTCCTGAATATGGAAAGGGAAATGGGACTTGATATACCGCCTTCTGAGGTTTTTTGCAACTACATTCAAAGAGGTTTACATATATTCAGGTACTTATTTTGTCCCGGGGCAATGGAGGGTTAAGTGACGTGCCCAGAGTCACAAGGAGCTGCAGTGGGAATTGAACTTTGTTCCCCAGGATCAAAGTCCATTGCACTAACCACTAGGCTACTCCTCCACAACATTCCATGTAGACGCCTGCCCTTGCTGATCTGCAAGGGCAGGCGTCTATATGGAATGTTGCTAGTGGAATAGCAACATTAACATTCCATGTAGAATCTCAATAGTAGCAACATTCCATGTAGAATCTCAAATAGTAGCAACAGAATCTCAATAATAGCAACATTCCATGCAGAATCTCAATAGTAGCAACATTCCATCTAGAATCTCAAATAGGGAAAGGGGAATATATACTGCCTTTCTGTGGTTTTTTTGCAACTACATTCAAAGCAGTTTACATAGTATATTCAGGTACTTATTTTGTACCAGGGGCAATGGAGGGTTAAGTGACTTGCCCAGAGTCAAAAGGTGCTGCAGTGGGAATCGAACTCAGTTCCCCAGGATCAAAGTCCACTGCACTAACCACTAGGGTACTCCTACCCAAGCAAAACAGAGATTATTTGGGAACCT
This sequence comes from Microcaecilia unicolor, assembly GCF_901765095.1. NCBI lineage: Eukaryota > Metazoa > Chordata > Amphibia > Gymnophiona > Siphonopidae > Microcaecilia > Microcaecilia unicolor. The sequence continues at coordinate 71,471,317 of NC_044034.1, forward strand.
AAACAAGTGGACAAATACTTTCTTCAAAATATCTTTTAGGAAGTATGAATTTCCCCCCCCCCCCCCCTAAAATCAGAGGTCAGGAATATTGGGATACTGCTAGATTCATTCACTCTGATCCCACAAACTCAAACAACCTTTAACCTCTTATCACCTGCAGCAGCTATGAAATCTCTCGCCATATATTGAAAAGACAAGTCTGACCACAGTGGTCAGTGCCATGATAACGTCACAACTAGACTACTGTAATGCCCTGTACACTGGCCAAACCAAAAAGAGTTTGCATTAGCTCTAACTAATTCAGAATACTGTAGCATGACTGATTGAAGGCTGCAAGTAGCACAACCACATCAAACCCTTCCTGCAAAAATTACACTGGCTACCAGTACTTTACAGGACTAAATTTAAAACTCTGATTTTCAAGGTTCTCAGACAAAATGGGCCAGAGTACTTAAAGAAATAGTGAGCCCTTTATACGCCTTTGAGACCTCTAAGGTCCTCTTAAAGAGCATCACTATCTGTATCCGTGTGGTTTATAAGTCTAGTGGAATTTACTCCAAGTTAAACTTGTTGTAAATGCCAGTGACTAAATTAGGTGTGGAGCAGGTGTATTGTATAATAGCATGCATAATTTTTGGAATGCCCATTCCATACCCATGGGCATGCCCCTTTTCAGCATTGCACATTAGAATTTATGCGCATCACTTTAATACGCTTAGCAAGTTTTGTGTGTAAATGCTAATTAAAGCCAATTAGTGTCAATTGTTTAAGTGGCAGATATTGGCACTGATTGACTTGTTAAGACAATTAAGTTGTACACGCAATACAGAATATAGCCAGATTGCGTGCGCAACTGTAGTCGCCATATATAGAATCCAGGGGATAGTGACTTGACTGTACACTCTTTCCACACCAGGCTAGCTTTCTATGCACATACTATAATTTGAGCTTAGCCACCCATCTATTTATCCCAATTGACTCTGTACCACACATCTTGTCCCCCTGTATATATCTGCCCTTAGCCCCTTGGCTACATGATAAACTGTATTGTAGAAAAGCATTAGCATCGTATCTATGTTAGTTGAATGTTCTAATGTGTGCTTATTAGGTGTTTCATTGGTATTATCCTTACATCGTTAAATGTTCTTCCTTGCTGTCTCTTATGATATTGTTGTGTTGTACTAACATTTATCATATTCCTGCTATGATTGTTCTGCAGTGCTGTTAAATGTGTATATTTTTAATACTGTTTCATGGTAGTCCGATTATTAGGTTTGTTTGCTGTTTCTAAATTTACCTCCATCTATTGTATTTATGTTTATATTTTGTCATTTTACTAAACTGTACCTGCTGTATATCACATTGGATGAATCTCTTCATAAAGGCGGTTAATAAATGCAGTAAATAAATTGGGTGACACATGATTGCCTCTTTTTGCACCAGGCAGGCAAGTTACCAAGTTATCCTAACATTACTACTACTACTATTTAGCATTTCTATAGCGCTACAAGGCGTACGCAGCGCTGCACAAACATAGAAGAAAGACAGTCCCTGCTCAAAGAGCTTACAATCTAATAGCTTCTTCCCTTTGGAGAAGCAACTCACAAGTTCCTTCCTTGATCAAGTGGCTTGAGGACCCAACACATCCCACACTGGCTTTGTCCCTTCTGCAGAGGAATGAGGGCAGCTGCTCCTTCTTTCTAATGATTAACTTCAGCCAGCTACATGCAGAGCACTTTACAGGTGTCTGTCCTAACTACAAGAATGATCCATTATAGCAGCCTCCCATTGGGGAGCCTTAGCAAATGAGTCATACTATCTTTCTTCACTGCACAAACATATTACACATTGCTTAGTAAGGAATCCTATGGGTTTTTATACTTCTGCAGCAAGAGCATGCAGTATATTTTTCTCTGTCCATGGCCATCAGTTGTTAGTGTGTTCAGGATATGACTGAAGCCTTGTTTTTATGCAGAAAGCAGGTAAAACACAGGCCCCCACGTTACATCCTCCTCTCAAAGTGTAGTTACAGTTTTCTGGAACGATGGTGGAAAGAGTTTTATGCTTGCCAGTTGGTGCCAATTTGTGACTGTGGTTAATTTTTTTTAAATTGCTATATGTTTTGAGACCTTTATTATTGGACCAACGAGCAAGATTGCCATGAATTTGAGGTGAAGTATGTCCACCATATGTGATTGTAAGGCTGAAGGAAGGTTGCGTTTGTGATGGGCAGGCCCCTGTCCACTAGGAGCAAGACTGAGTCCACCAATTCGTTTCATATAGATTAGCTTTCAGATGGGAACTCAAATAATACTATAATAAGCAGAATATAAAAATATTGGCCTACAGCTGAAAATATTAGTGATCTTGTGCTAAGGTTTCCTTGATATGTAGAATTAATTAATATTTGGGGTTTTTTTTTTTGGCTATTTTCTATATGTTGTTTTCAGGGCCTGCAATTTGAAACATATTGCTCAGGAAATGCCAGGACAAATATTTTGATGGGTTGGATTGGCTGGGAATTTGCTAGTTATTTTTGTAAATATCATTTTTTTTAATTAAGCTTTTTCTAAGCATCACAAATTTAGAAGAAAAAAACTAAAATAACAATCTTAGCAGAACTGCCAGGGCTGCTTTAATTGCACTGATTTTGGAGGTGTTAGCTGTTTGTTTCTGGATGTGTTGCTATAGAGATTGCCATGGTAACTAACAGTTCCTCATGACAAAGATAAGGTATCCTAAATACAGCATAAGAAACTCAAAGTCACAGTTTTAGGTAGATTTGTGATTTGAAGAGTAAAGCTTATTATTTTTCTGCTTGGAAAGCCATATTTGGCCTTTCAGGGTCCTCTGTGTAACTCTTCTGTAACACACTTGGTTTTCAAAAGATGGTGTCCCCTTTTTGTGTTTAAAGCAATCCCTGAACATTGAAAACCTCCTAGAATTGAGGAGAGGTAGGTTTCGAAGACGGTTTCTTAGCTGTTTGTGAATTAGTTCATTGCAAAATTGGCTTTGTATATCAAGATATGAGGTGCACCACAAGTAGATCCTGGGTTTTAAGTCCTGCTGTTTGCTTTCTCTGACATCAACATATTTCAGTTAGTAAAATTTTTTTCCTTTCCTCATTTGATAATCCTTGTACATTCTTCTTCAGCATCCTCAGTATCCCTTCCTTCCTGGTGAAGCATATTTTTGCAAAGAGGGCTTCTTTCAAGGAGTAGAAGGGAAAACAGGGCTACAGAATATTTGGTAATAGTAGTAGTAGTAATAAAACATGACGATATATATATATTTTTTAAACTTATTTTTTGGGAAGAAACATGACAAATATGAAAATCAAAACAGACCTATGGGTGAATCTGTCATCTTGATAAAAGCACTGGAGTTGAATACCAACATAATAAAAATGTTGGCAGATAAAGCCGTGTATGGTCCATCCACTATGCCCAAAAAGGTTTGTAGAGTTGTGTCTGGTGCTGTGGACAGGTTCCACTTTTTCATGATTTGCTGATGCTTGTCTCGATCATTATTAATGATTAGTTTCTCCAGAGTTGATGAGGTTGGTATTTCCTCATGGAAATCATTCTCCCCCTCCCCCCCCCCCCCAGAAGACTGCTTGTCAAGTGATTTACATATACTTTTTCTGTCCCTAATGGGCTCACAATCTTAAGTTTTATACCTGGGGCAATGGAGTGTTAAGTGACTTGCCCAGTGTCACAGGAAGCTGCAGTGGGAATCGAACCCAGTTCCCTAGATTCTTAGGCTACTCATCCACTCATTGGCCCCATGGCTGAAGGATGCAGCTGGTGTGGGACACATCTTGGTTGACTGGTAACTGCTGCCACCAGCTGGCAGCAATCTGCCTCCAGGGTTGGATTTATACTCCCTAAGCTGTAAATATTTAAGACCCCCACCCCATTCGATTTTGTTTAATAGCCTTCCGTACTTTTGTGAAAGAGTATGCATAAAGGGCCGGATTCAGTAAATGGCTCCATGAAAGATTTGTGCGCAGTGCTAATCTATAAAAGCACTCTGAGCAGAGCACCTTTTATAGAACAGCGCTTGGCACATATTCCAGTATCCAACTTTGGGGCATGAGGACTTACACCAGCTGAAACCTGGTGTAAATCCTGGTATGCAACTTGGGTGTCCAGCCCCCACATTCTAGAACACTGTGCATATTTCTTTGGAACACCCCTTTTTGGTTTGTGCACGAGAGGATTTGGATGTGGATCTGTCTGGAATCACGCGCAGCCAGGTCCACGTGCAAATCCAAACTAGAATCGGTTAACATCAATAATTCACAGCCAATTATTAATAGCTCATTAACTAATTTATTTGCACACGGATCTCAAGATCACGTGGAATTTGGGCACCATATAGAATCTGGGGGAAATGCTACTTTGCATACAAACATCTCTATTACATAGAAACATGACGGCAGATAAGGGCTTATGGCCCCTCCCAGTCTGCTCATCACTATCGCCTCCTTTTCCCTAAGCGATACCACGTATCTGTCCCATTTATTCTTAAACTCTGATACAATTCTCGTCTCCACAATCTCCACCGGGAGACCATTCCACGCATCCACCACTCTTTCTGTTAGAGTATTTCCTCAGATTCGTCCTAAAGTCTGTTTCCTCTTAACTACTTATGCCCTTTCATTCCCGAGGTTTTCTTCATTTGAAAAAGGCTCACCTCCTGTACGTTAACGCCACTGAGGTATTTAAACGTCTCTATCATGAGGCAGCCATGAGCAAAGAATAATTATATATATATAAGAAATCATATGAAGGGTTAATTCTGTTAAAAGCTTGAAGTTAGAATTCTAACTTTTTACTTTGCAACTGAAGTGAAGGTATGCCAGATGGTTCATATTATTTGAAAGTCTTGCCGGGCTGGGTCAGAAAGGTCAGAAAGACCCTTGTGAGGGATGGATTGCTAAATGCTGGCACAGCTGTAAACTATTATGAATGAACAAAGCCAGACATGCTGAAGTTTAAAAGGCTGAAATACTATTTCAGAAGTTCTTGATATGTAGATTTTGTTATAAGGAAATAGTTAGATTCTAAATAATTCTAGATATTCCTGATGTTTAGATATGTCTTATAAGAATGCTTACTTTAGAATATGTTGTATTCTGTGTAAATTAATAATTCTGTGTAGGATGTTTGTTCAACTCTGTGTTACTTTTAAAATGATCCTTTGTCTGCTGTTTAAGGCTGCAGTGAGGAGATCAACATATGGTTTGACTTAGCCATAGTTCTGGCTGGTGCAATGTATAAGCTGAAAGGTGAAAAAGGTCAGAATTAGTCAGCTCTCTTCTCCTTGATTAATTATAGGTAAAATGCAGAAATGGTCCTGGAAGTAATAACAGACCATAGACGTATGCTATTAAGTAAGACTGACTTTTGACCTCTTTAATGAATGCCAGAGTTTAGTTAGCAGGTAGTATGAAGCTGATTAGGAATATGAGAATAACCAATGTTAGATGGGGCCTCTTAGTCTCTAAGGGAATCCAGTTTAAGCTATAGATGAGACATCAATCATAATGAGAAATGTAAGAGACTGGAGACCAAATGTCTGGCATGAGGGGCCCCAGGTCACAGGTCAGTTTAGGATGTCTGGAACCTATGTAACTGATATTTCAAAAGTAATGATTGGTTGAGGCAAGGTAGCCAATCAGTTTCTTAACCAATTGGGAGTAAAGGGGGCTAGGCTAGGAGGAGGGCTTAGGACCCTATTTAAGTGGGAGCAGAAGCAGTTTACGTCAGAAGGAGCTCAGAAGAAAGAGAAGGACAGAAGGAGCTCAGAAGAAAGAGAAGGACAGAAGGAGCTCAGAAGAAAGAGAAGGACAGAAGGAACAGACAGAAGAAGGAGAAGACAGCATAAGAAGAGAAGCAGCTGAGACAAAGACACAGAGAGCTGAGAGAAAGACACAGAGAGCTGAGAGAAAGACACAAAGAGCTAAGAGAAGAGAAGAGAGCTAGAACTGATGTCCTGCTTTGTTTGCTGGCAAATAAAGAAGATTTCTCTCTCATACTGGTGTGTGCTGTCTGACTCCTGAAGCATCACAAATTCCTATCTCAATTCCTGCAACAATTCTTGGTGGCAGCGGTGGGATCCTGAATCCTGCATTAATCCCAGCACCCAACTGACTGGAGAACATTCGCCGGGTATGTATTCTGTATTTTGTATTGTAATCCTAGCTAGGAAATTGTAAACCAGCCCCTCAAGAAGGAGGGAAGGAGAATCTGATCAATTCTCAGCAAAGGCCCTAGTACCTTCTAGTCGCGGGGACTAGAAGCGAAAACGCTTGAGCTTATCTGTATTTGAGAAATCTGAAATTGTTGGGTGGGATTTTCTGTATGGAATGTGTGATGCGTGAATGCTAACTGAGTGCGGACTTCTTATAGCTGCATTTCCAATTAACGCGAGTTCAATTGGTCAGCAACGGAAGGAAGCGATTGTTGTCTGTCTACCTAGTGTCTCGAGAGTGCAGACCCCTTACTGCACTCTCAAAAACTCCCTCCCTTTTGTGTGTTGTAATTGTAAGCATTATGGGTGGGACATCATCTAGACAAATTGTTACCCCCCTAGATTGTATGCTTAGAAATTTCAAAAAAGGCTTTTTAATTAATGACTATGGACAGACTTTAAGCTCAGGTACTTTAAGAACCTTGTGTGAAGTTGAGTGGCCATCTATGGGAGTGGGGTGGCCCCCTAGTGGCAGCTTAGATATTGAAGTAATCCGGAAGGTCTATAGCATAGTAGTAGGAGAATCAGAATATTCTGAACAACTCCCTTATATAGATTCCTGGGACAGCCTTGTGACTGACCCTCCCTCCTGGTTGAAAACTTATATGGGATCCCCAGTAAAATTCATGTTAGGCCGTGTTCAAAGAAAGATTAGAAAATCTAAACTAGAAGAGGGAAAGAGCCCCAGGAAGCTTACCACCCAATCGGTGGCTTCCGCCCCTACCCTGTCTGAGAAACCCATACTCTCTGATGATCCCTCAGATCTTGAGCCACCACCTTATGGCCCATTGTTGGGGTTCCGTGCCACCCCTAGAGATCCACGCCGCCCAGCCCAAGCCTCTCCAGCACAGGCTTCTCCGGATAGTTCTTCCCCTCCTGTGCCAAACCTGCCACACCCTAGGTTGGACTTTTCACCTGGCCTCTACCCTTCTGTGCCACATCCTCCCCTGTTAACCTCCGAAGACCCACTTTGGGCTCCACTCCCTGACTCCTCAACTCCTGACAGCCCAGCCTCTCCCTCTAGTACCCCTACCCACTCATTAGGGGCCCGGCATCCCTTTCAATGGACTGACTCACCTGTGACCACCTCTCAGTCTATGAGTACCCCTCCCCATCCCTCAGGGGTTCAACACACCTCCACTGAATGGGTTAGACCTGCTGCAATCACCTTTGAGCATGATAGGAGGGTAGCTCCTAGCTCTACCTCAGGTTCCATTCCCACTTCCTCGAGAGTTCTGCCACTTCGTCAGGTAACTACCACTCGACCGGATCCTAATAATCAGGGTCAGGTTATACAGGCACAGGCCTACCAGTATGTACCCTTCACAACCACCGATCTCCTGAATTGGAAGACGCATTACCCCTCTTATACTGAAAAGCCTCAGGCAGTGGTGGACCTAGTGACTAGCATTATGGCCACCCATAACCCAACCTGGACTGATTGTCAACAACTTCTCTTGACCCTCTTCACAACTGAGGAGAGGCGGAAGATTTTGCAAAATGCTGAGGCCATCACGCGAGAGCGTGTTCCCGAGAGGACACAGGACCCAGAGGGATGGGTTAGAGCTCGGTTTCCTCGCGCAGCTCCAGATTGGGATCCAAATGATGGGCAGCACTATGAACTGTTGTCTGGCTATTGCCGGGACTTACTGGAAGGTATGAGGAAAGGCATAAAGAGGCCCATTAATCTGGCAAAGGTCTCTGAAATTCTCCAAGGGGCAACTGAATCCCCTGGGGCCTTTCTAGAGCGACTAATTGAAGCCTACAGAACATACACCCCATTTGACCCTGAAGCCCAAGAAAACCAGAGAATGGTGAATAGCGCATTGGTGGCCCAGAGTATGCCAGATATCCGGAAGAAGTTGCAGCGTCAGGAGGGATTCGCAGGGATGAATACCACCCAGCTAATTGAGATCGCAACCAAGGTTTTCATTAATAGAGATCAGGAGGTGCGCCGAGAGGCTGACCGGAAGATGCAGAAGAAGGCCGACCTTTTAGCGGCAGCCATTACTAATTCCACCCTTAACCGAGGTCGACTTCTAGCTAATGGGAAGCCAAAGTGGGACCCCGGACCACCAGCCAGGGCCCGAGATTCCTTCAATCAATCCCGGCCAAGGGGGGAGAATCCCAGACCAAGATTGGAGAGGGATCAGTGTGCCTATTGTAAGGAAAGAGGGCACTGGAAAGATGAATGCCCCCAGAGGCGCCAGGGACTGAGAAGGGGACCAGGAGATCGAGGAAGCCGAGGCCGAGTTCGAGAGGGAAGATATGAGCCTCCTGAATCTGACATCATCGGGATAGCCGAGATGGCAGAATGGGACGAATAGGACAGACCGGGTTCCTACAAACTGGGCTCCCAGGAACCTATGGTCAAGCTAACTATAGGGAGCCGCTCAATTCCATTCATGATTGATACAGGAGCTGAACATTCTGTTGTGACGGAGCGATTAGCGCCTGTGTCTGGAAAAACTGTCCGAGTGGTGGGAGCCACGGGGGTGCAGAACCGGAGGCCCTTTCTGACAACCCGTAGATGCCAATTAGGCTCACACATAGTCACTCATGAATTCCTGTATATGCCAGACTGTCCAATCCCTTTGTTAGGTCGAGACCTGCTGTCCAAGCTTAGGGCCCAAATTTCCTTTGACTCTGATGGCCAGACTTCAGTCTCCTTTCGGCCCCCGATATCCAGCCCTAAGGGTATATTGAGTTTCTGCTGCCCTCTTGAAGAAGAATGGCGGCTGCATCAGTCACATAGCCAAGTTGACCTACCCCTGGCAGACAGCTTTCAGGTCAGTGGGGTATGGGCAGAAGATAATCCCCCAGGGTTGGCCCGAAATATTCCTCCTGTACATGTAGACTTACTTCCAAGTGCCCGGCCAATCCATCTTCGTCAATACCCAATTCCCAGAAAGGCTCTGGAAGGGATTCAAGCACATTTGAATCGTCTGTTATCCCATGGAATTATTCGACCTTGCCAGTCTCCATGGAATACGCCACTATTGCCAGTTCAGAAGCCAGGGACTGAGGACTACCGGCCAGTCCAAGACTTACGAGTGGTTAACAAATCCACTATCTCATTACACCCTGTAGTGCCTAATCCATATGTCCTGTTAGGATTGATACCTTCTGGAGCTACCCATTTCACGACACTAGACCTAAAAGATGCCTTCTTTTGTATTCGGGTGGCCCCAGCCAGTCAATTGCTTTTTGCCTTTCAATGGGAAAACCCAGTAACAGGAAGGAAGCTTCAGTATACATGGACCCGCCTGCCACAGGGGTTCAAGAACTCCCCCACTATTTTTGGGACAGCCCTAGGGCAAGACCTTAAGACTTTAAATCTGAGCCTTCCAGGCGAGTTTTACTCCAGTATGTAGATGACCTCCTGATTGCAGCAGTGACCCAGGAAGAGTGTTTTGAGGCTACTAGAGAATTGCTGGAGCTACTCTTGGATGCAGGCTATAAGGTCTCACGCTCAAAGGCCCAACTCTGTCAGTCAGAAGTGAAGTATCTGGTTTTTGCATTTCCCAGGGAAGTCGGAGACTGGATGCTAGTAGGAAGCAAGCGGTAGCTGCAATTCCCCAACCCAAGTCCAGAAGAGAAGTTAGGGAATTTCTGGGAGCAGCCGGATTCTGCAGAATTTGGATTCCAAATTTTGCATTGATGGCGAAACCCCTTTACCAAGCCACAAAGGGGGGTGAAAAGGAACCATTTGAATGGGGACCTACTGCTCAACAATCCTTCATTGCCATAAAGAAAGCCCTACTCCAAGCCCCTGCGTTAGGCCTTCCTGATGTGGAGAAACCTTTCTCATTGTATGTCCACGAGCGACAGGGGGTTGCTCTGGGTGTGCTGACCCAGATGATGGGATCCTGGCAGAGGCCTGTTGCATACCTGTCTAAACAGCTGGATGGAGTGGCTAAAGGATGGCCAGCCTGCATGAGGGCCATTGCAGCAACAGCCTTACTGGTCCAGGAAGCTGATAAGTTGACCTTGGGGCAAGAACTGGTTGTTAAAGTCCCCCACGCAGTTCTCACCCTCATGGAGTATAAGGGCAACCACTGGTTTACAAATAACCGTATGGTTAAGTACCAAGCTAGTTTGTGTGAGAATCCACGGATACACCTGGAAACAGTGGCTACATTCAATCCTGCTACTCTTTTGCCAGCATCTGAGGGACCACCGGATCATGACTGTATCCAAACTATGGATGAAGTGTACTCCAGTCGACCAGATCTTAAAGATGTTCCGTGGAGGGACCCAGATGTAATTTATTTCACAGATGGAAGCAGTTATGTGGAGAACTCCAAGCGATTGGCAGGCTATGCTGTGGTGACAGAGGACAAGGTGATAGAAGCAAGAGCCCTGCCCCAAGGAACTTCAGCCCAGAAAGCAGAACTTGTGGCCCTCATACGAGCTCTGGAGTTAGCAGCAGGACTAGTGACTAACATTTATACTGATTCCAAGTATGCTTTTACAATCCTACATGCTCATGGAGCTTTGTATAAGGAAAAGGGACTCATAAATGCTGCAGGCCAACCTGTTAAGTATGGACCTGAAATACTTCAGCTGCTAGAGGCTGTGTGGGCCCCTAAGAAGGTAGCTGTCATTCACTGTAGGGGACACCAAAGAATAGATACTCCAGTGGCCCGAGGGAACCGCCATGCTGATCGGGTGGCCAAGGAAGCTGCTCGAGGACCCCCAGCAAGTACTGTGACCCCCCTGTTCCAAATTCGACTGCAAGAATGGACACCTATATATACCCAAGTGGAAGAGAAATGGGCTCAAGAAGAAGGTGCAGTAAGGAGACCTGATGGCTGGTTACATCTCCCTGATACCAGAGTTCTGGTGCCACGCCACCTAGCTTGGCCTGTAGTGTCTCAAGCTCATGACCTATCACATTTAGGGAAAACAGCACTAGCCCGCCTACTCAATCGAGTAGTGGTGCTGGAAGGATTGGATAGTCTGGTTGCCACTGCCTCTGCCCGATGTACTCTCTGTGCCCAGAATAATGCCCGTCAGGGACCCCGTATTCCACCAGGAGTTCAGTCTAGAGGACTAACACCCTTTGAGTCCCTAGTTATAGACTTCACAGAAATGCCCAGGAGTGGTAGGTTCCGATACCTCTTAGTCATGGTCTGTACCTTTTCTGGGTGGGTGGAAGCATATCCTACAGTCACTGAGAAAGCCACAGAAGTAGCTCGAGCTCTCCTTAGGGATGTCATCCCCAGGTATGGACTGCCCCTTGCCATAGGTTCAGATAATGGTCCCGCCTTTGTTGAAGCTACACTTCAGGCCCTGTCCCGCGCATTGCGCATTACCTGGAAATTGCATTGTGCCTATCGTCCCCAGAGTTCAGGGCAGGTTGAGCGAGCAAATAGAACCTTGAAAAATAGCCTAGCAAAGATTTGTCAGGAAACCCAATTGAAATGGCCACAGGCATTGCCACTAGCCCTCTTCCGCCTCCGATGCACCCCAACTAAAGGAACAGCCCTCTCTCCCTTTGAAATTGTGTATGGGAAGCCCCCAGCCATTTTACAGGGAATTAAGGGAGACATAGGGATTTTAGGGTCTGCCCAGGTGCAGGAGCAGGTAGCCCTCTTGGGGAAGATAATTTCTGAGCTTCAGTCTTATGTGAGAGAAATAAACCCTGTCCCCTTCCAGGTTCAGGTACATTCCTTCCTGCCAGGGGATAGAGTTTGGGTGAAAGACTGGAAGCTCCAGCCTTTGGGGCCCCGATGGAAAGGACCTTTTACTGTTTTGCTTTCTACCCCTGCAGCTGTGAAGGTCGCAGGGATAACTCCATGGGTCCATTGGTCTCGAATTAAGTCTGCTGACCAGACTGAGCCCAGCACGGATCAGACGGAGCCTAGACAGTGGAGAGCAGAAAGAGATCCAGCGGAGCCATTGAAGTTGCGCCTGACCCGAACCAAAGAATCTACTAGCTGAAAAGAAGGGTCAACTGCATACTGCAGGAGCGGCTGAACTTCGGCTTCATACTGAGACTCTTTCTTGCCGGATTCTGGCTTTCTTGGAATTTGAGAGCTTGATCCTTGTCAGTTGAGGGTCTATCCCAACTGGTATAAGAACTCAAAGACTGAGAACACTATATTAGAGTAATCTGTGATTAGCACAGACTGTTGAAATATTATTGCTTAATTAGTTTGCTGTATTTGTTTTAGATTAGGAAGAAAGAAAATGTTAGTAGTTTGGATGCTTTTGTTGTTTTCTACTCCTTGCCTCCTTGTTCCTAATACCCCAACTCGCTCCAACCTTTGGTTACACTCTGTCCAGGAACTAATTAGCCAGGCAAAGATTACTTCCCCTTGTATTGTGTGTTCCCGATTTTCTCCTTATACCACAGATGTCCCAGCTGTACCTGTCCCTGTGCAACTCCCAGCTCTTATACCTCCCTACTTTTCGAGTTCAGGTCCTTGGAGCCAGGATTATACTTGGTGGTCCTTTTATAATGCTACTTCCCCCTCTGACTCTTCTCTAAGGCCAGTTTTTACGTCTCCCTATCCAGCTTCTGGAGTGTTTTGTTTAACAAGAAGCATCTCAACTGTTCTTCCCATTCCCTGTAACTATACTAATGTTCTCCCAGAGAAGGAGGAACCTGTGTGGGTAGTTTCTCCAGGTACTCCTATGTGCCCTACTACCATACCTGTAGATTATGACCAAGGTGATTATCTGGCTCCTAACTATACTACTGAGAAGACTATAGTGTCCCATCCTATTTTCTACTTTCATAAGTCCCCGGGGGATGAAGGGGTTGCATCATATGAGCGGTCTGTTACAATTGGGGATTGGCACCTATGGTGTACAAAGTCTCCATTTCTTCTTCGTTCCCCCTGGGATAGGGGCTCGCATTATGGGCATCCTAATCTCCATCCTGTGCCTACATTTATTGGGAACTTTCGTCGCCCTCTCCTTGGTCATTACTGGCTCTGTGATAATGTCCTCCACATGATTCTTCCCTCCACATATGATTTTTGTGTATTGGTAACCTTGAATTATTTTCCTAAAGTTATTCCTCTTAAGCCACTATCCCCGCACCGCTCTAAGCGAGAGGCTTTGTCCTTACCCTCCTCCGTTGCCACAGAGGATGAGGCGATTGAATTAGCCCTCCAGTATATTAATTCTACTTATCCTCTGACTAAAAAGAGACTTGTAGCCCTTTCTGCCACGGCCTGGATTCCAATTGGAGGCCCGGTAGCGGGTATTACTGAACTAGGTATGGCTACCCGGAGACTTCAATCCCTACTCCATGTTTTAGTTCATGAGCTGAATGTGGTAGTCAATGCATTGCAGGATCAAATTAATGAATTAAGTATAGTTTCTAGATATAACCGTATGGGCCTTGACTATCTCTTTGCAGCTCAGGGTGGTCTCTGCACAGTGTTAAATTCTTCAGAGTGCTGTACTATTGTCATAAATAGGACGCATGTAGTTAGGCATGCCATGGATAAAGTCCTACAGTTGGCTAGTCTTAATGTGGAGGATTACCGAGGAGGATTAGACCTTACCTCCTGGTGGTGGTCATTGACCTCCTGGATACGTCCCTTGTTCATTTCCCTAATAGTCTTAGTTTTAGCAGGGTTTTTGTTTTGTTTCCTGGCCTCATGTGCTTCGGCAGTATGCCGTCGGACCTTAACAAGTAGGGTAATGGTGATTCACAAGTCTATTCCTAATTAGGATCACTATAATCTCCAGAGTTTGAGATGTGAGACTTATCTCTGCATAAGCTGATTTTAGTCTCAAAGGGGGGAATGAGGCAGCCATGAGCAAAGAATAATTATATATATATAAGAAATCATATGAAGGGTTAATTCTGTTAAAAGCTTGAAGTTAGAATTCTAACTTTTTACTTTGCAACTGAAGTGAAGGTATGCCAGATGGTTCATATTATTTGAAAGTCTTGCCGGGCTGGGTCAGAAAGGTCAGAAAGACCCTTGTGAGGGATGGATTGCTAAATGCTGGCACAGCTGTAAACTATTATGAATGAACAAAGCCAGACATGCTGAAGTTTAAAAGGCTGAAATACTATTTCAGAAGTTCTTGATATGTAGATTTTGTTATAAGGAAATAGTTAGATTCTAAATAATTCTAGATATTCCTGATGTTTAGATATGTCTTATAAGAATGCTTACTTTAGAATATGTGTATTCTGTGTAAATTAATAATTCTGTGTAGGATGTTTGTTCAACTCTGTGTTACTTTTAAAATGATCCTTTGTCTGCTGTTTAAGGCTGCAGTGAGGAGATCAACATATGGTTTGACTTAGCCATAGTTCTGGCTGGTGCAATGTATAAGCTGAAAGGTGAAAAAGGTCAGAATTAGTCAGCTCTCTTCTCCTTGATTAATTATAGGTAAAATGCAGAAATGGTCCTGGAAGTAATAACAGACCATAGACGTATGCTATTAAGTAAGACTGACTTTTGACCTCTTTAATGAATGCCAGAGTTTAGTTAGCAGGTAGTATGAAGCTGATTAGGAATATGAGAATAACCAATGTTAGATGGGGCCTCTTAGTCTCTAAGGGAATCCAGTTTAAGCTATAGATGAGACATCAATCATAATGAGAAATGTAAGAGACTGGAGACCAAATGTCTGGCATGAGGGGCCCCAGGTCACAGGTCAGTTTAGGATGTCTGGAACCTATGTAACTGATATTTCAAAAGTAATGATTGGTTGAGGCAAGGTAGCCAATCAGTTTCTTAACCAATTGGGAGTAAAGGGGGCTAGGCTAGGAGGAGGGCTTAGGACCCTATTTAAGTGGGAGCAGAAGCAGTTTACGTCAGAAGGAGCTCAGAAGAAAGAGAAGGACAGAAGGAGCTCAGAAGAAAGAGAAGGACAGAAGGAGCTCAGAAGAAAGAGAAGGACAGAAGGAACAGACAGAAGAAGGAGAAGACAGCATAAGAAGAGAAGCAGCTGAGACAAAGACACAGAGAGCTGAGAGAAAGACACAGAGAGCTGAGAGAAGACACAAAGAGCTAAGAGAAGAGAAGAGAGCTAGAACTGATGTCCTGCTTTGTTTGCTGGCAAATAAAGAAGATTTCTCTCTCATACTGGTGTGTGCTGTCTGACTCCTGAAGCATCACAAATTCCTATCTCAATTCCTGCAACAATCATATCTCCTCTCTCCCGCCTTCTCTTCCAGTGTGTACATTTTGATGTTCATAAGCCTGTCCAAATATGTTTTTTATGACCAAGACCGCAGGCCAATTTTGTAGCCGCCTTCTGGACCGACTCCCTCCTGTTTATTTCTTTAGGTAGGTGCGGTCTCCAAAATTGCACACAGTATTCTAAATGGGGGCCCCCCCAGAGACTTGTATAAGGGCACTATCGCCTCTTTTTTTTTTTTTTTTTTTCCCCCCCCCCTGCTGGTTATCCCTCTCCTTATGCACCCAAGCATTCTTCTGGTTTTGAACATCACCTTTTCTACCTGTTTGGCCACCTTAAGGTCATCGGACACAATCGTCCCCAATAATGAGGCCCTAAGCTGTAGCTTGTGAGTTTACGTAAATCTGTCCTGGTCTGTTCCTAGAACCGCGTGTGCAGACTGTATAGTGCATATTGGTTCTCAAATCCATCATTTGCCAGGTCTGGTCAGGCTGAAACTAGATCTCCTGTGCCTCAGTAAAAGTGATTTGGTCTGTCACATAGAATTTTGGTTTTTATTGTGGTTAAAGCTTGGAGGCTCAGCACAGTGTGATCTGAAGTTACTGATGGTACTTCAGCTTTTAGTAAAGAATGGCTTTACTTGTTTCTTCTAAAAGAGGAGTGAACTTGCATGCTTTTTTCACTACTTCATATGCCAAGAATTCCTTTGTGTATCGCCTGTATTTTAGTGTGTAAACTGCTCTGGTGTGCTTGTACAAAGGGCGGTATATCAAGCAGAATAAACCATACTATACCCCAAGAAATTATGTGTAAAAAGCCTGAGAGATTCTATGGACACTGATATTAATTCCCCTGGCCTTGCTTAATTAGAAGGCAGAGTCCTCGGCTACAGCAGCTTTCTGCAGGCCTGGCCCAGTGACTGTTGCTTCTGCTTCTGCTTTTCTGCCCCCCTTTTTAGCCCCTACTGACTTATACAGATAAGGCCTGCATCCATCCAGGGACTGCCCCAGTTTGTCTCAGTTAGAGGAAATAGATGCAAAGTTTAGGGGTTTATTGCTTCACACACACATTATTTGGAGAAATTCTTTGTTCCACTGTGGATTTGTACATGAGCACTACATTTTGTCAGCTGCAGCAGCTGAGTCATACAGAATTTCTTGAGTGATTTAGCTTTTCTTGCTGATATAACAAAAACAACTGAACCATCTAAATTTGCAATGTCCAGGCAAAGGTCAGTTCATTAAATTTAATCTCTCATGTGCACGTGTTCCAGAGAAAATTATTGCTATTGTAGGGTCTCCTGAAAATGTCATTTGAAACATTTGCTTCTTACCATCATGTACTGTGCTGATCACAGAGACATAGCAGTCTTAAAAAAAATATGGAGAACATGTCAAACAAGGATCATTTTTAGGTATACCCTTCTGGGCCTTTCAGTGAAATAAGGTAAAATTGAACTTCTTCAGGGCAACTGTACTGCTGGTTTATTTCTCTCACAGTTCTCAAAACATGTACTAGACCTTAAACAAAAGCCATAAGTTCCAGTACCCACATGTGATATTTCTGATAATGACTCTTAAAATCCAATCAAAGGAACTGCCTAACAGACATTTGCATCTTATGTGTTCTGCCATAGCTGGAGTTACTGTATTGTAAAGGAGACGTGTAGTGGTGTGCTGGTAAATTTTTAACAGGCTCTCTCCCCGGTCCACCTCAGCCCCCCCCAAAATTGCAGAGCTGGCTATAGCGGGGGAGGGGGGCAATGCATTACTCTCTCCAGGAAAAAAAATTTAATGATCCCAGGTTCCAATCTAATTCATGTTTAATGTGGGATAAAATGCCATAAATAAGTAAATAAATATAAACTTTTAATGTTGAGCACCTGATTCTCAAAGTGAACATATTCCAAACACTATAATGAAAATAAAATGATTTTTTTTCTACCTTTGTTGTCTGGTGACTGTTTTTCTGATCATGCTGGCCCAGTATCCGATTCTGCTGCTATCTGTCCTCTTAACTCCATTTCCAGGGCTTCCTTTCCATTTATTTCTTTCCTCCTTTCTTCTTCATTTCTGGTCCTCAGCTTCTGCCTATTTTCTTCATCCATGTGCAGTTTTTCTCCTCTCTTCCTTTTCCCCCATCTCATCTCCTTCCTCACTCTTCTCTCCCCTCCATCCATGTCCAGCATTTCTTCTCTCTCCCCTCCTCTCCCCTGCCCTGCATGCACCCATGCCCAGCATCGACTCTCTTTTCCCCCCTGCCACCCCCTCCCGAGTTGTTTTATGAAATTCTTCTTCTCCCTCCCTCCCTCCTGATCCGGTCCCTCACTGCGCGCCTGCTTGTTTTTTAAATTCTTCGCTTCCAGCGCCGAGTCGCCGACTGTCCTGAGTCCTCCCTTGCCGATTCGCGCTTCAAAATGGCCGCCGAGACTTCAGCCGAAGTCTCGCGAGGCCGCCTCTGGAAGTCTCGGTGGCCATTTTTAAAGCGCAAATTGGCAAAGGAGGACTCAGGACAGTCGGCGACTCGGCGCTGGAAGTGAAGAATTTAAAAAACAAGCGGGCGGTGAGGTGGATCCGGAGGGAGGGAGGAGGGAGGGAGGAGAGCCAGAGCCGGCTCGCCATTTGCAACAACCGGCTCGCAAGCCGGAAGAAAATTTAACAACCGGCTCTTGCGAGCCGGTTCGAGCCGGCTCCAGCACACCACTGGAGACGTGTGATCTGGAAGTCTCAAATGTTAACATTATGTTTAAAAATGTAATGATGTGGCTCACCTCAGTGATTCTTGTGGGAGGGTCTCGTATAGGATACAGGGTCATTCCATGCCAAGTGGTCTAAAATTAAAAAAAAGTTCCCACCATCATGTTCTCCACTTTTGTTCAAATTTTATCTGTTGCGCGAGTCAGGTGTTAACGAAGTTTCCCAAAATTTGAGGTCTGTAACTGCAATAGTTGCAGATCTAGACCCCCTTTTCTGAAAGATTGTCAGTCCATGAGTGCGCGACATTTACCAGAATGCCATTTTTGGGGTCTAATAAAATCCAAACACATTTATGAGAATGGCTAAAAAAATTCAAATCCTGTACAGTTTTTGATGCTAATTCCAGTGAAATACATTTTAATATTATGGATGCAAAATCCAGTCAAACAAGCTGACTCAGTGTGCATCAAAATTGGTCGCCACTCATCGGAACATATTTGGACCAATATTCAGACTGCAACAACTTCCATGCAAACAAAGATACGGACTTGAAATTTTGAACAAGCATTATGCTTGTGCTGGACATAATACTGCCAGATTTGCAACTAACCAGCATCTATAACCGCCCTGCAGGATCTCTTCAAAGTTGGCACTGTCAGCGCAAATGGTAAAATGTACCAAAGTTCAAAGCCAATTATTAAAGAGTCTGCCTGAATCAGCTTGTGAACAGTATCATCTGAAAGAGAAAACTGTGCTCTACAACACTGATATGTTTTTGTTTTGCCTTTTATCTAATGTTTATGTGTATGGTTTATATATGTTTTGTAGACTCCTGATGCAGGCCTAATGGCCGAAACACAACTGTTGTGTCGAGTCATTTTTCATCAGTAAACAAGTGTTTTTTAAGATCCATCTCTCCAGGCTTTGTATCTCCGTGGTCAAACATCCCACTTTCTCCTATACCTGTGTTCTCCCATGGGGCGTTCGAGTTCTCCTGTTGTCCAGCATATCTGTCTGTCTTTCTCCAAAGTCTGGCAGCGATTGCATACGCTGCCCTGCCACTGGCCATGGTGTCTTCCCTCTCTGATGAAATTTCCTGTTTTCTTCGGGGATAGAGATGCCAGGGCTGCCAGCAGGGCAGTGTATATGAACCGCTGCCACCTCTGGCGATTTTTGGAACACAAGGTAGAATGGAGAGGGAAGGCAATAGAGATGCCAGCCTTGGAGGGGAGTGGGGAGTGTATGCAGGGGCACAGCCAGACAGCTGATCTTGGGTGGGCCTGAGCCCATGGAGAGTGGGCACAGAATTTGTTCCCAGGTATGCTCTCTGCTTCCCCCAATCCCAAAACCTAAAATAGTAAATATCTGAGCTGGCGGGTATCTCTAAGCCCCACCAGCTGAAGCTGTCCTCTTCCTCCTCAGGCAGCCAGAACTCTTCCAAATGGTAGTTAGCCACGCTGGGCTGACACAGCCAGTCGGCTGCGCATACTCGGTACTTGCGCCTGTGCAAAAACTGAGCATGTGCAGAGGGGTATCAGCATCAGCTCAAGGAAAGTGCTGCTGGCTGCTGTTTTGAAGAGTGCTAGTTGCCTGAGGAGGAGGAAATCTTCAGGTGGCCAGGTTTGGGGATCCTTGGTAGCCACAGCAAGAGTGCCACAGTTTTGGGTGGGCCTGAGTCCATTGGATGGAAGCTGGCAGGCTGGTCGGCAGAAAGATGCTGCTCCCTGAAAAGTGCTGCATGATGCCTCAGACTTGGTTGACCTATTTTTAGAGCTGCCCCTGGCTGGGAGGATAAATGTGCCCAGGATGAAATGATCAGGGCTTTGATTAAGGGCAAGACTGAAAGGGGCTTTACAGGTATGTAGAAAGACCTGAGTTGGGGCAGACATTTTGTTCATTAGTGTTTGTTAGAGGAAACCCTTTTTTAACAAACTTTCATGAAGTGAAGGGCTGAGTGTTGTGCATTGCTTGACTGTACAAGGCGTGGGGAACCATCATACTAGTGTCCTAGGAAACTTATCTCACAGTTTTCATGATCTTGGTAGGGTAGATAATGCTGGTCCTTGAGAACTGCAAATAGGTTTGGTTTGTAGGATAACCAAATTAGGAAAATAGGTGGCTAGACAATTGTATGTATAGGCATTGAATATTCTCTATAGATGTCTTGAAAAACCAGGTTTGTTTAGTGCGCCTAATTAAAGCTTGTAAACTCTATTCTTATAAATAGATCTCTAATATTGCTTTACCTTTTGGTGAAATCCAGATTCTTATTAAATGTCAAACTGAATAGAATCAAAATATGGAACTCCTTAAGATGCAGCATTCGTTGTTGGCTAGGCACAGTTTTTACAGAGCTCTCTTCAGTGCTAGTCCTGGTCACCCAGCAGTAGGCAGAAAAAAAACAACAACAACTTATGTGCTTTTCCTATATGGTAAAACAAACTTTTGTGTGTTTCTTTTTATTTTTACATTGAGGTCTATAAAACCTTGTGGTATACATCGAGTAGAAGTGAATCTATTTTTTCACTCATTCAAAAGACCAGGGGACACCCAATGAAATTACATGGAAATACTTTTAAAACAAATAGGAGGAAATTATTTTTTCACTCAAAGAATAGTTTAAGTTCTGGAACTCGCTGCCAGAGGATGTGGTAACAGTTGGCGTATCTGGGTTTGGACAGATTCTTGGAGGAAAAAATTCATAGTCTGTTATTGAGATGGACATGGGGGAGCCACTCTTGCCCTGAAATGCTGCTACTAATTGGGTTTCTGCCAGGTACTTGTGACCTGGATTGGCCACTGTTGGAAGCAGGATCTGGGCAAGATGGACTGACCCAATATGGCTATTCTTATGTTCTTAGTAGTAGCGCATATGTGTTTTCAGACAGAGTGCAAACTAGCTGTTGCGAAAAGTAACTTTTGTGAACAGTACACAACAGAAAGCAGCACCTTTTTGATATGAGAACCAGATTAAATGAATCGTAAATCTAACAATGATCTGGTCAGTGTGGTAGCAGTTGTACATTTTGCATAGATAAAAATGTGATGCTGTAAAGGACTAAAATACAAATCTACCTACGCATCCAATTTTTCCTAAATCAGCACACAATTGTGGAACGCTCTACTGAAAGCCGTGAAAACCATGCACGATCACCTTCAATTCAGGAAAAGACTAAAAACTCACCTGTTAAGGCATATCCTCCCACCCTAACATAAAAGATGTATTTCGCGACACCACAACACTACAGTTCGTTAAGATCACCCTCAAATCCATCTGCTCTTGACTTCCATCATGTGGTCCCATCACATGAACCTTTTGTGGTTCCCACCACATAAACCTTTTCCTACCACTGCTTAACATTGTATTTCTAACTGTTTACTCTGGAGTCTACCAACACCTCTCCGGCAGCATGTAAGCCACATTGAGCCTGCGAATAGGTGGGAAAATATGGGGTACAAATGTAACAAATTAAATAAATAAAATACATATTGGGCACTGCAACTTCTTACTGTCAAGGCCATAATTGATGCATGCTCTCGTTGTCTGTGAGGAATGTGGTAAGGGTTAGGAGAGTATAAGGTCCTGGGGCTGTGTTAACAGTGCATCCCTGTTGTACAAATCTGTTCATGATGATCTAGCTTTAGTTCTTCCTCCATTCTCTTAAAGGAGTGTCAGAGGGGAGGTGATGCAGACCTTTAAATACCTGAAAGGAATTGCAGAATAAATGAGCCTTTTCCAAACGAGGAGTAGCTCTAGAACTAGAGGACCATGATATGAAACTGGAAATAGAAAATATCTTTATTTTTAATGGAAAGTATGGAGAATGCCTGGAATACTTTCCTGCAAGAGGTGGTGGAGACAAACACAGTTCTGGAATCCAAAAGGAGTGGGATATAAACAGTGGGTACCTAAAGGCAAGAGGATGTAAACCGGGGGGGGGGGGGGGGGGGGGGGGGAACAGTGTCTGTTACTCTAAAAATCAGTTATTCCCAAAGGTTCCCCTACTAAAGAGCCCCCACCCTTTGTAGGCCCCTCTTCTGGCCTACCTTAATGATGCCCTGATAGCCTAGGATAGAATGAGCAGGAGCGATCACTTCTCCTGTCTGTGCTGACAGCAGCTTTATAATTGCTGCCATAATTTCTAGCAGTAGTTTTGCGGTACTACCACTAGGATCCTGATCCCCACCAATAGTACTGCGAGACTATCACTAGAAGTCCACCCACTCTCCTGTTGGTCCCGTTGGCCTACCTTAAGGATGCTCTAGTAGTCTAGGGTAGGATGGGCAGGCACGATCCCATTCTGCATTTCTTAACCGTAGGACACGAGAGTATTATTAAGGTAGGTCCGTGGGCTAGCCCATAGGCGGGGTGTTGGGATGGAATTAGCTCTCTGGGTGGTGGGAGGCTCACACCTGTCCATTGTTCCCAGTATCCATTGCTATGAGGATGTACTGCATAGAGCACTTCAGCTAAGTAAAGTGTGTGGAGAGTAACCTGCACAACCCTCAACAACATGAGCATGGGGAAAATTAATCTGTACTGTGCAGCAGGTATAACCTCAATGATTTTCCTGGGCAGGTTCGATGGGTTGTGTTGGTCTTCATTTGCCACCATGTACTATGTCACTATGTAAACCCCTATGTAGTATGTTTTTTAGGCTATCATACTAACACAGAAAATGACAGCAGATCCAGTCTGCCCAAAAAGGTGGTTAGAACCACGCCTGCCAGTCTCTTGGGCCCCAGTCACTCATGCTTAAACGCTGGTTGTCAAGTCTCAACCATGCCAACCATATAACGAATGGAAACTAATACAAAGAAAATATAAATACGCAATAAGACAGACCAAAAGATCATACTATAAAACTAATAGGGCCAGGTTACAAAGACGCAAAAAAAACTATACCAACTCGTTCACAAACTGCTAGACACCACCCCGGTCACCAAAAACACACAGACATCCCATCAGCTGACAAACTTGCCAAATACTTCAATGAAAAAATCATAACCCTACGCAACACACTACCTCAGGACACCACTGATATCGATAACTTCATCAATGGTCTGGACCCAACCCTTGGAGAATGTCCAGCGGACCGAACATGGTCAAACTTCACCCTCCTCACCGTCAAAACAATTACCCAGGCGATTAACAGGTTCTCCAACACCCACTGTAAGCTGGACACCTGCCCAAACTACCTACTAAAATCCGCCCCCGACCGCTTCATATCCAACCTCACATCCCACCTAAACTACATGCTCCAGCAAGGTCGATTCCCGAGGGAAAATGGCAATATCCTACTCACCCCAATACCAAAAGACACCAAGAAAAAAACCAAATGAAATCACTAACTACCACTCAGTAGCATCTATCCCACTGGTAGTCAAACTGATGGAAAGCATGGTAACTAAACAACTCACTGATTATATAAACAAATTTTCAGTACTACATGATTCACAATCAGGATTTTGCCCCCTCCACAGCACTGAAGCAGTATTACTCACCCTCCTAGCCAAATTCAAGCAGGAAATAGCAGCTGGAAAAAGCATACTTCTCCTCCAATTCGACATGTCTAGTGCATTCGACATGGTAAACCACAACATATTAAAACTACTGGATTACTTCGGGATTGGTGTAAAAATACTTAGTTGGATCAAGGGTTTCCTAACTACTAGAACATACCAAGTGAAATCAAACACAAACATGTCATCACCTTGGAAAGCAGATTGCGGACTACCTCAATGATCACCATTATCACCGATCCTCTTCAACTTAATGATGACCCCACTAGCCAAGTCCTTATCCAACCAAGGCCTTAACCCTTTCATCTATGCAGACGATGTCATAATTTACATTCTTTACAAACTCAACCCGACAGAAATCACCAATGAAATTAATCTAAGCTTGAACATCATGAACTCATGGGCAAATGCATTCCAATTTAAAACTCAATAGGAAAAAACACACTGTCTCATCCTCTCATCCCAATACAATGTGAATAAACCCACAAATACAAACACCCCAGATTACATCCTCCCTATCTCAGACAGCCTGAAAATCCTCGGCGTTACAATCGACCGAAACCACACACTTGAGAGCCAAGTGAAATCTACAACAAAAAAAATGTTCCACTCAATGTGGAAGCTCAAATGCGTGAAACCATTCTTCCCGAGAGAAACATTTCACAACCTGATACAATCAATGGTACTAAGCCATGCAGATTACTGCAACGGTATCTATGCAGGATGCAAAAAACAACTCATAAAGAAACTACAGACCGCCCAAAACACAGCAGCCAGGCTTATATTTGGCAAAACGTGCTTTGAAAGTGCCAAACCCCTCCGAGAAAACTGCACTGTCTCCCAATCAGTGAATGTATTGCCTTCAAAATCTGCACCATGGTTCATAAAATTATCTACGGCGAAGCCCAGGGATACATGACAAATCTCATAGACTTACCAACCAGAAACACAATCAGATCAACAGGAACATACTTAAACCTCCACTACCCCAACTGCAAAGGACTCAAATACAAATCAACCTATGCAACCAGCTTTTCCTACATAAGCACACAACTATGGAACGCACTACCAAAAGCCGTGACCACCTAAACGTCTGGAAATCACTAAAAACCAACCTATTCAATAAGGCATACCCTACGGACCCAAATTAAATGCCTAAACCCCGCTACACAAGAAACCAAAGCTCGTAATTGGACATTTCATAACTCCTCATCTCTATAATTCCCAAATGTGTCTGTAACACATGAACCTATCCTACCTCAACATCACATTGTATTTGTTCATACTGGTCTTGGCGAACGCCTTACGGTACTATGTAAGCCACATTGAGCCTGCAAATAGGTGGGAAAATGTGGGATACAAATATAACAAAGACAACCCAGGTCTTTGTTATAACCACATTTAATCTCCAAGTATTACTTACAGTATTCAGTTTGGTCAAGATGTCTTCCCCCTCCCCCCTGAGCTGCACACTACCCTCTTTTGCAGCATGTGACAATAAAGTGATCTACAACACCAGAGTTGCTGAAGCGTTACCTGTCTTTTGTCATTTGCGGGATCCGTACCAAAAGGAGTTGAAGTGGGATTTGAACCTGGGCCCCTTAGTTTACAGTTTACTGTACTAATCACTAGGCTACTTCTCAGACCTGATAATTGCATATGTTGGACATTGTGTATGCATGTTCATTTTGGAAATTCTGACAACCGGATCTTCTGGGTGCAGCTGGATGTTGGATTTAACTAAAGGCTTCTTGTGCTGCACTGGAAGCTGGATTGTGAGAGAAAAAAAAATCATATATTGTGGCTCCACCATGCTTGAGGCATGCTGATTTCATGCCTCATTTGAGCAACTAGATACTTTTAAAATATTGACTGATGCATAAATTTTGCAAAATAGGAAGCAAAACTTGTTATAAGCATTCCTAAAATAACTTTCATTTCCTGTTGAATACACTTCTGTTTCCCCTGCTGAGATGGCTTGATTTGAGCTCTGTTTAAAATGGTAGTTGGTAAGGGCATGATTGTGTTGGAATGGCATCTTGTATTCCTCTTTTGTAGGAAGACAGTTAGTTAGTTATAATCCACTCCCTTCCCCTTTCTACAGTTGCAAAGAAGCTCTATCGGTGGAATTTTAAATCATTTTTCAGAGATGAATTTAGTGGGTTTTGTTTTTTAAAGAGGGAAAATGTTATATAACAGATTTCTATACTCAAAAGAGGCTGTAAAAGCTTTGGCATGGAATCAGGTGGTTAGATGCTTAAATCTTATAATTCTTATATGAAAATTGTGGGACCTTTTTACTAAATTGTGGTAAAATTTGCAGTTACTGCAGCTTAACTTGGGGTTTTACCATGTGGTAGCTGCAAATTAAGGGGCCCTTTTACTGCTGTGGTAAAAAGTGTTCCTAGTTTTGGTGCGTGAAATTGGCATGCACTGGGCCATTTTTTTTTTTACTGCGGTGGGAAAAAGGTCTAAAATTAGTGTGTAGCCGTTTACTGCATGAGCCCCTACCACCACCTATTTAGAAGGCGATCAGAGCTCATGTGCTACTCGTGCGGTAATCGTGCAGTGCGCAGCAATGTGACCACGCTGCCGATTACCACTGGGAATGCCCCTGGAGTAGAAAATACTACTACTACTACTACTACTATAAATCACTTCTATAGTGCTACCAGTCGTATGCAGCGCTTCATAATTGGACATGAAGAAAAGACAGTTGCTGCTCAAAAAGAGCTTACAATCTAAGTCAGGACAGACAGGACATATAGGAAAAAGGGACTATTGAAGAGAGGAAGACAAGATAAAGTTACAAGCAGGTGACAAGTTAGGAATTAAAAGCAGCATCAAACAGGTAGGCCTTTAGCCCGGATTTGAAGGCGGCCAGGGATGGAGCTTGACGCAATGGCTCAGGAAGTCTATTCCAGGCATAAGGCGCGGCGAGATAAAAGGAACGGAGTCTGGAGTTAGCGATGGAGGAGAAAAGGGTGCAAGAGAGATTTTCTTTTCTACTGCAGGAAACTTCGCACAACAACTTCAAAACTACTGCCAGGCATCTGTGCTACCCTGGCGGTAGGGTTGATTTGGTACATGCTACCCCGTGCTGTAGCCCTACTGCGGCTTTTTTTTTTTTGTGTTACATTTTGTACCCCGCGCTTTCCCACTCATGGCAGGCTCAATGCGGCGGGCAATGGAGGGTTAAGTGACTTGCCCAGAGTCACAAGGAGCTGCCTGTGCCGGGAATCGAACTCAGTTCCTCAGGTCCCCAGGACCAAAGTCCACCACCCTAACCACTAGGCCACTCCTCCACATAGTAAAAGAGCCCCTTAAGTGGTAGCTGTTTAACGTGTGCAGTACCTGCCCCCAGTTAACACAGAAGCACTTACTGCCTCCTAAATAAGCAGCACTAAGTGGTCCTGTGTCAACTCTGTGTTAGGTAGTAGTAACCCCCTAATTCTTTTGACTAGCTTCCATTTTTTTTTGACTAGCATTTGAAGGCAATATCTTTTTCACGTCAGAAGTGAGCAAAAGATGGCACATAAGAGTATGTAAGTGAAGCATAAAAGCATTCCAATGACAGTCTCACAGGAATAAGTAGGGGTGGGGGTAGAGCGTGAGATGGATGTGTGATCAGAGGGTGACAAATCAGTATAACATGATGGGAAACCCAGATACGAGTGTCAAAATATGTTTAACTTCAAATGTCTTACATTCTTGGATTGTTTAAATTTCTCTTTAGTATTATGACCATAAAGTCATTGATAAAGTGCTCTTCCACAGAAGTGTCACGCTGGTTAGCTTTATGATGTTTTAGATGCTCATTTTCAAAGCACTTAGACTTACAAAGCTCCATAGGTTATTATGGAACTTTGTAACTCAGTGCTTTGAAAATACACCTCTC
The DNA here is from genome assembly GCF_901765095.1 of Microcaecilia unicolor. Classification (NCBI taxonomy): domain Eukaryota; kingdom Metazoa; phylum Chordata; class Amphibia; order Gymnophiona; family Siphonopidae; genus Microcaecilia; species Microcaecilia unicolor. The sequence goes on from NC_044034.1 coordinate 71,498,812, forward strand.
ATAGGGCCCTATTTACTAAGGTGCACTAGTGTTTTTAGCATGTGTTAATGTTAGGGACACCCATATGGGTGTCTCTAGCATTAGCACGCACTAAAAACGCTAGTGCGCCTGCAGCGCGGCTTAGTAAACAGGGCCCATATTAACCTATGTAACTTTGTAAGTCTACTTGCTTTGAAAATGAGCCTCCACGTGTGCCCGTGTTAAGTTGATTCTTGTCTTTAGCATCTGGCCTGTCTCTCCAGTATAGCATCCTTCATCACATGTTTTGAAATGAATCATTATACACTACATTTGTAGAACAACATGAGTAGGAGCCCCATATGTTGAATGCTTTTCCCATGTGAGTAACTGTGGGGTTCCGTGATATGTGCTGGCACAGTTTGCAGCTTGGTATATTGCAGGGATATGTGCCATTATCTTCTTTTTGCGCTTCTGTTGGTGGTTGTTGGAAGTCCAGCATTGGTGGAGCTGGGAATGTCTCTCAGTAATTCATCATCCTGGAGTGGCTGTAGATCTTTTATGATTTTTCTCAGTTTTTCAAGCTCTGGATTGCATGCCACTACAAGGGGACTCTGTGGGTTTTCTTTTCTTTGTACTGCAATAGGCTTCCCCTGGGTATTTTTAAGGGGATAAAACAATCTTCCTAGAGATTTTGGGGTTGTAGCCTTTTTGTTTGAAAGATTCAGTCAGGATTTTGAGGTGTTTATCTCTCTTGAGTCAAAGCATATATGTTATTGTGTGGCTTGGCTGTGTATGCTGTCCAGAAAGTTGACCTTTTGTGGAGTAGTCACCTTGAATCTGATTGAAGGATTTCATCAGTTGAAAGAACTGTAAAATTGTTTGAAAGTCTCTTATCCCTCAGTCCAAATCTTAAACATGTCATCGATTATACTGGTAGTATTTAAGGGGTTTTGTTTGATACATATTCAAAAATGCCTCTTCCAGTTCTGCAGTGAAAAGGTTTTTCATATTATGGTGCCATTCTGGTGTCCAAAGCAGTACCAGGATTTCCAGAGACATGTTATTGAAGCAGAAATAGTTGAGAGTTAAAATGAATTTGCTTAATTTTGTAGTAGCTTCTGGTGTGTATTGGTAATTTAGGGTACATGTTTTTAGGAATTTATTACATGCAACTGTGTCATCCTGCATGAGGAATGTTGCTATATAGAGATTTTTTGTAACCTCAAAACTTTATATCACATGCTGGCACAAAGTATTTTTATATACATGACTTATTCTGTGAAGTGCATTTAAAAATCTTATTTATTAAACAATTTCTTTTGAAGAAAAGGGGAAAAAAGCCTCAGCAAGAAGCCCAACCACCCACCCGAGAAAACGTTGAAAACTACATGGGTGGAGAAAAATCAACGGGGTGTTTTATCTTAACGGGCTCCAAAAAAAAACCCCCTTCTATTTCAAAGTGTATAATATGAAAAATGCTGACTGCACATTTGTTTCAACCTATGATATTGTTATGTACTTAATACATTTTTTTATTAGTCCAATAAAAAGTCATTTTATCCCTTTTTTTCTTCTATTTATTACCTATGGCAAGGAACAACACGAAGGGCCTTGTTTACTAAGGTGCGCTAGCGTTTTTAGCACATGCACAAAATTAGCATGTGCTGTGTAGACGCCCATAGGCATATTGTGGGCTCCTATATAGCGTGCGCTAAAAATGCTAACGCGCCTCTGGCAGGACAGTAAACAGAGCCCTAGATATCACGAAGTGCAGAGCTATCAAAGGGAAGCACTTTTTTAAGCAGGCGATTTCCATTCCAACTAATTCCTTATCTACTCACGATAGCATCCCACAGTCTCTTTCTTCTCTGCCAGCCCTCATGAGCTCAACAGTAGAAAGTATTGACTCGCAAGATCTGAAGTTACTTGTGGTGCCAGTAGAGAAGAAACGGATTGGGCCAAGTAGCTTGGACAGGGATTTCCTGCTCTTTGAGTGGGAGACAGGAGAATGGCGTCCCCAAGCAGGAGAATCTCTCTTAATTCCAGAAACTTGGTAGATCTTTAAATGTTTATACATCTCTGTTCTGTACAAGATAATTTTGCTTTAAGATTTCAAGCAATATTCATGTTTTATAATAATAATGAATTAATGCATTAAGAAGTGATTTCTAGTTTGGTTTCTTGCACTTCAGATGCTTTATATAGTACATTTAGTAACTTTTTTGAAATTTATACCTGGGCTGTTGATTATTTTGAGAATCAAACAAGATGAAAAAGCCACAAAACAGCATTTCCCCATGGAAATAAAAACTATGTGGAATACACTGTACTAAATTATAACTGAAGTACTCATAATATATTCGGCTTTAATCAGTTCAAATGAAAGTCTTAATGCTTGATTGTGGAGTGACACAGGGCCGTGCCTAGGGTCTCTGGCGCCCCCCTGCAGACTATCAGTTGGCGCCCCCCCCCCCCCCCCCCCCCCCCCCCCCCCCCCCCCGGTGAAAATGATCGCTCACCACTTGCTACACTGACAGGAATTGTCAGCAATATTCTTAGAAACAAATTGCTATACATTGCAAAATAAGATAGCAGATGTAAATTCTCAAAGTAGACATATTCCAAACGCTAAAATGAAAATAAAATGATTTTTTTCTACCTTTGTTGTCTGGTGACTTTCTTTTTCCGATCATGCTGGCCAGTATCTGAGTCTGCTGCTATTTGTCCTCTTAACTCCATTTCCAGGGCTTCCTTTCCATTTATTTCTTTACTTTTCTCCTTTCTTCTTCATTTCTTGCTCTATATCCATTTCTCCTCTCTCCCTGGGTCCTGCCCTCCCATCCATGTCCATTCTTGTCCCTCTCTGCCCTTCCCTGCTCCATCCATAGCCAGCAATCCTCCTCTCTCCCCTCCATTTCCAGCAAATTGTCCTCTTCCTGGGCCCCCATGTCCATCCTTGTCCCTCTCTGCCCTTCCCTCCTCCATCCATAGCCAGCAATCCTCCTCTCTCTCCCCTCCCTTCCATTTCCAGCAAATTGTCTTCTCCCTTCACGCGATTCGCGAACCGCTTCTTAGCACTGCTTTAAAAAAAAAATTACACGTCAGCAGGAACAGGCTGCTTCAGCCAATCCCAGGGGCCTTCCTTCAGCGTGTTCCGCCCCTGAGGGCTGAAGGAAGGCTCCTGGGATTGGCTGAAGCAGCCTGTTCCTGCTGACGTGTAAATTTTTTTTTAAGCAGTGCTAAGCGGCAGCGCGGTTCGCAAATCGCGTGAAGTGGGGGGTGGGACGACGTGACGGCAACGAAGAGGTCGCAGCAGCGTCAGCATAGGCGGTCGGTGGCCCAACTGTTTGGGGAGGCTAAAGGGGGCGGGGTTATGGGTGGTACCAGGGGGCAGGGCTTACATCCATAATTGTCCGACAACACACAGGAAAAATAAATAAAAGTAAAATAGTCACAATTAATACCTTTAACAATTCAACATCAGATCCTCCAAAATATTATAAAACTATGTCTGATGTTATGACAAACTAAAATGAATTTAAAGTGTTGATGTCACCTTAGTACGGCCAACACACAACCTTTCCACTGCAAAACACTATACACAAACTTGTGCAAAAACACACTCAGAAACTTACCAAATCATAACAGCACTAATTCCAAGGACAGGACGAGCTACAATCTTATGCGTGGAAAAGCAGCACTGTAATTACACCAGGCTCTAAAACACCAATACACTACCTAGTGAAAAAACCAAAACCAAAAGGGCTGCAAATAGTACACGCTAGCAGAATACTGCACCTTGATCACACATGAAAAACACATGACAACAGATATGACAAAAGGAACTAGAAATCAAAAGATATGAAGGCAAAATTATGAATTGGAAAATTACCTCAAGAAGTCAGACTTGGCATGCAGCAATACTAGAGAAATTGAAACTTACGTGCAAAATATCACAGATGCACATTTCCAAAAGCTGACATATTCCAATTAATACATTCTGAATAAAATACTTTTTTCTACCTTTGTTTTCTGAGCATTTAGTTTTTCTATTCGCTTTGGTCCCAGTGTCGTCTGTTTTATGGTGTCTTCTTTCCATTTGATATTCTTTCACTCACCATGTCCACCATCCTCCTGTGTCCTTATGCGTTCTGTCTACCATCTGTGGCACCCTGTCCCTATCCTTCCTCCAGTTGCATCTGCCCTCAAAGCGTTTCAATCCAGTCCTTAAATTCAGCAGTTTCCCCTCCATCCATATTCAGCATTTCTCCTCACTCCCCTCCCCTCCATTCATCCATCCATCCATCCGTGTCCAGCAACTCTCCTCCCTCCCCTGTCCTCCATCCATATCTAGCAAATCTCCTTTCTCCCCGGTTCTTCCATCCATCCATCTAGCAAATCTCCTCTCTCCCCTGACCCCTCCATACTTCCATATCTAGCAATTCTCCTCTATCCCCCCTCTCCTCATCCTTCCATCCGTTTTCCCTCTTTATCTCCCCATTCTTCTGTCTTCCTCTTCCCTCTTTCTCTCCATGTCCTTCCATTCGTCTACCCCCTCTCCCGATCCTGCCATCCAACATCTACCCCCCTCTCTCCCAATCCTTCCATCCAGTGTCTCTCTCTCTCTCTATCCCCTTTTCCATCCAGTGTCTCTCTCTCTACCCTTTTCCATTCATCATGCCCCCCTCTCTCTCCCCATCCTTCAATGTTTCTCCTCCTGTTAGTTTCTCTCTCCCTTCCAGTGTCTTCCCTCTTTCCCCCCCCCCCCCTCCCATTTTCTCCTCATTTTAAGCAGCTTCTCCCTTTCTCCAGGACTCCAGCCCTTCTCCATGTCCCCTCCTTCTCTCCCCATCTTCCCACTCTCTCCATTATACCTGCCTAGTGCCTCTCGCTCCCCCTTCCACCCGGTATTAATTTGTTGGCCACTGCTGCTGCTTCTCCTCTTCAGCAGCAGCAGCGCCCCGAGTCCAGACAAAAAAAAAAAAAGGTAGCACGCGTTACACGCACCCAAAGTGCAGGAATCAGCTGGGAGGACCGACACCACACGCAGCTTCAACCGCTTTGGAGCCCCCAGGAGCAACAGTTGGCTGCTGGAACAAGCGCGGGGCTGTACCGTAGCAGCTTTCAGCATGGGCTATCGGCACTGCAGCCACTCCTCTCTGTCCCCGGAGCAGAGCAGGAAGTCGATGTCAACTTCCTTCCTGCTCCTCCAGGGGCAGAGAGAGGAGCGGCTGCAGCGCAGACAGCCCATGCTTGAAGGCTGCCACGGCCCCGCTCTTGCTTCTTTTTTTTTTGTTTTATCGCGCGACTCGCGCTGAAGAGGAGACTTTCTTCCCACTTTGCCGGCCCAGACTCGGGAGTGCGGGAGACTCCGGACTTGGCAGGTCTGGATGAGGGGGCCTCGGGCCTGGAGGGAAAGTGGCTACGTTTGGGGGGGGAGGCAATGCAGCATGGGTTTCCCGCCGGGAAAGGTCACAGCTGGGCTGGGGAGGCTTAGCCTCCCCAAGCCTCTTATACGGGGCGCCTATGCAGCATCAGTGAAAGCGGAGCGCTGCCGACGTTTACCTTCCCTTCGCGCTCTTGGTTCCCTCAGTGTCCGCCTTCTTCTGACGTCAGAAGAAGGCGGGACACTGAGAGAACCAATGAGTGCAAGGGAAGGGAGACGTCGGCAGCGCTTTCACTGACGCTGCTGTGACCAGGTAAAAAGATTTAAAGGCCTCGCGGGGCGAGAGTAAGCACCGCGGCGGCGCCCTCCAGAGGTGGGCGCCCCCCTGCGGCGCTTACCCCGCTTACCGCATCGGCACGGCCCTGGAGTGACAGCACCACAAAAATAAAAAGATTTTGTAACTGGGCTATATTTTTTCTCATGCATTTTGTATTCCTGCAGTACTAGTATTGTCATTTTCCTAAAAGGTGAAATAAGGATTTTAACTAAATTTTAGAGAACTTAATCTACCTGTTGCATTTAAGTATGTGAGTATAAATCGACAGTACTTTAAAGGCAGCGAACTAAGTCCCTATGAGCTGATATTTGGTTAAAATTTCTTGGATGGCTGGAGTTTTTGCGGACAGAATTTTGCCAGATAACACTTAAGCCTGCGTTTCCCAAACTGTGCGCCACTGCAAACACATGGGAGTGCCGTGGAAGGAGATGCATAATAAGCGCATGCTGATTGGTCTCCTTCTGTGTGCCAGGACTTGGGTTGTCACATGTTAACTCTGCTCTGCTGCTGGCCACGGATCGTGACAGGAAGAAGGACCTGACCTGTGGCCAGCAGCAGAGTAGAGTTAATGCGCTAACACGTGATAACCAGGGTCCTGGTAAACAGGAGCAGGAGACAGACCGAGGGAGCACAGCAGAGACAGTAAGCTACTGGCACCGGGCTACAGCAGCAGCTGAACAAGCAGACCGCAGTGAGTACAAGGCTGCTCTTTCTATGCAAAGGGATTAAAGGTGCAGACACCACGAAAACCTTTTCTTTCCCCCAGAATACCTTTTTTTTTTTTTTTTTGTAACATAAATGTATTTTCCTATAATATGCAGTTAGTATCTTTGAATCTTGGTCCCCCCCCCCCTCCGTGTGTGGACAGTTGGTTATAGAGGAGCAGAATAGGGGAAGGGCCCGGCTTTGTATCTCTGAGGCCCAAGGATGAGAGAGCAGCTCCTAGTACAGGCAGAATAAATATTGTCCCAGGACCCAGACGAGCGGCATCGAAGGTGACTACTAAGTAATGCAGAAAAGAAACCACTTTGCTACTTGTAAATTGTGATGGAATTTGGTTGTATTTAATAAGCAGAACTTTGTAGCGCTATAGAAATGATAAATAGTAGTAGTAGGTATTTCTTTTGACTTGGGGGGTGCCGTAAAAAAATTTACTGACAAGCTATGGGCATCTTGAACCGAGAAAGTTTGGGAACCATTAATATAAGCGTTTGTTAAAGGCTTTTTTTCTTTTCATAAGGCTTTTAACATGGATATTTTTTTGAGGGGGGGGGGGGCGGAGGTAAACTTTTTTTTTACTGGGCAGTAAGGAAAGGATCTATTTGCTAGGCTCTGGCACTCTCAGCAGTACTTTTACTTGTATCTCTCTCTTTCCGATCATTTGTTGGTGGTCCTTTCAAACTATTTTTCTGATTTTATATATTGTACTCTGCTTTGGTGGATTTATCTTTTAAGCGGTTAATCAAATAAAAGAACTTGAACCTAAATGTTAAGGCTGGGGTCCTGATTTTCCTCTTAGTGCTCAGAATGGCATAGATACTACATTCCTCACTTGTTGGTACTAGAAAGAGCTCCTAGGTGGTTTCCTAAGGTGATAACCATGCCAAACTGAGAAGTAGGATGAGTTGCTGGAATGTCACGTGCTGGTTCTAGAATGTTCTCTGGTAATACCCAGCTTTCTATACAGTTCCAACCTTAGGTCTGCAAATGTACAGGGTCGTCTACAGAAACGAGATTCCATAAACTGTTATGGAAGGCTTTACAGCACACAGACATTCAAGTTCTGATTCAGCAGGACTCCTTATTACCACCTACCAACCGTGCTACCCTCGAACAGTGGTTCTTAATTTAGTCCTCACAGATCATCTGGCCAATCAAGATCCTCACTCCTCCTCTAAACAATCATCTGGCCTTCTGATGCACAGCTGTGAGGCAGTGATAAAAATCAAGTTATGTGCTTCTGGGGTGGACTAGCAGAGAATTTGAGTCAGAATTTGAGTCAGTTCAAGCTTCTCCTTCTCACCTACAAATGCACTCAGTCTGCAGCCCCTCATTACCTCTCCACCCTCATCTCCCCTTACGTTCCCGCCCGAAACCTCCGCTCACAGGACAAATCCCTCCTCTCAGCACCCTTCTCCACCACCGCCAACTCCAGGCTCCGCCCATTCTGCCTCGCCTCACCCTATGCGTGGAATCAACTTCCTGTGGCCCTACGCCAAGCCCCCTCCCTACCCATCTTCAAATCCTTGCTCAAAGCCCACCTCTTCAATGTTGCCTTCGGCACCTAACCTTAGACTGCCCCAATGTGACTGCCACTACTTGATTGTCTGTACATTTGTCCATTAGATTGTAAGCTCTTCGAGCAGGGACTGTCCTTCTATGTTATATTGTACAGCGCTGCGTAACCCTAGTAGCACTTTAGAAATGTCAAATAGTAGTAGTTTATTTGTTGAAGAGGAGACAAAGATCATGGAATAAAGGACTACCAACATAGTAGCCTCTCTTTGTTTTTTTTTTTTTTTCTTGAAAACCTTTCTCTTCTGAAAGACTGCTTCATAACAATCCATTATGACTTCTCCCTCCTAGTATCATCCATTATCCTTTCCTTAATGTTTTTAGTCTCATGCATTAATCCAGTGGTCTCTAATGTTTCTCATACCTCACACTAACACTATTTGCTTTTGTCTCACGTGGAATGTAAACCGCACTGAACTCTGGAAAGGGGATATTAGCGATTATACAAGAATTGAATTGAAAAATCATCTTAAATGTTTAACAAGCAAAACATTTAAACAGCAAGCACAGGATACAACTTCCCAATCCCACCCCCTCCCACCCTATATCAATCAAGAAAGAGTCTAGTCAGCAAATTTAGTTACGATGACAAAACTCAAAAGATACCAAAAAGTTGGCATCCAGCTCCAACAGTCAACATTGTAGTTAGTACATTGAGCAATCCATTGTGTAATCGTTTTTTTTTTTTAATGTGACTTCATATCAATTTGAATAAATTAAAGTTATTAAAGATGAATTGGTACTAAATGTAGTAAGGATTTGCTTGGTACCATAGTACATGTGTAAACTGATCTGTAGTATTTTCACTGTGGTTTCTGTGTAAGGATAAGATAAAATGCATATGCTTTATGTCTGTTTGCTTGTGATGCCTTTTCTTGCTGTCTGATAAGGCAGTTGTACATGAGTGAGAAGGGGTGCTAACCTCTTCCTCAAATATTTTTTTATGTCTTATTTAAATATCAGAAAATGAAAGACTTTTTTTTTTTTTGAGAAATTCAGTGCATTCCTGTACAACAGACGCCCATCATCAGACAGTAATACCTCGTCTAACCCAGTAACCTAAGTGCACGTTTGGCCCCTCAAGTTGAGGCAACCTCAGACTTCCAAAATGCCCAGCTTCTCTCAACTTGAAGGTCAGTTTTTCCATGACACTGATGTCCTTAACCTGACCTTTCCATACCTCAGTGAAGGGTATTTGCTTCCAGAAACCAGCAGTGGTGCATCTAGTAGTGTACACAGTATGCATGACCAGCCTCCTGGAGCCAGGTGGAAGCTGGTAATTATTAAAAAGACCTAGCAATTGGAACAGTGGAGAAAGATGTAAGTAAGTAAGTAGACAGGAATGTGCACTGTCTATTCTTCAACCTGCCTTCAGTGATAGAGGTGTATTTTCAAAGCACTTAAACTTACAAAGTTATATAGTAACCTGTGGAAATTAAAGTGCTCTTAAACGAGCCCTAAAGTCAGATTAAATAGGTCAAACAATGTTATCTTGTCAGTGGCAGGGGCATCAAGAACATAAGATCAAATGTAACCCAATGCTACCCCCTGAATGTAACGACAAAATGTTCAGTGATCAAATGTCTTTTATAGACCTCGGAAGTGACTTGTTTCACACAAGGATATAAACCTCATGACTAGCTTACATCATCATCAGTCATAAAGCCATCTTAACTGTTGAATGTTTTTAATATATTTTTTTAATTAGCCAATTTATATTATTCTATAAGATAAGCATCACTTAGCTTAAAAAAGGATCTGTGCCGACATGAGCCAAGTTTTGCAAGACAAGTAAAAATTGGAGTTTAAAAATGTTATATAGTGGTGTTGATACTTGAAAACATCAACTAATACCTATCTAAGGTTTACAGTATATTATCAAGTACCAGCATTCATGAGTTTCATTCAAAATGTCACTCTCTCTGAAGACTCCTATTAAACTGTCACATGGTAAACCTCAACAAGTGGGACCCTCCCCATTCAAACAGGGGAAAAATAATCTAATTCAAGACTTAATCCAGCAGGGGTCACTGTATTTAACATGAAAATCCAGTGCTGCCCCTTATAGTTAGGTAATTGGCAAGGTTACAGCGCTCCTATCCTATCTCAATTCTCCGTTACTCTCAATTTTATGCCCTGCACTGTGTGTTTATCTTGCCAGTGTGTAACCAAGGGAGCTGAACGGCATTCCACTTATATATGAGATTTGTGTTTCATCAACCTTAATTTAATCTGTCTACATATCTTGCCGATATATACCAATTTTCAGGGACACTGTATCATATATATATATATATATATATATATATATATATATATATATATATTACACTACTTGATTCATAGTTTATATTGGTTCTGGACAAAATTACATACTTACTCCTGGGAATAGAAACAAACTTTCAATAGTAGTCATGCACCATTGGCAATGACCATATCTAGTATGGACTGTCAGTGTTTAATTATTTTGAATATATTCCAATCATTTTATATGACATTTGCCCAGTGGTGCTCCCTCTATGGTAAGCTATGAGTAGTGGAGCCAAAAAAACATTCATGGGCCTTTATCTGCCAACATTAGTGAATTATAGCGCTACTTGTGTACTGTTCGTAGTATAAGGTACTCTTCATATTACCACCACAAAACACTGCTCCTTGGCCGATTTACTAATTGAGGAATAATGATATCTCTTCTAATAACAATACATGTATAAAAAATGAAGACATTAAATTCTTTGCAATATAAATATAAAGCTAAATGATATGTATATTAAATGAACCCCAAATGCATAAATGTAACTAAATATAAGTGCTCATAATCTTATAGTGGTCTCAGAGTAAACATCTCAAAGGGCTTCAATGGCTGATATCACTACACTCAGTCATTGCACCATCCAGTAATCTAATCTTACTCTCTTACCTATCTATATGTTCCATCTTTGCTTATACCCTACACTCTCAATTAAAATGGTCTATTACATATTGTGTTGACATTGTAACTAGTATACTATGCCGTGCTTTGTATTGTTATTTGAATATTTTTACTACTGGTTCAAGTCCTGCTGCTGCTCCTTGTGATCATGGGCAAGTCACTTAACCCTTCATTGTCTCGGGAAATACCTAGTGTACCTGAATTGTAACTACTACTGAAAAAGATGTGAGCTAAATCCAAATAATAAATAAACTATATACCAAATTTGTGACTAAGCATTATTTTGTAAATGCCCACCTGTCTTGCATAAGGTGTATTGCAAGGAGGGCATGCACATGGGCAGATTCTCGGTGTGGTGGACACTACACACGTATTTTGTAGAATGCTATATCTTTGGCATTTAGGTGCAAGTGTTTGGGTCTGTGGTGGCTATAAGTGCCTGCGCGTAAACTGTAGGTACTTATATACCCAGTTGGCTACTATTCTACAAAGGAAAGTAGGCACCTGTTTAACTTTATGGAATAGCCTTCTAGCCCTCTGAGTGCCTAAAGAACTTCACAGTCTGAATGGAAGCCTAATTCCATGGGAGATGGAAGCTTGCAATGTGCGTTAGCGGGAAAAGGAGCATTTGAGCCCACTACTTACTGTACCATTAAACATATCAATATAGGACAGCCAGGGTAGAGGGTGGAATGTAAATAACTTTTCATACGTAGAGTAGTAATTTGTTATAAATCGTAATCTGTGTGTTATTTGGAGTGGCTGGTTAGAGTGACACCCTAACCCTGTTACATTGGTGCAGAGATTTATTTTTCTCCTGGTAAAGGGCTTCTAAAACAGACATCGTGTTATGAGACTTGGATGCTCAACATTCAGAGTTTGTCTATTTATTTACTTATTTATGGCATTTTATCCCACATTAAAAACGTGAATTAGATTGGAACCTGGGAACATTTAAAATCTTTTTTTTTTTTCCTGGAGAGAGTAATACATTGCCCCTCCCCAGGCTCTTTCCCCAGGTATAGCCAGCTCTGCAATTTGGGAGGGGGGGGGGGGGAGCAGAAGACTGGGGGCCTGGGCCTCCAGTCCACCTCTGCACCCCCCTCTCCAAATTGCAGGGCTTGCTATACCCGGGGAGAGAGCCTGTTGTTAAATTTACAGTGGTGTGTTGGTAAAGTTTTATGTATTTATTTGTATCTCACATTTTCCCACCAATTTGCTGGCTCAATGTGGCTTACATTTGCCGTAATGGCGGTTGCCATTTCCAGGTAACAGAATTACAAATGGTGTTGCATTAAGGTGTATACATACATAGTAACATAGATGGAACATAACATACATGGAACAGTTCATGGTCTATATATATATATATATATATATATATATATATATATATATATATAGACCATGTGCGTACATACATGGTAAAGAAGAATACATTATGGTATTGCATGCCGGTTCCTGAGTGATAATTGGATTATAACATACATTATGTCATCGACTATGGAGAGACCATATTCGACAAAGGGATAAAAGTGATAGTGCTTGTTCCCTAATAGCAAAGAGGTTAATCAGTCAAGTGATAAGATTTCGGTTGTATCTAGGTCGTGTACATTCACATTTTGCCCCACATGAGGGGATCTGCCTCTGTAACAACTACTCTGCAGGATTCCACAGGGCATATCCAACAGTTATTCTCTTATACAGGGGGCTGATGGTGTGAGATTCTCTGCTTTGACCTTGATAAAGGATATTATTGAAGTCCCAGGTTTCCTTTTTTTGATTTGTTAGTCAGGCCCATTGTGTGTATTTGCCTTGAAAACAATTTAATTGTTGTATATTAGAGGTGGAAGTGAAGGAGTATATTTGAAATCTCTTTAAAAAAAAAACAACAACAAAAAGGCAACAGAACAGATGTCCTATGCAATGTGATTACTCTTCCTTCACTGCTACACCATTCCCATTCATTTGGAACCATCTGGAAGGTAATGCATGTAGTATGAGCTGTCATTATACTAACAATAGGATTAATGTGTCAGCATCTTTTGTTAATACTTTAATCTAGTAGTCATTTGTTCAAGCACACACAACAAAGTAAATAGACATTCCTCGCCTATACAGTTAAGTCTTACATATGTAAAATGCAAAGAATATAATAGCAGAAGCATAACTTTGGAAACACAAAATTTAAAATTGTGCATGTGTGCTTCGATAAATATTTCAGGAGTTTTGTTCTCTCTCAGAAGTTGAATGTGATTTTAGAATTCATGTTCAGATGTTGCTGACTACAACATCCCTCTTCCTTCCTCAGATTGTGTATCCAAGCTCTTCTCAAATTTGGCCTAGGAATCTACAGTGAATATGTTCAAGGGCTTCTGCACAGGAGTGAACTAGTTACACTGGACACTCGGTGTATGAAAATTTATCTCTGTCAGTATCCTGAAGACCTGAGTGACTTCAGCATTAATGGGTAATATTAGTGTTTTTGAAGGGATAGTAACTAGTTACTAGTTTGGGCACGCTTTTGGTTCACATATAGTTTGGATTTTAATGAGAAGGATTTTGTGGACTAATTAAATTGCTTGTTGATATTAAGTACTCCATGTAACAGTAGTGAAGTGCAGAATTGATTGTATCTAATAAGAACCTGGCATGACCAATTTATTTTTGTGGGTGTTTTATGGAAGTGTAGTACAGTTCTGGCTGTGAGGAGGAGGGAGTGGGTGTCCTCACTGTTGCCCTTTTACTAAGCTGCGGTAAGTTTTGCACTTAATGCACAGTAAACACAAAGCTGCAGGTGTCATTTGCCGAATATGCCCTGCATTTACTGCACAGAGTATTTGGATAATGCTGCACAGGCACCACGGGAGCACCTGCGCTATCGGGTGCTACATATAATGGGGTGTGGACACACCCTAAATAAATAAAGGATTGCTGTGGATGCGCCCCTCCATATCTCTTCTCTCTCCCCCCCCCCGATCTGATCCCTTCAGTCAGTTCCATGTCCCCCGATCACAATCTTAGCACCTCCATTGAAAAACCCCCAATCGCCCTCGATCAAAATCCCGACAGCCCTTAACATCAAACACCAGGCCCCCATCACAGATTCATGCACCTCCCATCCAAACTCCACCCCCAGCACTACTGATCTCAGCCCTCCGATTCGCCCCACTGCTGGGGCCTATGTAGGAGTTTTCATTGGTGGTTGAATGGTCCCTGGTTGCAGCGGTAGTGCTGGGGGGAGAGCAGATTTAGATTGTAGGGGGTTGATGTTGTGGTTGGGGGTTTCATGTCTGTAAGCATGGTAGACCTGTGGTCAGAGGCCAGGAGTTTGATATCTAGGGTGTCAGGCCTTGTGACGGGGTTTAATCAGGTGGCCCATCACCACCACTCCATGACAGCCTATTGGACTACCAGACTGCTGGTAGTGCAGCTACACTTACTGCTTCCTCTTGACATGGTAATAAGTTCAGCTGTGGCATTGGCAGTTGTGACAGCTAACGTGGGATTTTTAACACACCAGACCTCCTTTTTAGAACAGGAGACAGTAGCTTAACACAGCTTAGTAAAAGGGCCCCACTACAAATTTAGGTGGTGAACAAACAGCTATACACCGCTGTGGGTGAATCTCTTCATACAGCCGGTTAATAAATCCAAATAAATAAAAACATAAAACAATACACCTGATAACAGACCAAACAAAGGCAAAAGACTTTTAAGTTAAAACCAGTGTCTTGCAAGATAATATATATCATAAACTCTGTCATACTCAAAATATCAATGTCGTATACAATCTATATGCAAAAGCTTGTTGAAAAAAAAAATAAAACTTTCAACTGTTATCTAAATGAAAGCTGTGATTGTCACATAGTTTGCATTCAGTACAATCTATGCACTTAACTTCACAAAGAAGAACTCGGTGGTATACAGTTCCAAAAACAAAGAACTCCATAATAAGAGACTCTTTCATTTATGTCCATTCAAGATACAGCTGCCTAAGATTGCAGCACTAATCAGGAGAGATGTTCCAAATGCTAAAACAAAAAAATGAGCTTTCAACAATTTTCTAAACCTTTTACGGGAAACTTGAATCAACACAAGGGATGTGTGTTCCAAACGGGAAACCCTACAGACCAGACAAAAGCAAATTACAGTAATCAAATAATGGTAATACAAAAGCCTGCACACTGGTCCAAAAATTGGTAGGGCTTTAGAAGCTGTGTGAATGGCAAAATGTTTACGTTTAAAACCTCTTTGGATGATACCTCTAAGTTGTGATTTCAAAGGTAAAGAAGAGTTCAAAGTTATACCTAAGTACTGTATTTCCATAACAAAAGAATTTTGATTCCATAAAATTGAAAGGATACAGGAATATGATAAAAACAAAACCTATATCGTTGCAATATTTAAACTGAATTTATTTGCAGATAGCGAGGTTTCCACTGTTCATAAACATAAATCCAGCAAAGCAGTAGTAGAATCGTAGAGAGATTGCTCAATGGGGAAAAAATTGTAAATCGGTATACAACAGATATCTCACTCCCAGACCTTTAATAATTCTATAAATTGAATCCATATAAATATTGAAAAGCAGGGCAGATAAGGCAGAGTCTTGAGGAACCTCAGAAAGGACATGTATCCAGACTGATTTGTTAAAACTAATTCTTAATTCAGTGGTTTCCAAACATAGTCGTGGAGGCACCCCAAGTGCCAAAAAGGAGAAGCAGGACAAACCTTCTGCGGAACACCAAGGAAGAGCCAACAGGGGCAGTGGGTGACACTGACTTCCAGCCTTGGAGAAAATGTTCAAAAGTCCTTTATTTAAAGGTACCAGAGAAATGACCCAACATGGGTCTGTGTTTCAGCGGACACAGCTGCCTGCCTCAGGGGTCACAAGAGACACTGGGGCTCATTTTCAAAAGAGAAAAATGTCCAAAAAGTGACATAAATATGCATTTGGATGGTTTTCTCACAAAAAAAATCCAAATTGGTATTTTTGAAACCAATTTTTAGACATTTTTTTATGAAGTCTGTCAGAACTGCATTCAAATCACAAGGGAGCATATCAGGGGTGTGTTAAGGGCGGGATCTGGGCGTTCCTAACACTTGGGATGTTTTTCAGCCATAATGGAACAAAATGAAACTGTCCAGGACTAAAACTAAGATGTTTTGAGCTAGAACTATGTTTATAATGAATAAGGCAAAGAAAGCTGCTCTAAATGACCGGATGACCTCCCCTTACTTGCCCAGTGGTCACTGACTGACTGCCTTCCCCCTCCCCACCCAAAAAAAAAAAAAAAACATGTGATTAAAAGCATTACTTGCCAGCCTCAGATGTAATACTCGGGTCCATTAGAGCAGCATGCAGGTCCCTGGAGTAGTCTAGTGGTGGGTGCACTGCACTGCAGACAGGTGGGCCCAGGCCCATACCTTTCCCTACCTGTTACACTTGTGGTGGTAACTGTGAGCCCTCCAAAACTGACCAGGAACCCACTGTACCCACATATAGATGCCCCCTTCACCCATAAGGGCTATTGTAGTAGTGTACATTTGGGGGTAGTGGGTTTTGGGAGGCTCAGCAGACAAAATAAGGGAGCAGTGGTGAGATGTGTACTTGGGAGCATTTATATGAAGTCCATAACAGTGCCCCATTGGTCTCCTGGGATGTCGTTGTGGCCAGTCTGCTAAGAATGCTGGCTCCTACATAAAAAGTATATAAAACATAAATACAATATAAGTTTAAGCAGACTATATAAAACATAAATACAATATAAGTTTAAGCAGACTATATAAAATGGTATACCAAACATGTTAAGTTTGTTTATTTATTTGTTGTATTTGTATCCCACATTTTTCCACCTATTTGCAGTTCAGTGTGGCTTACATAGTGCAGTAGTGGCAGTCGCTAATACCGGCATGAACAAATCTAAAGTGAGGTTATGACAGAATAATGATCAGGATTGATAGACACATTGGGGGTCATAAGGGGAAGAGTAGGTTATGTCCAATACGAACATTTATATTGTTGTGTTGTGAGGCATTTAGGTTGGGTCGTTTTGAGTATGCCTTTTTGAACAGGTTAGTCTTTAGGAGTTTCCGGAAGATTAGGTGGTCGTGTGTTGTTTTCACGACGGTCGGTAGTGCGTTCCATAGTTGTGTGCTTATATAAGAGAAGCTGAATGCATAGGTTGATTTATATTTGAGTCCTTTGCGGCTTGGGTGGTAGAGATTTAGGTATGTTCATGTTGATTTTGTTGTGTTTCTGGTTGGTAGGTCTATAAGTTCTGTCATGTATCCCGGGGCATTGCCGTAGATGATCTTGTGAACCAGGGTGCAGATTTTGAACGCAATACGCTCTTTGATTGGGAGCCAGTATAGTTTTTCTCGTAAAGGTTTGACGTTTTCGAATCTTGTTTTTCCGAATATAAGCCTGGCTGCTGTGTTTTGAGCAGTTTGGAGTTTCTTTATGATTTGTTCTTTACATCCCGCATAAATTCCATTGCAGTAATCTAGATCGCTTAGTACCATGTATTGTACTAAGTTGCGAAATATTTCCCTTGGGAAGAAAGGTTTCACTCGTTTGAGCTTCCACATTGAGTGAAGCATTTTCTTTATTGTAGCTTTTACTTGGCTCTCCAGTGTGAGATTTCGGTCGATTGTAACTCCGAGAATTTTCAGGCTGTCTGAGATAGGAAGGGTGTGATCTGGGGTGGTTATGTTGGTGGGTTTGATTGTGTTTTATATTGGGATGTGAGGATGAGACAGTGTTTTTTCTGTGTTGAGTTTTAATTGAAATGTATTCACCCAAGAGTTCATGATGTTCAAGCTGAGTTTGATTGATTTCTTTGGTGATTTCCGTTAGATCATTTTTGTGAGGGATGTACAATGTGACGTCGTCCGCATATATGAAAGGGTTAAGGCCTTGATTGGATAGGGACTTGGCTAGTGGGGTCATCATTAGGTTGAAAAGGAGCGGTGATAATGGCGATCCTTGAGGTACTCCAAGTCTGCTTTCCATGGTGATGATATGGTCGATTTTGATTTCACTTGATAGGTTCTAGTCGTAAGGAAGCCCTTGATCCAGTTAAGTACACTTCCACCAATCCCGAAGTATTCTAGGATGTTTAGTAGTATGTTATGGTTCACCATGTCGAACGTGCTAGATGTATTGAATTGTAGGAGAAGTATACTTTTGTCTGATGCAATTTCTTGTTTGAATTTGGCTAGGAGGGTAATTTAGTACTGTTTCAGTGCTGTGGTTGGAGCGGAATCCTGATTGTGAAGTTGTTTATGTAGTCGGTGAGTTGTTTGGTTACCACGCTTTCCATCAGTTTGACTACCAGTGAGATTGAAGCTACTGGGCGGTAGTGGGTGATATCTGTTTTTTTTTCTTGGTATCTTTTGGTATTGGGGTGAGTAGAATGTTGCCGTTTTCTTGGGGGAAAAGCCCATGTTGTAGTGTAACCTTTTGGCTTGTCTTGTTGCATATTTGTATTTTCTTTGAGTTTGTTTCCATGCATTGTTTGTTTGTGTATCTTTTGCTTTTTCCATGCTCGTTCGAGTTTCCTGGATTGTGTGTTTAGTTTTTTCAGTTCTTCATTGTACTATGGTATTGAGTTGTGCCTAAGTGAGGTTCTTGTTTGTAAGGGTGCTATTTCATCTAGTACGTTTTTACATCTTGTATCCCAGTCTTGAGAGTGTGTGGAATCCGTTTGTGCTGTCCATTCATGGTTGTACTTCTGTTGCCAGAATGTTTCCGGATCTATTTGGCCTCTTGTGCTGTAAGTTGTGCGTTCTTGTGGATGGTGTGAGCCCTTTTTCCGCCATAGTAGGGATAGATTTAGTTTTATAGTGGTCTGACCATGGTGTGTTTTTCCATTTGATCACTGATATTAGATTCTGGTCTGAGGACAGTTTGTGAGAGATAAGGTCGAGTGTGTGCCCTTTGATGTGGGTTGCCTGAGTGTGTGGCCATTTGAGGTCCCATAGATGGAGGAATTCTTTGCATTCGCGTGCGTTGGTAGAGTTTGGGTCTTCTAGGTGTAGATGTTTGATATGAAGTCCATGAAGTGTGATTGGCATTCGTTCCAGTTATCTGGTGGTCTGTAAAACAAGACACAATTTAGGTGGTCCTGTAGAGTAGTGTGGTTGATTCTAATGGAGGCAATTTCAAGTTGCAGTGGTTTCGGTAGTGAAGTGTGATCGGTGGATCAGTGCTGTGCTTCCGCCTCTCTTTTCCTTTCTGGTCCAGTGAGTGATTTTGTAACCCGGGGGGGGGGGGGGGGCAGAGGTCTAGGATTATAGGGTCCTTTTTGGTCATGGATCCAGGTTTCATTGATGAAAAGCAGGTCGAGGTTTTCTGACGTGATCCAGTCTGTTGTTGCTGCTTTATTTACTACTGATCTGGCATTGATATAGCCCACTTGAATTTTTGGTAAGGGTCATTTATCATCGGTGTTATGTGGATTTTTGTCAGTTGTCGATTTTTTTTTTTTTTTTTTGTTGGTATGGGTTTGCTATGACCTTTCTTTCCCTTGTGTTGAGATTGTCCGTAGGTAGGTGTGCCTCCCTTGTTTTGGTGGTGGTCAGTTTGGTGAGGTGTGGTGTGTTTGGTCATACTTTGGTGGTTATATAGTTTGGGGTGGTTATATAGTTTGGGTATGATGTTGTATTCAGCGAGTGGGGGTGGTTAGTGTTAGGTGAATCAAGGATAGGGAGTAGATTGTCAGGATCAGTTTGCCAGTGTTCATTTTGGGTTCAGTTTGCTCAGGACTGCTGATATGCCGTGATTAGATGGGTACTCACAGTTAGATGTTCGGAAGGATTGCTGTGGGGTGCAGATGCTCCTTGGTTATGTCAATGGTTGGGGGTATAGATCTCCCCTAGGCACTGAGATTCCTTAGATTTGTGGTCTGAGTCATTGGGCTGAGGTGGGGTTCCTGATGAGATGGCCTCAGTGGGGTTAAGGACGTCCAGCCGGGTAAGTACAGGGGCCCCGTCTTCCTCCAGAGAGGGCGTGGCCTATCCTCTCTGCAGCTGCTGCGATCGGCATGGGATCCCTATGGTCCTCGCTGTTCCGTGTGTTCGCGGTGGGTGGTCAGCTGCTCGTGTGCGCGGCGTCTGCTGCGGCCAGAGATATCGAGGGCAGGGGAGTGTGCTGTTATCCTAATGATATCACCACCACCTGAGCCGTGCCACCGCTGCCCAATCTGCGTCGCTGTCGACCGAGCCACCGCACGCTCTCGACTGGGAGGGGACCGTTACTTCTTTTAATTTTATATTTTTATCATGAAAACATGTATCATTAAAACAGAAGAAATGGCTGATAAGAGATAGACATACAAAGTAAAAACACAAAGGTGTGAGTAAATTATATTAAGAAATGTGCTAGTGATATGGTCAAAAGAAACGTGCACTATTTAGGGTAATCAAAATGCACTCCTACCTCTGTCTATGTGAACAGAATTTGAACGTGGTGCAGTAGAATGTAGATTTCAGGATAAAAGACTGCACTGGATATACTGTCAAATGTAGGGATATAGTTCATATTGATGGCTGATGTAAAACATGAAACAAACCAACGTGCACCGTTAAAAACCACTAATCCTGATTAACATGTACGAATAAACATGTACTGATCATAAATGAATATATAATAGAAACCATCTAAAACCTGTGTTGCAAACCGGTTTGATAACTGGTTATTAGAAACCAGTTAAGATTAACTGGTAAATTTTAGGAAAAAAGTAATGAATGAAAAAAGAGGTGCACTGTGTTGGGCAGACAAAAAATGCCGCCAAAAAACAGCTGCCACAGATGCCATCACATTCAAGACTAAAAACACCTTAGTGCTTCCATAAAACACCTT
Source organism: Microcaecilia unicolor (assembly GCF_901765095.1). NCBI lineage: Eukaryota > Metazoa > Chordata > Amphibia > Gymnophiona > Siphonopidae > Microcaecilia > Microcaecilia unicolor. Next base: position 71,519,591 of record NC_044034.1, read on the forward strand.
AACATGGCAAAAAAATCTCAAAAAAATAATGATAGTTATAAAGTTATGATGTGCTTACTAGTGTGCAGTCTCTCAAAACAGCTCTCAACGCACGGCCACAATGAAGGGCAAACAGGAAACAACCTGATGACATTACGCATTTAAATGAGCCTAACATGAATGATTTTGATGAGCTCATGAATAAAAATAAGATCCTGTTCATGAAGGGCTGGGCTTTCGAGATGGTTATGCTGTTCCTATGATAACTGGTTAAAAACATATCCGGTTAAAGTAGACTGGAAAAAATAGCTGGTTAAGATAAAAACTGGTTAAAAGAAAATGTGCAAAAAAAGTGAAAATTTATATATAAAAAAAGAGCAACAATATACAAAAGAAAAAAATCACTGAAATCTACCTAAAAACAATTGAAAAAGTGAAAAACCAATTCACTTAAATAAAGCAAAAGAAAAGCAAAAAAACAGAATGATGAAGAAAAAAAGACCTCTGTTGGCCATGGTATCAATCGAATAACCTCATTTCAAGGTATCATGAAATTCAAACCACAACTCACAGCTTCTATCATTGGTCTAAAAAAAACCTCCAACCAAACTTTTTATTGTGAATTTTTATATGAAACATTTTTGTTAAATTAAATTATAGTATGATCAATTTTCTTCAGCTTACATAACTTCTGCATAGGACATAAAGATATGTTGCTAAACAGCTGAACTTAGCTTGAGGCAATTGGATAGTCCCGAATAATCCCAATGGAGACCCGTTTCACTGCTCGGCTTCTATCCGATTTCCTCAAGCTAAGTTGTTGTTTAGCAACATATCTTTATGTCCTATGTGGAAGTTGTGCGTGTTGAAGAAAATTGATCATGCTATAATTTTATTTATTTAACAAAAATTTTTCATATAAAAATTCACAATAAATGGTTTGGTTGGAGGTTTTTTAGACCAATGATAGAAGCTGTGAACTGTGGTTCAAATTTCAAGATACCAGTCAATTGCGGTCTTTTTTTTTTTTTTTTTTTACTCCATCATTTCGTTTTTTTTGGTTTATTTATGAGTTGGTTTTTCACTCTTTCTTGATTTTATATCTGTTTGACATGTATGCAATACAAATGCTTGAATCTCATGAAGTCTTCCTTTATTCATGCTTCCTTTGTCCACACGCTGTAATATATGTTGACCTTTATTTTTAATTTTATAATGTAAAAGCCTGGTAGACTTGTAATATATTTGTTTTCTTTACTTGCAGACTGTGAGTCATGCCGCTAGTAAAGAGGAACATTGAACCCAGGCACCTGAGCCGAGGAGCTCTACCCGATGGAATTACTAGTGAACTTGAATGTGTAACTAACAGTACCCTAGCTGCTATTATACGCCAGCTCAGCAGCCTTAGTAAGTCAATATACTACAGTCTCGTAAGACATACCAGCATGATGCTTCACAAAAATTATTTATTGGAAATATAGAAAGGAGTGGTCTATGTTTTAGACTAGATGTTCAAGTACATTATTAGATTTATATGTGAAACTGCTATACTTCATTTTACATAACTAAAAAGCAGAGCAGAACCTATACAATTTGAGAATTTCTTTCAATGAAATCCAAATGAAGTAGCTAAAAGTTGGGGAATTGCTTTAAAGGAAAGAATATTCACCCTTTTCATAGCACGTGTTTTTTTTTTTCCCCCCTAACCTTTTCTTTTTTTTTTTTTTTAATTGGTAATTTTTAAGTTTTCCAAATACAGGGGCCCTTTTACTAAGCCGCATAAGCGTCTACACACACCCAACATGTGCCAAAATGAAGTTACCGCACGGCTACCGTGTGGCCTTTGCGGTAATTTCAGTTTTGGCGCTTGTCTGCTATGCGTGCCCAAAAAGTATTTTTTATTTTCTGGTACGCGTATGTCATTACTTCCCAGTTACCGTATGAGACTTTACTGCTAGGTCAATGACTGATGGTGTGGTCTCAGACCCGAAATGGACACGCAGCAATTTTTTTTTCTGCACATCCATTTTCGGCAAAAAATGTTTTTCTACAGGCGTGCTGAAAAATGAATTGGCGCGCACCCAAAACCCGTGCCTACACTACTACAAGCCATTTTTCAGCACACCTTAGTAAAAGGACCCCACAAATAGCAGGGTAGGGGGGATGAGAAGGGGTAAAGGTATATTTTCCTAGCTGTGTACAACTACACTGTTGCACATAACTTTAGGTGCCATATATAGAATCGGACCCTTTAACGTGCATTAGGTAATTACACCTAAGCGTATTCTTAATACTGTGCTTAGGTGCAGTTCATGCGACTAAATCTACGCAGGTCCATTTACACCAACGAAAAGCTGGTGTAACTTTCTGGGCGTAGATTTACACGCACTGGCCCATGTTTTTTAACCATGCACATAAATTTTGGAAAGCCCACAAAATGCCCATTTCCACGTCCCTAAGCACGCCCCTTTTTGCCTGCATATGTTAGAATTTAGGCACAGTACATTATAGAATACACTTAGCAATGTATGCGCGTAAATTCTAATTTTTGCCAATTAGTGCTCGTTATTGCTTGTTAAGAGCTGTTAATGCTTAACAGCTTGTTTAATTTACGTGCTTAGTTGTAGAATACACCTAGCTTTACATGCAGAACTGCTCGTAACTCTAGGTATGCTATATAGAATCTGGGGGAAAAGGCAATTATATAAGTCTGTGTCTCCTTTTAGGCACCTCGATTCTGTTCGCTAAGAGCCTGTTCTGTAATGCTGTAAGGGCATTTTGCAAGTTGTTGGTGTAGGTGGCAGCCCCACCAAGCCCCTCCCTTGCTTTGCCCATGTGAACGCCCCCTGGCATTTATGCACCAAGCCACTTAATGTGCACCCTTACAGAACAGCACTTAAATTAAATTGCTGCCATATATGCATGCCATTGTTGGGTTTGCTCTGTATTTGCATGTGTAAGTGGTACGTAGATTTAAGTGTCCTTTTATAGGATTGCACTTATAATATCACTTTAATTACTTCACTAATTTTGAGTTTTCAGATCTAAGGTCTTACTTATGATTAACTCTAGAATGAGGTAAATTTTAAATGTAATTCATGTTCTGTGCTTAGTTATTTTGTACGAGTTCCTACTATTCATTTCTGAAATGAAAAGATAAAAAACCAAAAGTAGTTGGGTTTTTTTTGTACTTAGCATTTAGGGGGAAGTTTTATTTTGTCACTTATACCCCACATTATACAATTGAGAATTGTTTCAATGAGGTTTACAATGAAGGTAGAAAGTACAAAGTAAACAGGGAGGACTAAGCGCATTGATGGTGTAATACAGAGGGGTGGAGAAAGCAGGCATGAGGGGTGAGGAGCAAGCTTTCATAACAAGAGAGAAAAGGTTATGGGGTTAGGATCATTTTATCAAGCTGCGTTAAGAGTCTTAAGTCACATTGTTTGGCCGTTGACACAACTTAAAGGGCTCTAACACAGGTCTTGCCCTACTGTGGTAATATTTAGGTCACTACAGGTTACATAGTGATGACATGCAAAACATGCAAATGCATGTAAAGCAGCTCATTACCATGTATGAAAGCATGATCCCTAGCAGTAGTAGTGTGAGAAGCTCTAGGGTTACCATTTTGGAGATGGTGCCGACAGGGCAGGAGTTACTGAGGATTGCCGCTGCCCTGGACCACCAGGGAAAATGATGGTAGGTCTCTAGGATGGTGGGGAAGCTTTATGGGGGGCAGAATGGCACAGGCCCCCTCAGGCACCAGCCTGCGAGGATTGGGCTAAGGCTTTGAGGCCTGATGCTAACAGGCCACTGGAATTAGCGCTGCTTGTAAGGTGATTTGCAAGTAGCATTATTCTTTTACCATGATAGTCGGCAGCCGATACTGCAGGTTGCTGATTCCCGTGATAAATCAAAGCTCATCTTTTTACTGCAGCTAGATAAATTCCCCCCCCCCTTAGAATTAATCTAGTATGATATGTGAATAGAAATATAGAAAAAGTAAAGCAGTTATGTGACAGGAAATAAATAATTCTAACAATTCCTGTAACTAAACTCCACAACATGGAGGAGAATAAACTGAAGGGAAGAGAACTAATAATACTAAGTAATAATAGTGAAGCGCAAAAAAACAAACAATAACTAGTGTGCAGGTCTTAAATATATTATGGGTGACATCTACATTGAAGCTGCACCCAGATGCATTAGAGGTATCATCCAAAGAAGACAAAGGGGATCCAAAATTTCATATTTCAAATTTCTAAATTTTTTAACACATTTGCAGGGAAATTTCGAAAGAAATAATATACCAATTTGCTGAAATCTGGGCCTTCTAAGTGGGAGGAATTGCTTCCTCATTTTCTGAATGGCTATTGCCATATTAAGATGTATTAACAAATGAGTATTATAATATAGACATGTTCTGTTTCGAAAAAATAATCTCAAGATCAAATCATGATTGGATTTATGAGCCAATTTAACAATTATGGTTGCCATTCTGTACTAGCAGACTCTAAATGGGTAGATTCATCCAAACTATCATGTCGAACCCTCAGTCTGTTGTGGTGTAACAACCTTGTCCTCGTTAGATGGAACAAAATAATCATGAATCACTAAGATCAAAGTTGTAGGAGTCGCACTCAGATTTATTCACCATATATACACTTTATTCATCATTTCTCTGTTAGGCATGTGGTTTCTTTAGAATATATACTAAAATCAAGAATTCTGTTTCTAACCAAGCTTTCCAGTGTTTCCACCTTCCTGCAGAGATTGTTTTTCCTGCAAAGATTTTTTTTAAACTTTTTTATTTTATTATTATATATAAAGAGATGCAAAGCACACAGCTATAGAAATAAGCGGTACAGTACAAACAAAACCCCAGCCAGCACACCCCTCCATTCCTCCATGCCCACCCCCCCCAGTCACAATGAGATCAATAGGGAGGCTCCTTGAATAAGCCAGGAAAACCAGATCGTAGTTGAGCAAGTCTATACAGGAATAGTAATCAACCTCGGGGCATCGAGGTCCACTCCCGACTGGAGCCTTCAGGTTGCATAATGATCCCAAAGCTTGTGAAAACAGAGAATCTGGCCAGTTCTCAGAGCTTGTTAATTTGGACATTTGATAAAGAAAGTCCATCTTATGGATAACCTTCACAACTGGAGGTGGCAAAGGGCTTCTCCAGGCCACCGCCAATACAATTTTTCCCACTAACAAAAAGTTTGTGGCTGGTTTATGTACATCTGGCTTAACCCCCAATGGGCAAAAGTGCGACAGGTAGCGATCCGCCACAATAACTTGGCAAATAATGCAGAACAGCTCAACCCAATAGCCCTTAATCTTGAGGCAGGACCACCAAATATGCAACATATCTCCCACATCTGTACAGCCCTGCCAGCAATAGCCAGGACCTTGATCGTATATCTTCATCAATCTATTGGGGGGGGGGGGGGGGGAGGGGAGAGTATAATACCAGCAGTATAGTAATTTATAGCCACTCTCTACCATGGAACCAGAAACGGACACCTTCAATAAGTAGCGCAGGTCCTCTCCCAACTCTTCATGTCATGGCTGACTCCCAGATCCTGTTCCCACCTCTGTATATACTGTAAAATAGGAGTTGTAAACAACAATAATGCAGTATATAATAGGAGACACAGCCCCTGATAACTCCCCCTCCTCCCCCCAGTGCATATTCCAAAGCAGTCTCTTCTAGAACCAATTTCTTTCGGGCTCTATGATTGATGTAATCCCACACCCTTCAGTAATGGAACTGGTGATGCTGCAGCAAGCCATAATCCTCTTGGAGGTCCACAATCGGCACCAGTTCCCCCTCTTCCCAGATCTGTTCCAATTGCACAAGGCCCTGACTATTGCTTATATATGGAATCCTGTGCACCAGAGGAAAAGCCCAGTGCAATACGGATTGCTATCTAGCGAAGTAGTACCTATTGAGAAAATTTGTCTTCCAGGTTGTATACCAGGTCTGAAGTGGAAATTGTACCGCCAAGGGGGTCCGCTTGATCATTATCAAAAGCTGCGAATGAGGCAACCAAAGGAAAGAGCCCAGCTGTGTGGACCCCAACTAATGCTGTTCGATCTGCAGCCAAGGTTTTCTGCTAGCAGTGATCCAATCCACAAGCACTCAAAGTTGCACTGCCTGGAAATATAGAGGAAGATTTGGAAACTCCATACCCCCTTCCATTTAGGCTGGTACAGGAAAAACCCTACATTTCAGCTGTTGAAAAAACTGACTGAGCATGGGCAGTGGCAGTGCCATAAATAAATATAACTCAATCATTTTCACAGCATGCACGCTCACCAACCAGGAAAGCTCAAGGCCCTCCCAATGGTCTAGATCAAGAAATAACTTGTGCAATTTGGGAGGAAAATTGGCTTGATATTAACCCTGCAAGGTGGGTGTAATCATAACTCCCAAATATCGAATGAACAGAGTGGTCCACTGGAAGGGAAACTGGTGATGCAACAACTGAACTAGTGTGGGATCTACGTTAAAACCGAGAATTTCTGATTTATTCATGTTAACCCTGAATCCATAAACTTCCCTATACTGATGCAATACTCTGACAACCTACGATAGCGACCGACAAGGATCAGTCAAAGTGAGTAAAACATCGTTGGTAAAAAGCATCACATTCTGTTTCCCAGCCAGAATTAATCTGCAGTATTAGCGGTTGCAGAAATACATAGATGCTTTTAGTGTGTGCATTTTCTAATTTCAAAGGTGGGGGAGGGCTATATTCTATATTCTATATTCTACATTCTACTCTTATTTTTAAAATATCTAGGTTGCTATTTAAAGCTGCAAAAATTAAAAAAATAAATAAAGCAAATCTAAAATGGTAATTTAAAAAAAACAATTAAAGAACAATCAGTTGTACCCAAGTAATTTTTCCTTACATAACGTGGTTAAAAAGGCAGAAAACCAAAGAATAATAAAACTAGAAAATCTAATGTAATCTTAAGTTATAAATCACATCTTAATTACATCATATAGACATAACAATAGTAACATCACTATCTGTAAGCAGTATTTCTGTGCATAAATTGTTCATAGTCATATCTTTAGTTTTTTTTCTGAAACAGCAAATATGCATGTTCATTCTTCAGTTCCAAGCTATGCTGTTCTACATAAGTAGGGCTTTTGCTGAAATTATGTCCTCATGCACTAAGCTTAACTTCACATTTTTTGATCAAAAGGTTGGCAAGTTGTTATGAACACAGTGACCGCCTGTGATGGTTCTTGGATATAAGAGGAAGCAAATAACTAGGACTTAATCCCATGAAGGATCCAAAAGTAGTAGTATTACTATTATTTCTGCTAATTTCTGTAGTGCTACTAAACATATGCTGCACAGTAGGTGAACATTTTAACTTTCCAGTGCACTCTTTGACCTTAAGGCCATATTCTTTCAAAGGTACTTCAAGAGACACTCCAGCATGGAACAACTGAATAGGAACTCGTCAAAAGCTTGATATCTAATCTATTGAATATATTTGTGCAAGACATTGCTGAAGGGTTAGAAGGAAAAATTTGCCTTTTTGTGGATGGCACGAAAATAGCCAAAGCGGATACCCTGGAGGGAGTAGAAACCATGAGAAGGGATCTCCAAATGTTAGAAAAATGGTTGAGGGTCTGACAGTTAAAATTTAATGGCAAGAATTGCAAAGTGATGCACTTGGGTTGAAAAAATACAATGTACCGAATAGGAGGGGAGAGATTGGTAAGCTTGGCTTGGGAGAGGGACCTTGGGGTGATGGTGTCTAAAGATCTCAAGGTGATGAAACAGTGCGACAAGGCGGTGACCACAGCTGGACGGATGCTAGGCTGCATAGAGAGGGGTATAACCAGCAGAAGAAAGGAGGTGTTGATGCCCCTGTACAAGTCATTGGTGAGGCCCCACTTGGAGTATTATGTTCAGTTTTGGAGGCCTTATCTTGCTAAGGATGTAAAAAGACTTGAAGCAGTTCAGAGAAAAGTGATGAAAATAGTAGGGTGTTTAGGCAGCATGGAGTGTCTTGCTGACCTAAACAGTATACACTGGAGGCAAGGAGAAACAGGGGTGATATGATTCAGATGTTCAAATATTTGAAAGGTATTAATTTGCAAACAAACCTTTTCCAGAGACAGGAAGGTGGTAGAACTAGAGGTCATGAATTGAAAGGGGGCAGACCCAGGAATAATGTTAGGAAGTATTTTTTTCACTGAGAGGGTGGTAGATACCTTGAATTCCCTCCTGCGGGAGGTGGTGGAGATGAAAACGGTAACTGAATTCAAAAATACGTGAGACAAACACACAGGCATCCTGTTTAGAAGGAAGCTTAGGTGAGATTAGGTACAAAAAATGATGCCGGGCTGACTTCTAAGGCCTGTGTCCTGATGAAGGCCGAGTAGATTTGAATGGGCCGGAGTGGAGCTTTTCGGGTGCCTTGACAACAACTTCAGAAATTTTAGAACAAGGCGAGGCAGACTTCTACAGTCTATGCCCTAAAAATGGCAAGGATAAATCAAGAACAGGTATATGCATGCTGTAACACTTCATACCATATGTAATTTTATATTGTTGGGCAGACTGGATGGACCGTACAGGTTTTTATCTGCCGCCATCTACTAAGAGCATTTTTATTCCGCTTAACCTAAAAAGGCTCAAGGTGAATCACAGTATAAAATTAAATCCCCTAAAATTACAATCAACACAACAATTAAGCACTCAAGACAGATCACTATATAAAATAGAGTGGAGATCCCAAACAATTTCTAGTCAGCATACAATAAGCAATACGCCCGCTACATATTCAAGAATCCTTCAAATATTGCTGCTACATACTCAAGAATCCTTCAAATTTTAAAAAGTCTTAATTGCTCTTCTAAAAAAACAGTGTAACAGGTAATAATGTATTTTTGGACCTTTATTACATAACTCTGGGCATCTATCTATTAAAGATCTATGTTTAGTAGTTGCCATGGCATACTGAACTACATTTAATCTTATGTCACATAACTTCCTAGTTGTTGAATATAGAGAAATCATATATATTTATTTAGATTTTGCTCGCACCTTTTTCAGGTGTAGCTCAAGGCGAGTTACATTTTGCTACATGGGTTTTTTTTTTTTTTTTTGTTCCTGGAGAGCTCACAATCTAATTTTGTACCTAAGGCAATGGACGGTTAAGTGACTTGCCCAAGATCACAAGAAGCAGCAGTGGGATTTGAACCTGCCACCTCTGGATGTTAAGACTGATGCTCTAACCACTAGCCTACTCCCTCCACTGTTTTTTTACTCATGTAGATAGTTAGGAGCCAGACCATACAAAATTTTGAAAACAGTAGCTTAAAATAGATTCTCAACTGAACAGGCAACCAATAAAGTTTCATGAGGAATGGGGTGGCATGATCCATACATCTGCCTCCCAAAATGAATTTGGCTGCAGCATTTTGCACATGTTGTAGCTGCTGTGTCTGTGAATCTGATAAGTCCAGCAGAACAGTATTACAGTGATCTAGTTGACTTAGGATCATTGCCTGTAATACTGCTCTCAAATGGGAGGTATCCAAAAATGTTTTTATCCTTCGAGTAGCTTATGTTTAAAAAAGCTGTCTGGACTCTTTCATTTATATAACATAGCAAGTGATGGCAGATGAAGACCTGAATGGTCCATCCAGTCTGTCCAACAGTCACAATCATTATCAATTCATAGTTAAATCAACAATGAACATGATATTATATACTTTATTGCATGTTTTCTTTGGTGTTTCTGGAACATAGACCGTAGAAGTCTGCCCAGCTGTTTCCTTACGTTCCATTTATTGAAGCTGCCATCAAAGCCCACTCTAGCCTTTTTGAATACGTATTGTCATTTGTAGGACCCAAACCGTAAAAGTCTGCCCAGTACTGTCCTTGGTTCCAGCTGCAGAAGTTCCCATTGAAGCCCTTTCCAGTCTTTCTTAAATTGGATTGCCATATACAGACACAGACCTACAAAGTCTGCTGAGCACTGGCGTTGGTTCTTCCTAGCTGGAGTCGCCGTCCAAGTGTCACTCACACGTTCACCCACCTGCAGCCATTTAAGGTTTTTTAAAAACTTTTGTTGTATACCATCTATTTTCTAAATAGAGAATATCCAATGCTTTTTTTTTTTAACTCCGTCAGTTTTTGTCTCTATCACTTCCCTCTGGAGGGCATTCCAAGCCTCGACCACCCTCTCCATGAAAAAGAATTTCCTGACATTATGCCTAAGTTTATCACCCTGTAATCTCAGTTCATGATTTCTACTTTTACAATTTTCCTTTTTCTGGAAGAGATTCGTTCCTAAATTAATATACTGCTTTCAAGTACAGTGCACTCCATTTAAGTGCACGTTGGATAAGCGCATGCTCTGTTTAACTGCATGCCGTACTTCGGTCCCGTTTTTGGCGCCATCAATTTCTATGGGGACAAACTTCGGTTTAGCGCACCACTGATAAGTGCAAGATTCGCTTATATGCATGGTTTAAGACCACTCCTCTGCAGGAAAGACTCCACATAAGCGCACTCACGGAATATGGAAGCCGATTGGCACCTGACAAAAGGGGTGGTAAATTTGAAATCTCGGTTAACTGCCACAGGCAGAATAAGCAAAAGAATGTTGTTAGAGTGTGCACTGGAGTCGTTGTCGTCACGCAACTGTAAGACTTTAACACTGGCTGAACGAATAGAAGTTCTTAAAAAAAAAATTAGAAAACAAAGTCAAGCATCTAGTGCTAAAGAATATGGCGTCAATCCCAGTCAAATTTCACATATTTTGAAGCAGAAAGACCAGCTTCTGGAAGACTGGCAAAACAATACAAATCCATACTGGAAACGTAAACGGGGCGGGAAAAGCTGAGGATGTGGAAGATGCTCTTTTTCGGTGGTTTTCTCAAGTCAGGAGCAGACAGTTTCCTGTCAGTGGTCCAATGCTTATGGAGAAAGCTGATCATCTAGCTGAAAGTCTTGGACTAACTGAATTCAAAGCCACTGTTGGATGGTTGGAAAGATAGAAGGAGAGGAACAATATAAAATTCAAGAAACAGCATGGTGAAAAACAAGACGCTGATGACTTTGGTGCTGAAAATTGGGTTGTTTCAGTTCTTCCTACCATCTTGAACAAGTTTGCACCTTGTGACATTTTCAATGCTGATGAAAACGGTCTCTACTGGCGAGCGATTCCTGATGGAACACTTGCATTCAAAGAAGCCGAAACTACAGGAAGTAAAACGTCAAAGGACTGACTGACGATCCTCCTTTGCTGCAATATGGATGGGAGTGAGAAGTTGGAACCACTCGTCATTTGAAAGAGCAAACAGCTCCGTTGCTTCAAGAATGTTAAGCGACTTCCTGTGTCATACAAGGCTAACACAAATTCATGGATGACTGGGAAAATTTGGAAGCAGTGGCTAAAGAAGTTAGACACTAGAATGCGGGCACAAAAGCGTCAGATTTTGTTGCTTTGTGATAATTGTGCTGCACAAAGTGATGATGTCAAGCTGTCTAACGTCAAGGTGGTTTTCCTGCCACCAAACACTACCTCTCTTATCCAACCTATGGATCAGGACAGAATAGCCAATTTCAAACAACATTATCGGGCTCTTGTGCTATGTCGTCTGATGAGCATTATGGATGACCAGACTGTGAAGGATAAACGTGCTGTTGAACTGGTTCGTAATTTATCACTGTTGGATTCCCTACATATGCAGAAAGAAGCCTGGAATCATGTTACACAGGCAACTATTGTGAACTGCTACAAGCGGGCAAGCTTTGTTAAGGATGTGAAGAGGGATGAAACAGATGCAGCTGTTGCAAACGCGTCAGATGAACAGGCTATTGACATCCCAGCCAGTGTTACTGAAGAGGAGTTTCATCACTTCGTAGCTGTTGATTATGATCTGCAAACAGCTGACGACAGCACTGATGTCGAGATATGTGCCTACACGCAGGCAACGGTTGATGATGAAACAGATGATGAAATGAGCAGCGAGGCACATGCTGACAAAATTCAACAACCTCCTGTCACTTTTTTTAAGAGCGTTGGAGAGTCTCAACACCATGTGGGCCTATCTGGAGGCCACTGGATGTCAGTGCTATGACAGTTTTTACCATTAACGGAGACTGTATAACGTCAGTTAATGGAGAATATATACTGTATGTATAATAAAACAGTACTGTACATATGTTTATCAGATGTCAAGCTTCTTTGGGTCACAACGGTTAAATACACGCTCTGGTTAACTGCATGTATTTCTTTGATCCCAGACCCTTACACTTAAGTGGATTGCTACTACTACTTCTATAGCGCTACCAGTCGTATGCAGCGCTTTACAATTGAACATGAAGAAGACAGTCCCTGCTCAAAAGAGCTTACAGTCTAAATCAGGACAAACAGAACCAAAAAGGATAAGGGAAGGACAGACAGAAGGACACAAGGATAAGATAAAAGTTACAAGTCAGGAGTCGAAAGCAGCATCAAACAGGTAGGCCTTTAGCCCGGATTTGAAGGCAGCCAGGGATGGAGCTAGACGTAATGGCTCAGGAAGCCTATTCCAGGCATAAGGTGCAGCGAGATAGAAGGAGCGGAGTCTGGAGTTAGCGATGGAGGACAAGGGTGCAATTAGGAGAGATTTGCCTAGTGAATGGAGTTCTAGGGAAGGAGTGTAGGGAGAGATGAGGGTGGAGAGGTAGTGAGGGGCAGCAGAGTGAATGCACTTATAGGTCAACAAGAGGAGCTTGAATTGTATACGGAAACGGATAGGGAGCCAGTGAAGTGATTTCAGGAGAGGGCTGATATGGACATAACGACTTTGGCGAAATATTAGTCATGCGGCAGAATTTTAAACAGATTGAAGAGGAGAGAGATGGCTGAGTGGAAGACCTGAGAGAACCAAGTTGCAGTAGTGAATAGACTTAACTCTGAAATCATCCTATCCTTGTTCTGTCGCCCACTACAGCTGTCAGTTACCTGAACTATGCAACCATTATCATCGTCCTTTCCACACTTCTTTAATACTTTATCTTTTCATCCCTCTCCATCCCCAATGCATCTTCTTTATATATACCCATGTCCTGAAGTTCACTTCATGTATCTAAGTAGACTCTGTTCCTCAAAATCTTATGCCTCAATAAATTGTTTAGTCTGTAAGTTGCCACTTGCCTCTATCAATTTTGTTACACCAGACTAGCAATGCTACCACGTTTAACAGTTTTTCTCCATGGCAGAGGGTAGTGACTGAAGCAAGAGTTTTTTTCAGGGAAGATCCAAGACTCAAAGAAAGAAGATGCAGAGCCTGAGAGGAAGAGACTATGAATATAGGCAAGCTTGTTGGAGACATTCCAAGATTAGAAGTTTAAACAACACACGCAAATCCACTGAGATGCAGTTCAAGGATAACAAAAATGGTCACAGCTGGTAGCCATTTTTTCCCTCCCTGGCTCCATTTCTTTTCCATTTGTGATTCTTCGGGAGCAGTTCTTTGGGGGTCAGCTAACTCCTAGTGAAGGGGCTCTTGTTAGTGCCATGGTCTCTTTGGCATTGAAGGTGATCTTCTCCCACTGGAAGTCCTTACACCAGGCCACTTATCAGGAATGGTGGAACTTATTGCTCCAAATGTACAAATTTGAATTACATCTGGCGAAGAAATCTTCTCGCTTCGCTTCCTACAGGGAAAAATGGCTGCCACTGGTATCTTATTTTGCTTCGGTATAGAGATAAGCACTGAGTTTGATGTATTTTGTGGCCTATGCATGCTCTATGTCTGGATTTGTATCCTCCACAGCCCTCCCCCTTACCTTTTTTTCACCTTTCTTCTTCTCCACCTCCTCTTTCTTCCCCTTTTTCTTAATGTGATTCTAGTTGTAGATAGTTGCTTCTTGAATGTGAGCTCCAGTTTTGCCATGATTTGTAAATGTTGCTTGTTGTACTGTGGTGAGCTCCTGCTTCTATTGTATTGTATTGAAATCCAATAAAAGATATTAAACTTCAAAACAAAAATGGTGTTACTCCCTCCCATCTCTCCCCCCCCCCCCCCCCCCGCCTTAATCAATTTACCATTTGTATTTTGTAGTAACTTTACCAAGGCAAGTAATTTCTTTGATAACTCACATAAAGTGCATTACAGTGATTGAGATGGGAGAAAGCAACAGCATGCACAAAATGCTTAAGATCAATCTCTGGGAGAAAATCTCTAGTTTGCCTTAATAGATGCAGAGCTGCAAGTGATTTTCTGAATACTGCAGATAATTGGCCTTTCAAAGACAAGGAGGAATCAGTAATCACCGTCAAAAAAAATTTAAATTTAAAAGATATATTGAGAATACTTCCATATTCAAAGCAATCAAAAGAATGGATTTGGAACTAGTCTCATCATGCCATAATTTTCTCAGGATTCATTACTAAGTGAGCCAAACTTGCATTTGGCAAAGATTTCAGTGATAAATACCCAAGAATTGGTTAAAGAAGAAAAAAAAAAAAGTTAAATCATCTACATAAGATAAATACTGTACCCTGTGTGTTCTGGATATTGCTCTTAAGTTCCTGCAGATAAGGAAATATTAAAAATAATTGTGACGGGGAGGGGAGCCTTGGAGAATACCCCATTCTATGACCCATTAAATCTAATCTTTAATCCACAATATGACAAGAAAGCAACAAACTACTCCAAAACCATTCCCTTAATACCTAAATGGGACAATTTCTACAGCAACCAGATCAACTGCTGCAGATAAATCGAGTCAAAGTACTGTACCTTCCTAATTGATGAATGTGGACTTAACAAAGTAGCCCTTAGTGCCTCCTAAATAGGAAGTAATAAGGGGTCCTGTTATTAAATTTTTTTTATTGTCCATGTAGTAACGCTAACATCGCACAGCCAGAAATGAAACACATAGAAGAATGACTGTTTTATGGTTGCAATAGATAAGTCCTATGACATAGCATGCTATGCACATTTACTAGCACAGCTTAGTAAAAGCACCCCTAAATGTGTTGTATGGAAAATCATTTGAATCAAAAATATTTTCTGTAAGTATCATTCACTGAACAACCCTAGATTTGGTGTGTTATCTTGGTATTAGTGACCCAGCTTCAAATGTAGGTTATCATCTAAAGGGAGAAAAAAACCACTCCAAATCTTGACTTTTGATACAGAATATAGAAAGAGTGACCACACAAAAATATAAACCTTAAAAACAGCTCTGTGATTGTTTCAGTAAATATTAAAATATACTACCAAAATGATTGAAAAACCATTCCTCCAGAATGATAGTAAATCTTGAAAACATAATTGAAGTGCTTTTTACTAAATGTTTTGTACAAAAACAGTTTTAGCTTTTTTACATTTTAGAGCTCAGGGAGGATTTTTGTTTTGTTTTACATTTTGAATTTTCAGAACTATTCTAGGAATTGAACAAAGCTGCAAAAAGTACTGGAAATTTTGTACAGTGAAGGATGGAGGTGTGTTATATCCCAAAAGCTGTTTTTAAAATGAGATATAAATGGTACAATCAAATGTAATTAGAGATTATCCAAGCACCAGCTTTTCTGATAAGCCTTTAAACCAGACTGTTGACTACTTCAATTATCCTAAATTGCATCAATTTTACTTCTACTTGCAATGGTGTTCTGGCAAGAATTTCATAGCCATCATAAGAAATTCATGTTTCGTATACAATACCATTAGGGGCATTTCACAATATTTGTTTTAAAATAACTGAAATAGCTAGTTAACCATAAGCAACTACATGGAAATAAAACACAAGCAAAATTACATCCCTGTAATTAGTGTTCTCTGATAACAGTTAACAAGCCACACAGACTTAAGTTATATGGCTTAGTTTTGTGCTGTCATTAAGGGGCATCCTGAAACTTCCCAGGTATGTACAGTGCTATCTAAGCACTACCACATATGTAGCTCCTATGTTTTAAACTGTAGGCAAAGATTATTTATATTAAAACATTTTTTTTTAGAGAACTCCTACCGAGCAAGTATGCTATAGGCTTAGTTTTATAGCAGTTATACATTAATTTTTGTTTTTCCTGAGTGACTTACACTGATGATATTGAGAACATCCTATGAGAATGGTGCCCTGCCCTCCCCCTCAATCCAGAAGGGAGTATTCAGAGTTAAATGTTAGAATGGAGAACAAATGGTGAACAAACAGTTTAAGCCTGTTTTGTAATTAATGTCTTCTGAAAAGAACAGGGGACTGAGAATGATATACACTCTTAACCTACATATCCCCGGACCCCTGAGTACACCGATGAATTGTGAAAAATAATGTGTGCTAACTGCAAAGAATTCCTTATTCTAAAATAACGATTCTTTACTGGAATTGCTTACTGTTGTTGAACTTTGCCCTGAATCTCCACTGACCCACTGATGTTAGCAGAATATAACCTGAACCAATGATTATCCATAGCTTGTGTCTTATGATGTAAAACTATTGACCTATTAACCTATAACTTAATGCTTTTGTAATAAAAAGAGTGAATGTGCCCAAGTGGTGTGAGGCAGTCCGTTGTAATTATGTGGCACCTGTGACTCTGTCCCAAAGACCTTTGCTAGTTTACATACAGTAATTTTGTGAGTATGTGGATTTTCTTTTCCCTTGACCTCTCCAGAGACGGGGAAAAAAGAGCAAACACACGGAATTCCCAAACTAAGGGTTGTCTCCAAATAAGAGAAATTGAAACGTGCATGATATGTCCTTGCACAGAAGCATGTTTCATAGTTGGAGTGCTTGGTTAGGGTATGTATGTGAGTGAATGGTTAGGTTAAGAGTGGCAGGG
This sequence comes from Microcaecilia unicolor, assembly GCF_901765095.1. Taxonomy (NCBI): domain Eukaryota; kingdom Metazoa; phylum Chordata; class Amphibia; order Gymnophiona; family Siphonopidae; genus Microcaecilia; species Microcaecilia unicolor. The sequence continues at coordinate 71,536,397 of NC_044034.1, forward strand.
GATCAACTGAATGAATAGATGGTGGAGTAATGAGTGGGCAGTAGGGCCGAGTGAGTGAATAAGTAGATGGCAGTATGAGAAAATGAATGTGGATTATAATTGGGAATGTGGGGCTCAGGAAGCGAGTGACTGGATGCTGAGCTAGAACTGCCAGAGGGGCTGACTGACTGGATAGGTGTTTGAATGACAGAAGTATTCGTCGGTGGATGGGGGAAGTATGAGTGGAAGAAGGTATGCGTCAGTGGGTGAGGAGATTGACTGGCAGGGGGGCTCAGCAGTAAGTGGGTGAATTTTAATTTTGTGGCAGATTTAACTGGGTAGATGGGGAATTTATGATTGGAGGGGATGGATGTCTGTCTGGGAAGCTGAAGGAGCACTGCAGGGAGGGAAGTAGGGGATGGATGACTATGGGAAGCTGAAGGAGCACTGCAGGGAAGGAAATATGTATGTGAGAGGGTGAAGGGTATTCTAATTTGACACAGGGATTGTTTTCAGTACTGACAAGCTTGTTAGCCTGCTATTCTCCCTGCTGCCTTCCTCTATTCTTCCTTTTCCATTTTCCTTTTCCTTAATCCCTCCCCTTTCCTCCACTCTCTCATCCTATCCCTGTGCTGAAAATGTTACTTGAGAAAAAGTGCCAAGGCCTTGAAAGAGGTAATATAGATGTAAATACCTGCTATTTGATACCATGTGAAATTAACCAGAGAATTTGGTCATTCCACTTGTCCCTAAATCATTCTTCAGTAGGCTGACCCTCATCACTTTGTTCCCAAACATTTATCTTCTCTTTCTCCACTTTCACTTGGCATACAAACCCAGCATTTCTATATGTGAATGTAACTCATTTTAAACCTAATGTAAATGAATGTGTAACTTGAGCTACCAATGGAACCAATGTGAGCTAAATAAATTTTTTAAAATTCATGGTTCTATGACTCTTCTATCCCACAGCTTCCTGTTTTTTTTTTTTTTTTTTTGCAGTCCTGCACACACGAAACCCACATCCCTGTATCCAGCAGAGTCTTGCGGTACACCTGTATGTTAGTGTATACTTTCATTTACCCCAATCCTTGAGCCCTAAGCCTGTGTCTTTGGATTAACCCACAGATTTTAATATTTGGTGGTTGATCATGGATTTGTTTTTAAAATGAGGCAAGGTAAAGTCAATAGAAGCATGGTTAGTTAGTAATTTCACTCAATCAATGAGATCATCAGAAATGCAGAGCAAGACATTACCTCTGCAACATACGGTTCCATGTATAAGTCTTCATACTCTAGCACGTTTTTCATATTCTTCTGCCTAAAAAAAATAAAATGCATTAAAGTAAGAGTTTAACGCAGATCTGCACACCATATGCTACACTTTCAGTGTGAAATAGTTATGAATATGTTCAAAAAGTAAGGGGATGGGACGACTTCCCTATGAGGAAAGGCTGAAGTGTCTAGGGCTCTTCAGCTTGGAGAAGAGACAGCTGAGGGGAGTCATGATAGAGGTCTATAAAATGAGTGAAGTGGAACGGGTAGACGTGAATCATTTGTTCACGGTTTCCAAAAATACTAGGACTAGGGGGCATGCGATGAAGCTACAAAGTACTAAATTTAATATGAATCTGAGAAAATGTTTCTTCACTCATCGTGTAATTAAACTCTGGAATTTGTTGCCAGAGAATGTGGTAAAAAGGCAGTTAGCTTAGCAGGGTTTTAAAAGGGTCTGGACGGTTTCCTAAAGGAAAAGTCCATAGACCATTATTAAATTGACTTGGGAAAATCCAGTGCTTATTTCTGGGATAAGCATCATAAAATGTATTGAGCTTTTCTGGGATCTTGCCAGGTATTTGTGACCTGGATTGGCCACTGTTGGAAACAGGATACTGGGCTTGATGGACTTTTGCTCTGGCCCAGTGTAGCAATACTTATGTACTTATGTAAGAATGACTACAAAGTTTTGATTTCAAATGTCTTTATGACCCTTGACTCAGTAATTGGGGCCCTGTTTACTAGGCTGCACTAGAGGTGCGCTATCATTTTTAGCGCACACTAACCGTGTAGATGCCCATAATATTTAGATTTAAAAATCCATATGGGTTTGGATTGCTGGATATATCACTGTAGGAGGGTTAATCAAAGGAAGTCTTGTTGGCAACTTTGTATGTGTGCTTTTTTTTAATAATATGATTTTGGAAATGTAAACATCTGTGTTGTACAAGTTACATAATAGCATACAGTATAATATAATTATTTTTATGCATTAATTATGTTGTTAAACACTGAATGAAAGAGTTCTTTTAAGGACTGCATTTTTTTATCTGAAGGTAAGCATGCAGAGGACATATTTGGTGAGTTGTTTAATGAGGCCAACAATTTTTACATCAGAGCAAATTCTCTTCAAGACAGAATTGATCGTCTTGCTGTCAAAGTTACCCAGCTGGATTCAACAGTTGAAGAGGGTAAGTACTTGCAGGAACGCAATGAACTAGAAAATGCTTCTGTCAAGATCAGAGTAATTTGTTAGTCAAGAATCATGCTTTTACTTTGCTGTGATAGTGTTTTCAAAACAAAATGCCAAGTTCTAGGCTAATTTGAAGAAAGATAGAGAAACAATAACATTTCATTCATTTTAGTGTGTGAGGATATGTTGTCAAAATTATTCTGTATGTCATTCAAATGATCTGCTTTTCTTCTGTTCCACTGTGCTCCTTTAAGAATGTGCCAAAAGAATATGGGTGGGTTATATTTTGCAATTATTATGCAATGAAAGATCACAAAGCATGTAGAATTATGTTTTTACTTCATTAGGTTTACGTTTGTTTTTTTTTACTTTAATTTTTATTGAGATTTTCAGAAAGACTTATAAACTCAAAACAATTCAGTATCAAATGCAATATGAAATCCCCAACGCCTCAGGTTGTTTACAAACATGTTGTCCTAGTCATAGCAAACATTTCAAATTCTAATGCTATCTGGTATGCCCTGATGAAGATGGTAAGATAAGTTTTTTTGAATTATGATGATTTAATGAAATCCTATGCACAAATATAAAAAGATGGACAAAAGAATCTATGAGGAACTGAGTGTGTAGCCAGTAATAAAGTTCATTACTGAGCTTGCCATCTGATGATCCAACTGTATTAAAACTGAGATTAATATTAGAGAGAGCTAGATAGTGTGTGAGATATAATATACTAGTAAAAAAGGCCCATTTCTGACACAAATGAAACGGGTGCTAGCAAGGTTTTCCTCGGAGTGTGTATGTTTGAGAGTGTCCGCCTTATTTTCGAAAGTGATGGGTGCCCAGATTTCGACCCAAATCGGGAGATGGGCACCTTTGTCCCGTGGGCGCCCAAATCGGTATAATCGAAAGCCGATTTTGGGCATCTTCAACTGCAATCTGTCACGGAAACGGGCAAAGTTGACGGGGCGTGTCGGAGGCGTAGTGAAGGCGGGACTGGGGCGTGGTTATCGGCCGAGGAGAGATGGGCGCCCTCGGCCGATAATAAAAAAAAGAAAGGCGTTTTTACCGCAAATTTGGGTAATTTTTGGACCCTTTTTTTTTTCACGAACAAGTACCCTAAATGACCACATGACCACCGGAGGGAATCTGGGATGATCACCCCTGACTCCTCCAGTGGTCACTAACCCCCTCCCACCATAAAATAACAAACTTTTAAGAACTTTTTTTCCAGCCTGTATGCCACCCTCAAATGCCATACCCAGCTCCATCACAGCAGTATGCAGGTCCCTGGAGCAGTTGTTAGTGGGTGCAGTGCACTTCAGGCAGGTGGACCCAGGCCCATCCCCCCCCTACCTGTTACACTTGTGCTGGTAAATGGGAGCCCTCCAAACCACCCCCAAAACCCACTGTACCCACATGTAGGTGCCCCCCTTCAGCCATAAGGGCTATGGTAATGGTGTAGAGTTGTGGGCAGTGGATTTTGGGGGGGATTTGAGGGGCTCAGTACCCAAGGGGTGGGAGCTATGGACTTGGGAGATATTAAATTTTTTTTTAAACTTTTTACAAGTGCCCCCTAGGGTGCCCGGTTGTCCTGGCATGTGAGGGGGACCAGTGCACTCGAATCCTGGCCTCTCCCTTGACCCAATGCCTTGGATTTCTTCGTTTTTGAGCTGAGCACCTTGGGTTTCCATTATCGCTGGAAAACGAAACCGCCCAGCTCAAATCCACACAAATCCGATGCATTTGCCCGGCACAAACCGTATTATCGAAAAAAAAGATGGACGCCCATTTTTTTTGAAAATATGGTCTGTCCCGCCGCTTCACGTACCCGTTCTCGGACATAGACGCCCATGGAGATGGGCGTTCGATTATGCCCCTCTGTGTGTGAGAGTGACTCCGTGAGAGAGAGAGAGTGAATGTGCGAGTGTGTGTGTGTGACAGAGAGAGAGTGAGACTGGGTGCGAGTGTGTCTGTGAGAGAGAGTGTGTGTGTGTGTGTGTGAGAATGAGAGTGTGTGCCAGGGGCCCCCCCTCCCTCCCAGTTTCAGGGTCATCCCTTCCGAGTGTTCTTCCTGCTGCGCTACGGACACGTAATGAGCCGGTGGCGGGTGCGGCTCCTGATCACCGCGGCCTGGCTGCTGCCACCTGCCCTGCTCTTTCCCATTGCCATCCCCGCGGTGCCGTGATCCGCGTCTACTTCTCGCAGGCCTTGCTGCTCTGTAACCTGGATTATGCCAGCAATGTGCCCTACTCGCTGCTGCTGCTGATGGCGCTCATCTTCTTCCCCTGCTTGGCCATCGTCACCGTGACCAATGTGCGCCTTTTATCGTGGGTTCTGATGTTCACATCATAATGGCTACATTGACATCAGCCTGTGCTACGGAGCCTAGCACACCAACTCCGAAGAAGTCACGAACACAGGCAGCAAGACCCATAGAATGTTGAAGGTGAGAATTATTATATAGGATACCACAGCATACAAGTCTGCCTTTTGTTTGTCATCATTCTCCAGTTATACTAAGTCATATGTTCTGGTTGTGCCGCCGCACTCAAGCATTTTGGGCATGGATTCTTCATCACACATCGCTCCAGTGGTCTCAGCGAGTGCAATTATTTGATCTCTACGGTATTTCTCAACCTGTCCCAGTGAGATTGTCAAGATTTCTTAGGAGAGCTGTGTTGACGAGGACAAAAATCAATCTTGCTGCATTGGCATGAGCTGAGGGCACCTACCTATGAGACCTAGAGAGTGCAGATGATTTATTTGCTTTCTATGGAGTATCTTGATACCCAAGAGGTTTCCTCAATTAAAGGCGAAAAGTTTAAATGTATTTGGGAAAGATTTTGGGCAGTATTACAGCCAGTAGCTGGATTCTTACAGTACTGGAGAGGACTGTGCTTTAATTGGGTCAGTTTGCCCCATGAAGTGCTGGGTGGGAGGTGGTTGATGTTCATTGAAAATCTGATGCTAGCTGTTTACTATTTTGTCATGATTGCAGAATTGTGAAATGTTTGTTGATCTAGTTTTTCTACTGCTGTAAACTGGACGTTGTGCTGTTAAAGATGATTTAAACATGAGCTCTCCCAGAAGTTGATTTTTGTGGTACCACATATTGGTGAGCTGTATTCTATAAAGGCAACATACATGTGTATGTGCCTTTATAAAATAGATTGTTGCACGAAATTACACTTTCTCTGAAGCAGGTGGATGTATTTTATGTAGTTACACTCATACCTCACATCTCTGTCTAAATGCTGCTCCCAAGAACACCTATGCACAGACCTTGTATAAGAAGCCATTTTCTACAGTGGGGGAAATAAGTATTTGATCCCTTGCTGATTTTGTAAGTTTGCCCACTGACAAAGACATGAGCAGCCCATAATTGAAGGGTAGGTTATTGGTAACAGTGAGAGATAGCACATCACAAATTAAATCCGGAAAATCACATTGTGGAAAGTATATGAATTTATTTGCATTCTGCAGAGGGAAATAAGTATTTAATCCCTCTGGCAAACAAGACCTAATACTTGGTGGCAAAACTCTTGTTGGCAAGCACAGCGGTCAGACGTCTTCTGTAGTTGATGATGAGGTTTGCACACATGTCAGGAGGAATTTTGGTCCACTCCTCTTTGCAGATCATCTCTAAATCATTAAGAGTTCTGGGCTGTCGCTTGGCAACTCGCAGCTTCAGCTCCCTCCATAAGTTTTCAATGGGATTAAGGTCTGGTGACTGGCTAGGCCACTCCATGACCCTAATGTGCTTCTTCCTGAGCCACTCCTTTGTTGCCTTGGCTGTATGTTTTGGGTCATTGTCGTGCTGGAAGACCCAGCCACGACCCATTTTTAAGGCCCTGGCGGAGGGAAGGAGGTTGTCACTCAGAATTGTACGGTACATGGCCCCATCCATTCTCCCATTGATGCGGTGAAGTAGTCCTGTGCCCTTAGCAGAGAAACACCCCCAAAACATAACATTTCCACCTCCATGCTTGACAGTGGGGACGGTGTTCTTTGGGTCATAGGCAGCATTTCTCTTCCTCCAAACACGGCGAGTTGAGTTCATGCCAAAGAGCTCAATTTTTGTCTCATCTGACCACAGCACCTTCTCCCAATCACTCTCGGCATCATCCAGGTGTTCACTGGCAAACTTCAGACGGGCCGTCACATGTGCCTTCCGGAGCAGGGGGACCTTGCGGGCACTGCAGGATTGCAATCCGTTATGTCGTAATGTGTTACCAATGGTTTTCGTGGTGACAGTGGTCCCAGCTGCCTTGAGATCATTGACAAGTTCCCCCCTTGTAGTTGTAGGCTGATTTCTAACCTTCCTCATGATCAAGGATACCCCACGAGGTGAGATTTTGCGTGGAGCCCCAGATCTTTGTCGATTGACAGTCATTTTGTACTTCTTCCATTTTCTTACTATGGCACCAACAGTTGTCTCCTTCTCGCCCAGCGTCTTACTGATGGTTTTGTAGCCCATTCCAGCCTTGTGCAGATGTATGATCTTGTCCCTGACATCCTTAGACAGCTCCTTGCTCTTGGCCATTTTGTAGAGGTTAGAGTCTGACTGATTCACTGAGTCTGTGGACAGGTGTCTTTCATACAGGTGACCATTGCCGACAGCTGTCTGTCATGCAGGTAACGAGTTGATTTGGAGCATCTACCTGGTCTGTAGGGGCCAGATCTCTTACTGGTTGGTGGGGGATCAAATACTTATTTCCCTCTGCAGAATGCAAATAAATTCATATACTTTCCACAATGTGATTTTCCGGATTTAATTTGTGATGTGCTATCTCTCACTGTTACCAATAACCTACCCTTCAATTATGGGCTGCTCATGTCTTTGTCAGTGGGCAAACTTACAAAATCAGCAAGGGATCAAATACTTATTTCCCCCACTGTATGTGTCAGACAAACTTTACATGTGAAAAATGCTTCATAAAATTACCTCCATTAATCATACTTAATATTACAGCTCTGTACTGTAGAATTAATAGAATTGTAAGGCTATAAAATCAAATGGAAAATACATATATATTTTGAATGTTCTTACTTGCTTTAAGGTATTGAGGGTAAAAGTTTGTCTTTATGTAGAAGCACGTTGTACAAAATAACAGAAATATATTTTCTTATTTTTTTTCTTATGCAGAGCATGTACAAAATAACTGAGGCATATTTTCTTTTTTTCTTATGCTAGTTTCATTGCAAGATATTAACTTGAAGAAAGCTTTCAAAAGTTCCACTATTCAAGATCAACAAGTAGTGTCCAAAAAGTCAATTCCAAACCCGATTACAGACATATACAATAAATGTGAAAAGCCGCCTCCACTGAATATTCTTTCACCATACAGGTATGTATTCTGCTAGAAATATGGTTATTGTAAATGCAACTAAAATATAAGACGTTTTCTTCTTAGCAGTTTGACTGAAGCACAGCATTTTAATGCGTTAGAAATGCCCCATGTTGCTTGTTGGCTTTTGTTGAATTAAGTGTCCCACACTTTAAAGCAATGATCTTCTTGGACCAAGTAATTCATCTAGGATTGTAAAGCCCCCAGAGAAGACATTGACTGCTAGTAAATATTCTGTCCCCTGTACAATATTAAGGGGTATGTTTACTAAGGTGCGTTAAGCATTTTTAACGTGCTTTTAAAGTTAAGGTGCATTAAACGCTAACATGCCAATACATTCCTATGGGCACATTAGCTAAAAATGCGTGTCGAAAACGTAAATGTGTCTATATCATGCCTTAGTAAACATACCCCTAATTTTAATTGTGGAAGCTAGATAGTGAAGTGTCTATAGACTGAGCTCCAGGGTAAGAAGTGCTGCTTCAGGCGGAGGTCACATGCTTTAAATAGATTATTGTTATCCCCTCTACTTACGGAAGAGACAAAAACTACCAAATGCAACTTGTAGAATAAACTTAATATTTCAGATCCTGTGTTCGCTATTATAGCCTTTCAAGACACAAAATTAATTTGTCATCTGTAATCCCTCAGTCAGATGAGTGAATTGTTCAGAGGCCTCTTTTGCTTCCATTAGTGGTTCTTAACATCTTATTGATGCATTTAGTTAGACCTGTGAGGTTTTTATGGTTCACATATTGGGAAACATTGGAAATAAGGCCTGAAATCATTGGCGATGCAATTTGAACTGCGGGGGTAAATAACTAGAAAATTCATGGAAAGAACCCAGTAGTTATTGAAAAGTAACTTTAGAATGATCCATGTGATAAGACTAGAGAGAACCTGCAATGGGGAGGAGTAGCCTAATGGTTAGTGCAGTGGGCTGAGAACCAGTAAACCGGGTTCAAATTCCACTGTGGCTACTTATGACCCTGGGCAAGTCACTTAATCCTCATTTGCTCCTAGATTGTGACCTCACTAGGGACAGAGGGAAGTACCTGTATATAAAATCTAAACTGCTTTGATTTAACCACAGAAAGATGGTATATCAAATGCATGACCCATTTGAATGAAATGACCAGAGAAGAAAGGAATGTCCTCTGGGTATTCTCAGTTGCATTAGTTACTGCAACGATATTTGCTATTTTTGAAACAGGGACCGCATTGGAGAAAAAGACGTACCTGTGAGAGCTAGGATCAGTGTTGGATAAATAAGATGGTGCCCAGAGTCCCTGTGTGATAAAAGAGAGGAATCCCTCTCTAATGATGTAGCTAGTCCAGCTGCTCAGGAGCTCTCATAGCAATATGTGTAAATAAAACAAGTTTGTTTCTCTTTCAGCCCGTTTTATCTCTCCCAACTCACATTTTCCTTGGAACTTTTTCCCCCCTATCACTTTCGCAATCATTCTCAAGTTCTACCAGCCTCTTCTCCCAGTCAGCTGCCATCATCCTGTCCCGAGTCCCTCCAAGCTGGTTTGCCTCCCGGTTTGTTCATGACCCCAACCTTTACCAGAGTATTGGTGCATGGTCTGCCTCTGGGATAGCTGTTTTTTCTTCCAGTATGATGTGGCTCTCTGTGAGCTTGATCTGCCATGTGGTCTAAAAAAAAAAAAACTACTTCAAGGTCTCTCGAGAATAGCGTGGAAGTTTTGTATGCGTAGAATAGCGTGGAAGTGTGTATAATATATCTCAAACTTACTGAGAACTATGTGGTCCTGAAGGAAAGCATAGGCGTTGTTCTGCAGACAGTGCCAATAGCAAGTCTTTGGACAAGGTGGGAGAAAGTATGTGTTGAGAGAAGAGAGATAAGGAGCCACACCTAGGGTCGGTGGGGGGCCATCAATGGCTCCTGGACCGTGCAGTGAACAACACTGTGGTAGTGTGATTTAACAGGTGTACAAATGATGCAATCTGATTTTTGCTAAATATATGTGAATTATTGACGGTTCTGGGCTCACGCGACCTGCAACTTTTTTTTTTCCAGGTAATCCAGTGATAATTGAGAAGGAGTATAATATTTTAGTTGAAATGGTCTTTGGGATTAGTCAATTAAGACAAAATATTCAGTAGCAACAATGTACTGTTGGTTACAAATACATTCAAAACAGGAGCAATTACACATGAATACTTACTACATTCAGGAGAGGTTTTCAGACTGTCCTACTGCTGGGTATGTTTTTATTTTGGTGCGTTCTTTTATTTTCTGGTTAATGTAATCAACCGATTTGAATGGGCAGAAGTCTGATCCAAAGGTACTGGTAGTTCGCTCATGAGCGGTGTATCTGAGCGGTTTTTAATGGATATACCATTATGTAATAATGTTGAATAGAAGACTAAGGAGCCCTTTTACTAAAGCTTGGTGTGTGCTGATAGATATTAGCATGTGCAAAGTGCCACATGGCCCATAGGGATAAAATAGGTCACACAGCATTTAGGGGGTCTTTTACAAAGGCGCGCTAGCATTTTTAGCGCGCACTAATGAATAGCGTGTGCTAAATGCCAGAGACGCCATAGGAATATAAAGGCATCTCTAGTATTTAGCGCATGCGCTAAAAACACCTTTGTGAAAGAGGCCCCTATTATGTGCTAATTCCATTAGCACATAAGAACTTCTTTTATTAAATTGAAAAAGTATAAATTTATTACAGATCTGGTGCCATGTTTCTGGACTGTGACACTGCCCTTGTGGGAAGGGGACAACCTACTTTTCGTAAACAGGTGCTATAAACATGCAAGCTGGCCTCGGTTGTGAGTAACTTCAGCTGAAACCGCATCTAGGGAGTTTGGATGATAAATACAGTCGAAATGGCTGAGGGAACTGAGGTGGGTGGTATTTATAAGAAGCTGTTGGAAAGTAAGGGGAGGGGATTTGATATACCAGTCACTGAGCTTCAAATTACTATAATTTTGTTGAGTGTTTCTAAGCTTGGTTATAGAGAAGTAGAAAGGTTTGAATTAAAGGACTCTCTAGAAGCAGGTTTGCAGAAACATTTTTTAAAATAAATGTGTAAAAAGTTTGCTTTCTACACCATTAACATCTGCATTTCATTGCTCATAGACAGATTGATCCTAGATTGAGGTTCAGATAACTTTATTGGCATGGCAGTTTTGCATGTGTAGCAAGTTTTGATTTAAAGAAATAGGGAACTGTGATCAAATGCTGCAATATTGTTCTGATGTTAAGCCGTGTGATATAAAATTTGGGAAGTCTGTTATTAGTGGGGTTATCAGATGAAGAACAAAAGCTGTTATACATATGATTTCTGTTGCATGTTAGTTTTTATTCTGTGTAATTCAAAAGAGCACTTGTTAAATTCCACCACTTATGATCATCAGTTGGTTTGTTTTTCTATAAATTTGAAGTATTAGCAGCAGAAAGTGAGTAAGACTGGCAGCACAGTATCTGGCAACCTGACCTATTTCATACTTGTGCTAGGCTCTCAGCACCTTAGCCCCAGAGTAACCATACAAAGCATAGATTCCTTATCATCCCACCAGGTCAGTCCAGATGCTTGGGTTATGCCTCTTCTATTAGATGGAGGCAGAGAAGTAATGAACTATGATGTCATTAGTTTAGAACCCTGTGCAGCCCCCCTGAGTAGCCAGTATTTCTCAGTCTCCAACAGGTGGTAGAATTTCCTTTGCAACCTCCTCTGGTCTGGCAGGATAATAATCTTGTGGGACAGTTTTTTTTTCAGTCTGTAAATTGGTGGTATGATAACAGATGAATTGGCCCAGAGTGCTGGCTGGTGTATCTGGAATTTTTATTTGGCAAGCCTAGGGTGCCCCATGTCCTCCGCCCACCCCTCCCTTTCTTTTCTCTCTCCCTAAGGGACTGTAGGAAAGGAGTGGTCCTAAGGTCCCATAAGAGCCCAAACTAAGTTCTCTTCAACAACAACAAAAAAAACATTTGTTTTGCTACAACTTGTGTAGCAGCTGGGAGACAGCATGCTCTGAAAGGGAGCTTCTGAAGCTTTCTGTGAAGGAAGGTGTTTGTTGTTCCTTTATTTGTGCCTGCCCTTTTTGCTTCAAACCGTTGTGATTTCTGACTGTAGCTGTCCCAAGATGACACAGCTGGAAAAAACTTTGCAGTCTGTGGTGCTTGCCAGTAGTCAGGTACAACTCCAGGGCAGTCCCGGTGTACGGAGGACCAAACCGCGAGTCAGATAGCAGGATCAAGCAGTACTTCACTGGAAGTACAGCAAGGGGATCTGAGCCATATTTTCCTGTCAGGTGATGAATTGCCTCAGCCCTCTGCAGAGCATGTTTTGGCGGGAAACTCCTCTTTTTCTCAGCCGGGACTGGTGCTCTTATCCCATTTAGGGCCTGCTCAGTTGATTCCTGTAGCACTTGCTCCTGGGGACTCGGGTACGGCTGCAGAGGAATTTAGTTCTGCTGTTGGTTTTTCACCAGAGTTTGTCTTACTTTTACATAGATCCTTTTGTATGAAAAACAGTATGGCTGCGTAGATTTTCAGAATTTTTTTTTTTGGGGGGGGGGGGGGGGGGGAGGTGTCTTGGACCTTCCTGATGATGATTCTGAGGATGGTATCTTGGTGGTGTATTTGACTAGAGGAAATCCTGACCTTTAGTGCTTCTGTGTACTTTTTGGATGATGTGGAGGAATTCTTTTTCTGAGGAAGATATGACTTCGTTAACAAAATTGATTTAAGGCATAATAAGCAATACACATCCGTTCTCTGCCCCACCTCCATGCGCTCTGCTGCTTTGTCCTTGGTTATGTTATCTGGGTTAACTACTTGAAGTTTTGTTTGTCCCTCAAAGAAAGTGATTGGCTTGGCTGCAGGATCACCCCATGTGTCACTCTGTTCTGAAGGCTATTTTTGTTCTTATTCCTTTGTACTCTGATTTGTCTGTTAAATTTTGTTAATTAATACTCTGTTTACCTGAATATAGTTGGTTAGCTTGATCATTGTTTTGTTATTTTTGCAGAGACGATAGAAAAGATGGGTTGAAGTTTTATACTGATCCCTCCTACTTCTTTGATCTCTGGAAAGAAAAAATGATACAGGATACAGAAGACAAAAGGAAAGAAAAAAGGCGACAAAAGGTAATTTGTCTTAATAATGGAAGATATCTTGTAGTAGGTTTGCATATGTGTGGTTGTCATAGGTCTGTTTAAAAAGACATAATTAAAATGTCCCAGACTCAGTTTGCCAGGTAACCCCCCCCCCCCCCCCCCCCCCCCCCCCAAAATACAGAAACAAAACATTATATGCAAACATTTTCTTTCACTGTGTTTTTTTTTCTTAACATTCCTACACAATCCAAAAGTATGAACATGCCAACAGACATACCTGACAACAAGTTGTGTGAATATCGGTTATTGATGTGAAATAATATGGCATTAAATGTAAAAGCTGGTGTTTTAAAAATGATTGATAAAGTCTTATACATTGACTACTCCTTTAATATGTGAAAACATAAAGCTTTATAAAGCTGCATGTGTGCTGTGTCTCCACAAACTATAATAGGGTTTTTACTAGACATTTAAGCCTATTCTATAAGGAAAAGAAGGCACCTACTTTTCTTTACACAATACTAGTGCAAATGGCAGAAGACATGTGCGTCTAGATGTGACCACTTACATTAGTCCTATAGATGATGTAAAATGTCCACACCTAGATATATGCAAAAAAACAGCACACCTAGATATATAGCATGGGCACATGCAAATCATAGTTTTCTGTAAGTTAGATGCATACCCGAGCACCCCATCCACAATTAGCCCAAATTCCACCGAAACGTATGCCCACTGGCAAAATATGCACCATCAAAGCATGGCATGTACTTCTGCTAGTCAGTATTCTATAAGACAGTGACTTTCACTATTTTTTTGAAACTTCTTCACTTTTCACACAGTCTTGCAAGAATAGCTTGCGAGTTTATATGTTGTATAATTCAAACTGAGAACCATATGATCCTGAAGGAAAACTGAGCCGTTGTTCCTTGTTCTAGAGATGGTGCCATCAGCAAGCCGTTAGACAAGGTACAGTGGGGGAAATAAGTATTTGATCCCTTGCTGATTTTGTAAGTTTGCCCACTGACAAAGACATGAGCAGCCCATAATTGAAGGGTAGGTTATTGGTAACAGTGAGAGATAGCACATCACAAATTAAATCCGTAAAATCACATTGTGGAAAGTATATGAATTTATTTGCATTCTGCAGAGGGAAATAAGTATTTGATCCCCCACCAACCAGTAAGAGATCTGGCCCCTACAGACCAGGTAGATGCTCCAAATCAACTCGTTACCTGCATGACAGACAGCTGTCGGCAATGGTCACCTGTATGAAAGACACCTGTCCACAGACTCAGTGAATCAGTCAGACTCTAACCTCTACAAAATGGCCAAGAGCAAGGAGCTGTCTAAGGATGTCAGGGACAAGATCATACACCTGCACAAGGCTGGAAGGCTGGAATGGGCTACAAAACCATCAGTAAGACGCTGGGCGAGAAGGAGACAACTGTTGGTGCCATAGTAAGAAAATGGAAGAAGTACAAAATGACTGTCAATCGACAAAGATCTGGGGCTCCACGCAAAATCTCACCTCGTGGGGTATCCTTGATCATGAGGAAGGTTAGAAATCAGCCTACAACTACAAGGGGGGAACTTGTCAATGATCTCAAGGCAGCTGGGACCACTGTCACCACGAAAACCATTGGTAACACATTACGACATAACGGATTGCAATCCTGCAGTGCCCGCAAGGTCCCCCTGCTCCGGAAGGCACATGTGACGGCCCGTCTGAAGTTTGCCAGTGAACACCTGGATGATGCCGAGAGTGATTGGGAGAAGGTGCTGTGGTCAGATGAGACAAAAATTGAGCTCTTTGGCATGAACTCAACTCGCCGTGTTTGGAGGAAGAGAAATGCTGCCTATGACCCAAAGAACACCGTCCCCACTGTCAAGCATGGAGGTGGAAATGTTATGTTTTGGGGGTGTTTCTCTGCTAAGGGCACAGGACTACTTCACCGCATCAATGGGAGAATGGATGGGGCCATGTACCGTACAATTCTGAGTGACAACCTCCTTCCCTCCGCCAGGGCCTTAAAAATGGGTCGTGGCTGGGTCTTCCAGCACGACAATGACCCAAAACATACAGCCAAGGCAACAAAGGAGTGGCTCAGGAAGAAGCACATTAGGGTCATGGAGTGGCCTAGCCAGTCACCAGACCTTAATCCCATTGAAAACTTATGGAGGGAGCTGAAGCTGCGAGTTGCCAAGCGACAGCCCAGAACTCTTAATGATTTAGAGATGATCTGCAAAGAGGAGTGGACCAAAATTCCTCCTGACATGTGTGCAAACCTCATCATCAACTACAGAAGACGTCTGACCGCTGTGCTTGCCAACAAGGGTTTTGCCACCAAGTATTAGGTCTTGTTTGCCAGAGGGATTAAATACTTATTTCCCTCTGCAGAATGCAAATAAATTCATATACTTTCCACAATGTGATTTTCCGGATTTAATTTGTGATGTGCTATCTCTCACTGTTACCAATAACCTACCCTTCAATTATGGGCTGCTCATGTCTTTGTCAGTGGGCAAACTTACAAAATCAGCAAGGGATCAAATACTTATTTCCACCACTGTATGTATTGAGAGAAGAGTTAGGGAGCCACATCTAAAGTCATTGGGGGCTGCCCCTGGGCCTTGCAATGAATAGTGCTTTAAGAACCAATCTTCTAATGTGGAATTCCAGTTCAAATACACTCACATTGACTCAACCACATAGGAGGAGGAAAAGACTTCAGTGACTTGGCTTATGAATTGCCAAAAAGACTCACAACTGACACATCCTTAGTCTGAAAAACCTCCCCTCATTTAATTTAAAGGTGAGACTTTTTTTTTTTCTTTTAATTATTTACCCTCCTGATAATATAGAGCTGAATGACTCCGTTCAAATACAATGTAAGCAAAACTGCATATTCAGGCCAAGAGGTTTTCAGTGCATTACAAATGCAGTGCAAACATTTCTCATCACTTTTTTTAATCTTCGAAGCTGTTCTCATCTGCTCAACGGAGCTGCTTGTTTCACTGGATGCTTCATCAGGAGCTGCTTCAAAAAAGTTTCTGTTTTGCATCAACCTCTCCGATTCTGTGCTTCCTGCTTTAAGAGGTCATTTATGCACCTAAGTAACCACAGGACATTTTACAGTTTTTGCTAAACTTAAATGAAATACTGTGTACCCATTACATGCAGAAAAGAACATATGCTTACAAAAATGATATACTCAGAAATATCTCCACGATAAAAAGTTAGTTAGGTAGTTAGTTAATGAACTTCAGGTAATGTGTTGATTAAAACTTTGATTTAAATCTTTTTAAAAACCGGGGGCCCTGTTTAGTAAGCCACACTGTAGACGCTAGCGTTTTTAGTGCATACTAATGTTAGACACCCCCAGGGCTTTTTTTGAGGGGGTACTGAGTACCGGCACCATTTCCATTGTCTGCTAAAATTGACCCATGGATCCCAAGTTTTAATGAAAGAGCTCAGGCTCTACACAACAATTCTGCCTTGTCATAGATTCTTTGACTGGTTGCAGGAGACCTGGCTATTGTGTGAAGAGTGGTCTAGAATTTGAGTACCGGCACCTTTTTTGCTAGAAAAAAATGCACTGGACACCCCCATAAGTTGTCTCTAGCGTTAGCATGCACTAAATTTTAGCGCACACTAATAATGATAGCACACCTTAGTAAACAGGGCCCTAGGGCTTTCCTGTTTACAGTTCCAAGTTAAATTGTACATTTTTGTGTAGATTGTTCAGAATTGCTTGCCTTAAACAAGGCTTTAAATTTGCTTTGCATTTCCTATAGACTTTTTGCTTCTGCTCATTAATGCCATATCTGAAATGGTGATGCTACTGATATAAACAGCCATTGTAACTGAATTAAATAAAAGAATATTAAGAAATATATTCTGCATGTCTGAAGACCAGTATTTTTGCCACAGACAGCTAGCTCATCATTGGTGAGCATCACTGCAATACCCATGATTGCTCTTTTTTTTTTTTTTTTACCAATAATTTATCTGACTTCACTTTAAAAAAGAATTTGGTAGTTTATAATATCTAATTAGCTTTAACAGCTTCCCAAGTTAAATTTCTCACTGAAGAATTAAGCCCTAGAAAATATTAAATACATTTGGGACACACATTTTAGAACAGAGTTGCCAACTCTTTTTTTTTTTTTTTTTTAACACTTGTTAGAAGCTGGCTGAATTTTGGTTTTGGTTTTAGCTTTGTGGCACAGAAACTGGCCCAAAATTCAAATTCAGCCTTGTTTTGGTTTCAGCTGAAAATGCCAGTGTATTTATAGCTGAAACTTAAACCTCCTGTCTCTGAGCCTACCTTACAAACACCGAAGGTCTAGTGGCCTTGTCGTGGTAGGCGAATGCCAGCTCTGCAGTAAAAATGGCTATTGTGATTTCACATAGCAGCCTTGTGAGATTGTTGCAAGATGTTGCGGATTCCATTTTGAGATTGGAATCGGAATGGGCAAGAACAACTTGGATCACCCCTGCGTGTTCTGGTTCCAATCTCAAAATGGCTGCCGCGGCCTCCCACAGCAGTCTCGGAAGGCTGCTGCAGGATGTTGCAGCAAACATTTTGACTCTGGAGGAGGTATGAATAGTGACTTAGAATAGCTCCTGTCCCAATGAGGCTGCTGGATCACCAGGTTATATAAGGTAGGCTGAGGGGGGGGGGGCCTTATGTCTGAGGGCCCATTTTTGTTCAGGGGGTGCAGAATAAGGCCAGAATGTGTTGGGGAGGAGGGGCTGGAATGAGGCCCACATTTGTTTGGTGTGTGTGGGGGGGGGGGGGGGGTGCTGGCCGTTTTTGACCAAATTTGAAAAAATCCTGTTTTGGTTGCCCTCTAATGCTTGCAGTATTAGATTTGCAAGTTAGCTATTTGTATGGTGAAGATAATTTTCTTTTCTTTTCCCCTCAAATTGAAGAGAGAACTGATCTTAACTGTGTACCCATATTCATTATTTGCAACCAGAGGGCCTACTTAGTGAGAACTGAGGTGATTACAAATATGCCAGATGCTGCGTGCATTTGAAAAGCTAGTTATTACCTCTCTAGTAAACAAGGGTCTTATCAAAAACATATTGAAAATGGAAGAGGAATAAAATCCTATGAAAAAGTTCAAAACAACTGTAGGTAAACTTGCTGGGATATATTGATGCTCCTGCCCTCAAGACATTAACAACCTCTCTGGTTCTTACATGAATCAATTACTGTAACTGCATTTTGGCTGATGTGCTGAACTGTGACCTCAGATGCCTGCAACTCCTTCAAAACATGGCAGTCCGTTTGATTTATGATGCATAGCAGTTTGATCGTGTGACCCCTTTATTGGTAAAATCACACTGGCTGCTGGTTGCTAGTAGAATCCAGAATAAGATACTTCTATCTACTCACAAAGCTTATTTCAAGGGTTAACCCCCCTACTTAGCTAAAAGGCTTACTCCATATTATCCTCCTTGGACCCTACTAGTGATCCCACCTTACAGGGTGGTCTGCCTGCTCACACTTTGTGATATCCATTTAGTTATCTTGCCCCCACTTTATGGAACCAGTTGCCAGAACCTTTACTGTCTAACCCATCTTTTATTCATTTTAAATCTGATCAAGACCTGGTTATTTCAACGAGCTTATCCATCTCGTCCTGATTTTCTGCTGTGTATACCCTCGCGATCTGCCACGCCTCATGTATTCCTACTGCCTCTAGTTTATTTTTTATGTCTGTCATAAATAATTGTTGTACTATGCATCCCCCCCACACACACCTCCTGTTTCTTTGTTCTTGTCCTTTGATGTTCGGTAGGTAGTTTATAGTTGTCTACAGACACACTTATGTGTGTACACCACCTTGATGTCCTTAATGATAGTGCAGCCTATCAAATCCACTAATAAAATAAATAACTAAGGAGTATGTTTACTAAGGTGCGTTAGCATTTTTAATACTCCTGTAAATGTAAGGCGTGTTAGCGTTTAATGCACATAAACCATTTACACGCGTTAAAAATGATAGCACGCACCTAGTGCCACTTAGTTACTTACGTCTATGTTTACTAACGTTTTGCATCCAGTAATACAACAGATTTATCTAGAATTATTTTTGTATAATCATGAAAGAAAATGGATACAAAATTTTATACGATTGATATAAAATTCCAGGTAGCCCACAAAGACTGGGGTCAGTATCATCTGGTGTGTACTGGAGTGGATACCAAGGAGGGGTTATTTCTACCACATATGGTGGGCTTACCTGGTGATTGAGCCTTTCTTGCTAGTTTGTGTTCTTTGCGACTTGTCTTTATCATCAGATTCAGGGTCAGATCAACCTATGGACCAGGTAAGAAACTGGTTCAGAGCGCCAGTGATAAAGGGCGCCAAAATCCCAGTCTGGTCTACCTTTAAACTCCTAGAGGGATAGATGCTGGACTAGGATTTTGGCACCCTTTATCACCAGTGCCCTGAGCAGTACCTCACCTGGTCTATAAATTGCATCACAGGCGAGGGAGGGGAGATTGGAGAGAGCAATACCAGATTGCTGGGGAAGAGGGGCAACAGCTGGCTCAGGGTGCAACAGTCCTTTGAGCCAGCCCTGATTAGATTGTATCAAAATAATCAGTGGGCACAGTTTATACTCCTTTCTGTGTTCTACATGACAGATATTATAAGCCATCTTTAGAATATCTATGCCTTTTAGACTTATTTCAGTGTGGGAACAGAGAAGTTGTTCCCTGCTGGGCAATGTCATGTTGGCCAGTTATCTTCAGATGCTGCTTCACAGGGATAATAACATTTGTAAACTTTACTTTGGAAAATACTTTCTGGAAAATACCTTTTTTAAAAATCACATTTTCTCTGGGCTATGTCTGTGGTTCGTGTAATGCAAATAGCCAAAACTGTCATTTTTAAGATAGTCTTAGTGAGGCCAATTAACCCTTGCAAGGCAGAGATTTAAACTCAAAATGGATAACTTCTTTAGAGATGGGATTTGCATGTATTTCCTAAAAAGAGAATGTTTCAGAGATGAGAAATTTTATGTTTATCACAAGCACTTTGAAGACTAGGATTTCTTTGCAGTATATACCTAAGGACCAAGGACTTTTGTGTCATCTGATAATGTGGATTTTGAATGGCAGCATTAGCAAGCCTTTATTTTGATATAGAAATTCTGCTTTTAGAGTGGTACTTTCTCAACTAATGTGGAGATCTAATGCTATAGTGCTTAATAACACAGTAACATAGAAATTTAAAGACCAGCATGCCTACCTGTGGTTAGCTTTGTAACTGTAGCTTCATGCAGGTTGCCCCCCCCCTTATTTGTATTGTATTGGCATTATAATGTAGCATACTATGCCATACTTTGTTTGAATATTTTTTGCTGCTGTAATTGTCTATTGCTTATGTTTGATTTATTCTTGCGGTACACCGCCTTGAATGAATTCCTTCAAAAAGGCGGTAAACAAATCCTAATATATATATATATATATATATATATATATATATATATATATATATGCTCCTTTTGGATTTCTGCACTCCCAAGTGCATCTTTCTGCACTTCGTATTAAAGCTTAACAGCTAAGCATTAGGCCATTCTAATTTTTCTAGATCAGTCTTCAACTTGTTTACTCCCTTTGGAGTGTCCATTCTGTTGCAAACCTTGTCAATTGCAAAAGGCAAACTTTTCCCTATTTTTTTAACTTTTATATTCAATTTTTATAAGCTTTTATACAAGAAAATCACATTACATATAAAGTCAACAACATTCCTATCCATAAATGGAAGGAAAAACAAATTCAATATAACCACATCACAGTGGTCTAATGTAGAATGAGACTCATAAACCTTTGTTAGAGAGTGCTAATTCCCTCTTCCCCCATAGCCATCCAAACATAAAATAAGTCAAACAAGATATCGTTAGCTACTTATTCATCAAAAAGGATTCTAGCTGAGAAGATTCATTATAAACATATTTAGCTCCTTGGTAGGTAATTTTATATTTTCATGTAGATTTTCAAAAGAAAGTTTCACCAAGAGCTAGTACTTTACCAAGTAAAGACCACCAAGGTTGCCCTGGTGACTGTAACATCTTGAGAAGCTTCGATAAATTGGGTCAGATTTGGAAATTGCAGATCCAGAACATTTTGTTGCTTAGATATTTGTGCTTATTGCTTTCCATCTATTTGTTGTTGGTTTTGTAAATTTACGTGTAGTCTTATTTTCTACTTTTTTGTTGTGACGTGAATTGCTAAGATAGTTTATTTTATTATTTTTCCCTCCTACTGTCATGCTTTTTGCTGTGGATGACATCCCAAACTCATCCAGTTCAATGTGCTTCCCCTATCCCCTAACCAAATACCTAGTGATATATTTGTCTGAATTGTCAAGATCCTTTTGCCACAGAAAGTTGTAGGCCATAATGACAGTATACCCTTTTGTTTTTTTCACGTATTGTCCCAACCTCCAAAATATCTAAAATGTTGCTTGCACCAGAGTTTGGACTACTTAATAAAGTTGAATGATGTACCTTGTGAAGAAACAGTGCGTTTTAAGCCTGTAAAATGTATTGGATATTTTCCTGTCTTAAATATGTCTGAAGTTGAGAATGACATGGGGACGGGGATCCGCAGTAACCGCAGGGATGGGGACAGAGTTACTTTCTACTTTGAAGCCCGTTAATGAACTGGACTGTTGTTTATGTTTGAGTGATACAAGTGATGATATTTTGATTTTTTTGGAAAAACAAGCAAACTTGCTGGCCACAACTGGTAAAATTTGTATGGGGGATCCTGTAGTTTCCTGTTACCAGCACATCATCTAAGAAGACGTCTTCTATTGCAGGAAGGACTATGGAAGACAGGAGAGCTAGACTGAATCCTGAGACTGTTAATGACTTATTCATCCACAGATTAAAAAATCATAACAGGGCATATTTCTCACCCGTTAGAGCATACAGAATGGGTTGAATTTTGTACACCTGGACATTTTAACAGGGTGGATTAGGATTTCTTGGGGTTGTGTAAGTCAACTATTGTTGAAAGGGTGGTGGTGGGAGGGTTATTATAGTTGCTTGTTGCTAATATTGTTTTCTGTTTGTGATTTATAAGCAACAGTATCACAGCATATTGTCCCTTTTTATACTTTAATTAAAAGACAAATATAAAATCATAAGTGTTCGAGGCTTCTGCAGATGAGGGCAGAGCCTACGGGGATGGAGACCGGGCCTGTGAGGATGGGACAGAGACAGAACCTGCGGGGGTGGGGGTGGGGACAGAGACAGAACCCATAGGGAAGAGGCGGGGATTGGGACAGACTTTGTCCCCATGTCATTCTCTAGTCTGAAGTATATTTCTCCTGTTTGGCCAGCAGATGATGCATGTTTATGCTTAAAGCTGTTACAGAGGACCGAATTCTCTTTTTTTTAGTTGGCATACAGATAATAGGAAGTGCCTGTTGTGATGTAACCCGTTTTTATTTGAAACTTAACTGCTCTGGGCTCTGACTGGCCTGGAGTTTGAAATTACCCAGCAGATGCTGGCTGTTGCTTCAGTTTCAGCCTGGGAGAAGAGAGAGGAAGATCTCTTTGCTGAAGCTCTGTGAACAGATATATGCCCTGATCTCCCCAGGTCCTTTCCAGGAAGTATGCAAATGTTTAGTTAGTTTTCCAATTGATCCGTTTTTCAGTTACTGTTTTGCTGTTTCACATATTTTTTTTTTTTGTCCACTGTTCCAAGTTCTGAGAATAAACACATTTTTGTTCGTTCTGCCTGTCTGGACTGAAAAAAAATCTTGGTGGTTCTTTGAGTTCTTTCTGGGAACTGTGGGACTACTGGAGTATGGCTCCAATAACCTAGAAATCACTGGGGCTAAATTGAGCGTGGGATACTCACCCAGAGGCAGTTGTGACGTAGTCGGTGGGAGGAGGGTGCTAGTGTAGAGCCCGAGTGGCAGGTTCAGATGGACCTGAGCTATGCTGTAGGTAGACCCTCTAAGTGGCTGCGGGGTAACCCCAGGCGAGTGGCTAGATGTTTCTTGACATACCTATTCTTTCCTTTTTCATAGGCAGGTAATATTTCTGAAAAAGCTACAGTCTTTACCATGGACTTTAGCCCACTCCCCCAACTTTTGAAAATCTCTGTGCTACCAGCATGCTGTTATGGGGCAGGTTGTTTGGCCATAGGCAGATTATAACATCAGTTGTAGAGTTCTTATTGTCATCTCTGATTACGCTTAGCATTTGGTTTCCCTTATTTCTAAATTCTACAGTTGGAGAAAAGTGTATGTAAAACAGTTGTGCTCCCAAAGAAACAGAATTTCCTATTTGCTCTGACCTTGCCATGCCTCATGTTTTAGTCACCTTAACTAATACATTTTATAATAACCAAGACTTTATTATCAAATCTTTCTAGTTAATATGCCATTTGTTGGGATTTCAGTTCATCTTCTGATAAGATTTTTCATGGAGCAACTACTTTGATTTTGGAAGCTTTCTTCATGTACTGGGCCTAATGTAGGAGAGGCGTGTTCTACTTTTGAGTTATTTTAGCTGCATTTGTTACTGAGTTGTGATTATAAATTCCCAGGGAATTTTTGCCGCTTCAGTATGTGCATGGAAATATGCTCCAAGTGCAGACGCTAGGACACTGAGGGAGAAAGTTACCATGGTGCAGTTAAAGGTGAGCTTTTACCGCACCTTGATTTACCACGGGAGTCACCAAACTTATGTTATTACAGTCCCGTAGGTTGCTGACTGCCGTGGTAAAGGAATTACGCTGCTTGTGAGCCACCATGCAAGCAGCCAAGCCACCTTGCAAGCAGCATTATTCCAGCAGCCCAGGAGCTCCCGATGGAGCCTCCACCTGTCTAGTGTTAGTAGCACAAGACATGACCCTTAGTGTTAGGAATGTGAGGGCACCGCTAGATGCACCATTTTGGAGCTAGCACCGACCAAGGCAGGAGCAACTGGGGATCACTACTGCCCAAAGACCGCAAGATCACCAGGGAAACTACTGGTAGGCCCTTTTGTGGGGTATGGGTGAGGTGTAACATGGACCCTGCATGCTGTGGTCTGGGAGCATCGGGCCATGCCTTGAGGCTCAATGCTCCCAGCATGGTAAAATAGCTCTCTAGCTTTTGGCTGGGGTTATTCTACTGTGATTTTATGGCCACAACATGACTTGCAAGTCATGTTATGGTTTTTATATTGTAATGAGCAGTTTTACATGCATTTGTATGTTTTGCATCTCATTACTGTGTAACACACAGTGACCTAAATATCACTGTGTTAGAGCTAGACAAGCTGCATTAGAGCCCTTTAAGTTGTGTTAAAGGGCAGATAACACAATTTAAGGCCCTAATGCATCTTGATAACTTCCCCCTTAATTTGTGTCAATGGCTCAGTCAGCAGCTTGACTGCATCACCTACTCAATTTCTGGTCTCTGCCAGCATAATCATTAGGACAGAGCACATGGAACTTGTGCTCCAGGTTAACATTGTAGTGCCTTGATTCTAAGCCAAAAATGAAATGAACTGCGATTGAAGAGCTACTGAGCCCTAGAGAGGAGGAGATGCAGAGGGTCACAGGTAGCGGAAGGGATGAAGGGTAGCCTTTCTTTTTGTTGATTGAGGCTTGTGGATTAGCTGAATGGGGGTGAGGGTATTGAGAGAGAAGTGTAGTATGGGAAGGGAAAAAGCAAAGGGGGTTAGTTGGAATACTGATACTGGCTAGAGGATGGGAGAGGCAAAAGGGTAGTAGGCAAAAGTAGAAGATACAGTGGGTGGAGACAGTGGCGGTCTGCCCCGGGTGCACGCCGCTGGGGGGGGGGGGGCCCGCGCGCGCGCGCGCCTGTCCTCCGTTGTTCCATGCTGCTTCTCTGCCCTGGAACAGGTTACTTCCTGATCCAGGGCAGAGAAGAAGCATGGAACAACGGAGGACAGGCGCGTGCGGCACCCGGCGGGGGGGGGGTGTCCTTAAGCCGGGGGGGTCCGCGCTGCATCGGGGGGTGCGGCACCCGGGGGCGGGGTGCATCGGCGATCCGCCCCGGGTGCCAGCCCCCCCAGGAACGCCACTGGGTGGAGATCAGAGAGGAGGTAGAGCTGAAAGACAGAGAAGGGTGGAGGACAGGCTGGGAAAGGAGAGTGAGTGTGGTGAAGGGATGGAGAAGAAATGATATGGTGACAACAGGGGGGGAGAGGTGGAGGTGTGGTTTAAAGGGGTGGAAAGGGGGAGGGGGAGAGTGAGGGTAGCACAAGTGTGAGAGAATGGAAAAGCTGCTTGACAGCAGTGCACAGGAGTAATTTTATTTATTTATTTGTTACATTTGTACCCCACATTTTCCCACCTATTTGCAGGCTCAATGTGGCTTACATAGTACCGTAAAGGTGTTCGCCAAGTCTGGTTGAGAAACAAGTACAAGGTTATGTTATGGTCGAATGAGGAAGGTGTTTATCAGGCGTCATATTGGCTTGTATGGGCCATGAAGGGGGTAACTGGGGTGATATCAGCCCACAAGGACTGCTAAGAAAGCAGTGGTAGTGACATTGACCAATGCAGAAAGAGAGAGGGGTGGCTAGAAGGGGGAGGGAGTACAAAAGAAATTGAGAGAGACTGGAAAGAGGGATAGGGGGCAGAAACTGAAAAAGATATAGAAGGCTGAGAAAAAAAGAGAGGAGCTGGAGGGGGTAGGAGAGAAAATCCTAGCTGGGCAGAAGAAAGAGAGAGAGGGTGAGTGGCAGAAGCTGTTGGATGAAAGGAGAAGCTGGGGATGATGGTCCTGAAGGGGAGACTGTTTGAATGGAAGAGTAGCTGATGGGGACAAGCTGGAGGACAAGAGACTGAGTAAAGGAAGATAATTATTGTAGTAGTAGTTCTAAGTGATTCTGTGTCAAAATTCTGCATCTTTGAGTAGTAGCTTTTTTTCTGCACATAAAGTTAGATCTACTATTTGTACATTTAGACTTAGCTGCATAAATTAAATGAGTAGCAACTGTATGTTGCTGCTTTCCATGTAATTTTAGGAGCCACCCCTAGACTACATTTTGGCCATGTAGCAACTCAACATTTATCTGTTTTCTCAGCAAAATTTTAATAGCTATCGGTATTGACCCACCTGATATTAAAGGGCTTATAAAGAATTGTCACTCATATCATTGTTAAAATGTTTGCTATGTTGGTGTCTATCTTGCAGTTAGCATACTACCAAAACTCTTGAAAGAATATTGTTTGAAGTTTTATTGTATGGAAATGTTTTTTGTCTTTTACAATGTACACAATTATAGTCTAAGACAAAAGGCAATTTCTTATAGAATGCTATAGAAAAATAACTTAATAAAATTTACAGTCTGAGAAGCAATTTTTTGTTTGACAGCCATGTTTTGCTCATGAGATTGATCCACATACATGATATGAAAATATTTGTACAAAATGTAGTTTATTATCCATGTTTGTTTCTCAGTATGGAATATTAGGTATGTTTCTAGATTATTGCCATTTTAAGGAACTCTTAAGCCAACTGAAAGATTAGATTTGATCATATTTTTAGATGTTTGAAGGCCTTTTATTTTAAACAGTAAAGGCACTATGGATAGGTATAGCTTCCCTTTGTGAATCTGCTTTTGCTTTATACTACTAACCGCATTTTAACTCGCTTGTTTCCTTTCCTGTGTCTGTTGGCATACTTTCTCTTTTCTTTGCACATCAGGAACAAAAGCGTATAGATGGCACAACACGAGAAGTGAAAAAAGTTAGAAAAGCCAGGAACAGGCGCCAGGAGTGGAATATGATGGCATATGACAAAGAACTTAGACCTGACAACAGGTTGTCACAAAATGTGTACCATGGAGCATCTTCCGAGGGATCACTGTCCCCAGATACTAGGTGTGTGTCCAGTAAAGCTCTCTTCTATTTGATAGGATTTCAGTTATACTGTGAGGATCTTAAGCAACTAGCTTTAAAAAATGCCCACAATAAATGCCTCAGGCCATATATAAATTTTAGGCAAAATAAGAAAAAAAACAAAATATTGAGGGCCCCTTTTACAAAGTCGCATAAAGGCCTACGCGCATCCAGTATGTGCCAAATCAGCATTACCGCCCGGCTACCATGTGCCCCAGGTGGTAATTATGAATTTGGCACGTTCCAAAAACACGTGGTAGAAAATATTTTCTACTGCATGGCACTTACCCGGCGGTAAATGGCAATGGACGTGTGCTGCATGTGTACCACCCGTGTAGCACGTGAGACCTTACTGCTGAGTTGGGTGGCTGTATGGTCTCGGGTCGCAAATGGATGCGCGCTGGTTTTTATTTTGCCGCACATCCATTTTCTAGTCCCTTAAAAAAAAAGGCAATTTTTCCAGGATGCGGCAAAAACTGTCAGCACGCACCCAAAAGGCGTGCTAGCACTGCCGCAGGCCACTTTTTGCTGTGGCTTAGTAAAAGGGCCCCTCAGTGAGTTTACCTGCATAATTTTGAGTATTTTTTTTCCCCAATTTAAGTTCTTCCTTTTTTTTTTGCAAACAATACTGAAGGCACAAAGTACAGTGTAGCATTTATCTCGTTCTTAAGGCTTCTGCACCAAAACTTGCAAGGTGTGTTTGCAGAAGCGTTGCTCACGCATTTTATTTTTCCTTCCCCAAATTAGCAAAAAATGTACGGACCCTTTTACTAAACTGTATTAACAAGTTAATGTGGCAGTTAGGACATGGTAACAGACTGCTACACAAACACTCTAAAGGGGTTGTGTGGCAGTTTGCTTGTTATTGCACATTAAACCACACTTTATTGTATTTTTCTGAATTTTTCTCTGAGGTGGGGCCTGGCATGGGTGGACAGTGGGTATGGAAGCATTTGCCAGCTAGCCTGTTATACTTAGCATATACTAACTGGCTAATGCCTTTACTCCCTTCCGTCAGCAAAAAGCAACCACTGAGCATCTCAAGAAAGATATAGTAGAATTGGAAAAGGTGCAGCGAAGGGCGACTAAAATGATAGCGGGGATGGGACGACTTCCCTATGAAGAAAGACTAAGGAGGCTAGGGCTATTCAGCTTGGAGAAGAGACGGCTGAGGGGAGACATGATAGAGGTATATAAAATAATGAGTGGAGTGGAACAGGTGGATGTGAAGCGTCTGTTCACGCTTTCCAAAAATACTAGGACAAGAGGGCATGCAATTAAACTACAGTGTAGTAAATTTAAAACAAATCGGAGAAAATGTTTCTTCACCCAACGTGTAATTAAACTCTGGAATTCATTGCCGGAAAATGTGGTGAAGGCGGTTAGCTTAGCAGAGTTTTAAAAGGGGTTGGACGGTTTCCTAAAGGACAAGTCCATAAACCGCTACTAAACGGACTTGGAAAAATCCAAAATCCCAGGAATAACATGTATAGAATGTTTGTACGTTTGGGAAGCTTGCCAGGTGCCCTTGGCCTGGATTGGCCGCTGTCGTGGACAAGATGCTGGGCTCGATGGACCCTTGGTCTTTTCCCAGTATGGCATTACTTATGTACTTATGAGCTTCTGAGGGAAAATGAAAGGCAGGAATGGTGCCACTCCATAGATTATCAGGTTGATGGACTCCTGATGCAGGTGTCATTGCTGAAACACGGCCATGTCGAGTCCTTGCAATAAAGTGTACTACTGTTTTACCCACTTGGATTTGTCATTTGTACCTCATTCCATCTCTCCGACTAACGCAAATTTATCACAGGAACACTTAGGAGGCAGAAAGTGGTCCTGTGTTAATGTCCTGCAAGTATTGCATGCTAATGGTTACAATAATGCATACATAACCTCCAATTAAAAAAAAATAGAGGAAATGCCTCCAAAAGGTGCTATGTTAAATGTGGGCTTAGTGCCTGGTAAAATCTTGTGCTACAGCCTATTAAGCTCAGATTTTAGTACATTTCAGTAAAAGGGCCCCGTAATTCCTTGGACAAAAGATGCTCTGTGTTAAAATTGTGACATTAAACAAAGTTGCAGGCTTGTTGCATTTTCCCTGCAGTTTGTATCTGTTGGTAAAATATCACTTAAATAAATTTGATATATTACGTAATTTTAACTTCTCATGAAGCAAACCCATTTCAATTTGATTGTAAAGCATTTATGTACCATCTTTGCTTTGATTTAAAATGTGTTCAAATCATTGGAATTAATGGCAACTAATCAAGTTTCTTACTTACTATTATGTGTGCAGAATTTGATACTAGAATGACTTATGTTTATATTTATTCGATGATATTGGTGTAATCTTCCTTGGTGATATTCTTGGCTTAATGCTTTACCCTTAACAGGATTTGCATAATGTGAAATAAAACTCCACTATTTATTTATTTATTATTTTACATTAAGTTCCTTTTATAGGTCACTTCATTGCTATATGACAAATTTGAAGAAAAGTATTATCTGATCAGTATTCCTTAATGTTGTCCTGTAGAGTAAGTTACTTAGGTGGCAGAAAATCACTTATGCAGTAACTATTCTGGACTCGTTTGCTAAGGATATGATCAGTACCTCATGTGGCCCTTAGGCTCTACTGACAAACTGTACCAACGAAAGGAATAATGCCAAAATTGAAATATTTTATTATAGATATAAAAATAACAATATGGCAAAGTGCAAAGCAAGCTACCAAACTATGTACCTTACCAAAATATACTAATTATTACACCAACAGATTTTTATATATGTAATTACACAACTATAATATCCTGAGAAAAGATTACCAACAGCAGCAGTATTAGGCTCATAACCACAAGTCCTGTTATCACCAGCCAGTCGCAGGAAACCAAAACTAACTAACCCTGCAACACTCACCCTTTTTGGTCCTGTAGGTCCCAGAGTCCAAGTGATGTGCAGAGTCAGATTTCTTCTGGCTCTAGCAGGTAACGTAACTCTGTGAGCCCTTGTAGATCAGGAAAAAGTCCACAGTCCCTGCTCTGTGAGCAGCTGGTTATACAGATTTTGGGGCAAGCCAGGAAGCTGCTTCTGAATTTGACCTTGCCAGCTCTTAGCACAAGGAGTCACAGTTCATAGGTGTTTAGAAAAAATATCTCTAGCTCCTCAGCGAGAGCACTACACACCAGGCAATCTTCTTTTCTTCCCATCTTTCTTTTTCTCTTGTCCAACATTGTCATCCTTCTCGGTCCAGGTGACACATATGGACCAATCACAAACTGTGTACTTCTGACCAGCAGAATTCACAGTCATGATGACAGTGAGAGGCCTTGTGATTGCAGCAAGGAATCTCTCAGTCACAAGCCTCATGGTAGCAAACTACTCTCCATGGTTCACACAGATGCTGCTACTACTACTACTACTATTTAGCATTTCTATAGCGCTACAAGGCGTACGCAGCGCTGCACAAACATAGAAGAAAGACAGTCCCTGCTCAAAGAGTGATTGAGCTGCATTATCCCCTTGAGCTCTTGTGTTTAAATAACTTTTAAGAGTCATGGGATAAGAGCATCTAGAGACCTAAGTGTCAACTGCAGTTCCAAGATCCATTCCATTCGTGTGTAGTTGAAGGCGCATAATCCAGTGAAAAACATAGCTTGTTACCATTTCACTGCACTGGGTTCTTCCCTCAGAGTGCACCCAGAATCTCTTCAGCATGCGTGTATTGCAGCGCTTTCATGATAAAAGACCATGGGACATGCCCTCATTTCCCAGTACATTGGTATTTGATGAGCCCATTCTTAAAGGGTATGGGTGGAAGGGATAGTGAGCAGTTAAGATCCTGGCCCTCTGTAAATTATTGCAGTGGCTCCAGTTGTTGGCTTCTTCCAGCTGCCACTTTAACATGCTGATTACCTTTGCCTGGATTGACAGGGCTGCAACCTTATTTTCAAGCCTACTGAGTTTCTCTTCCGTATACATTGACCTGGCCTGGAATTTTTCAGCTTATTTTCAAAGCAGAAATCATGTTTTTCGCCCCCAGCGTTGCTGTGTTTGAGTAGTGACTGAATCAATTTACGTTTGCATCGTTAACTGCATCACTCACCTGCCCTGGAGGTTTCTTCACTGGTGTAGTGGGATTCTACTTTGGGCTTCTCATGCTTATGTTAAATGCTGCCTTTAGCTTTCTAGTCTTTGCAGCCATACAACAAGCACTTTAGCTACTGTTGAATTTGTGAATGCTGGTAAAGGTCAATATTGTTGGTGTGATGATATATTTACAATATTATGCCGTCTAGGATCTTCCTCTTCACACGTCCATCCTGTAGCTAACTCACGGACACTCCCCCAAGGCACCTCACCTTAATGTTTGACTGTAGTACTATCTGTTTCAGTTCATTAGAGTTGCCAGCTATCTCCAGGTTAGCCTGGCAGGGACTCGTAGTTCTGATTTCTCGATTGGATTCTGTTGGAAAAGCATGACTACAGGTCCATTTATGCCCTGTTGTAAAAACAGGACTAGATCAATCCTGTCGGGCAAATCTGGATCCAGTTGACAATCCTATACATATTTCAGCCAGCTTTTCTGTTTTCATCCACTCCCCAATTTTTAATAAATTCTGTTTCCATGGCTGTTTTCTAGGTCCTATTTCCTTTTGAGTTACATTTGACTCCTGTCGTTCACTGTTATCCACAGAGCAGATTCCAACAGTTAAGAATAATTTTATAAAGAAAATAATTTTACTTCACCTACGAACTTACAGCTAAGGAGCCCAAATACTTTTAGTACAATGAATTTGTAGACTTCAGGCCTTAAGTGACAGATATATTTGGATCTATCAAAGCACTGGGGATTGATCTTTTCTGTTACAGTGAATCTCATAGTGCTGTATTTGATGCAATTGTGGTTTTTTCTTCTAATGAAAATCATCTTCATGAAACCTATCAGGCTGGAATTTTCTCCAGTCTTGAGCAGTCTGAATAAGTGCTTACTCCTCGTTTCCAACATCCATTCTCTGGCCCTGGCAGTTGGAAGTTGAGGGTATAATGATAAGTGAATAAGTGCACAATTGGTCATGTACCAGTCAATCACCAATCCACATGCCCTGCAGCTTCTCAGCACCAAAGTTGTTTCTTTATCATTCTTTGCCATTGTAAGGAACTTGGCCATTAAAATGTCTGGTGGTTCATCCTGGGGTATGAAAACCCCAGCACACGTGTGAAAGCTTTTCTAATAAGCTCTGATAACGTGTAGGATATAAAGATTAAAGGTAGACTGCCCCAGTGCACTTCCATTTAGAGAGTTCAGGCTCCATTACAAATACTAATGTAATCCAATTGTGGTAACATGAACAATGGCGGACTTGAAGCCAAGACAAACTAGAGCCACACAATGGGTGCAGATACAGGGAAATAATATTTATTATAAGGGTCGGCTAGGGGTCCTGTTCCTTTCACAGGTGGCGGAGAGGAAAACAAGGTTCTCCAATGGCCTGCTCCTGGGTCACATACACGTGTTTGGTGCAAATAAAGTTACTTCAATCAACCCTCGGCTGACGAGACTTCTTGGTCCACCCCTACTTCTTGGTTTTGACTGCTCCTGCAGGGCCACGGCATACATTACTGCCTCTCAGCACAGCGGCACACTTTACTGGTCTCTGGCCTGGTTCCCCAGAGTTATCAGTGTAATTTTCTTGGGCCAGAAATCCAAAGTTACAAGGTTCCAAGTTGAACTCTGCCTACCTGACTGTAGCAGTTGCAGTTCATACACAGGTGGTGGAGGCAAGTGCAGTTGGGCATCACTGCTTCCCTCTGGGCCTTCTTATCCTAGCTGTGCCCCGGACTTTTATACTTCCTGGACCATGCCCTGCTGGATCCACCTTTCCTGTGTCACTTCTCCCTTGGTACAGTACAACCAAAAAGGAGGGGGAAAAAAACCTCATGAGGACGTGAGAAACAAAAAGAAGACTGAGGTAAATCCAAGGAGGATAACAAAGAAGTCTTTATTGAAGATACTTAAAAACCGACCCGACACTGCCATGTTTCGGCCGGAAGGCCTGTCTCAGGGGTCTTGGTGAATCTCTGATGTTGCAATATAGTGCTCTACACCAGGAAGATTTAATGCCAGCATCTGTCTGTCAAAATCCTTCGTTTGTCCTCGGTCTTTGTTGGCATCATTCTATAGAATCCCTCACACTGATATTGATGCACCTATGTTTGTTTATTAATAGACAGTATTCTGTAAGTTATGCTTGTAGTGGGAGCTCTGCCTATGTCTCACCCATGCTCGCTCCTGTATCTACCCCCTTGCAGTTATACACTATGCAGATTATCCGTGTTGGTACAGAGTAGCGCTTAGCTGCCATGCTAGCATATGTGTGTGTTAAGTGCCCTCATGCACCTGTATATCCTAGTATTCTAAATGTTTACACACATATGCATAAATGTTAGCGATTAGGGGTCCTTTTACAAAGGTAGGCTTGGGTTTTGGGCGCACGCTGATCCTTTTTTTTTTTTTTTGCCGAAAATGGACATGCAGCAAAATCAAAATTGCTGCGCGTCCATTTTGTGTCTGAGACCTTACCGCCAGCTATTGACCTAGCAGTAAAAGAATCTGGGTGGTAATGACCTACGTGTGTCAAATGCCACTCTGCGTGCATCCGTTGCGCATGCCTGAAAATATTTTTCAGACGCGCATATTGGACGTGCACTGAAAATGAAATTACCACAAGAGCCACGTGGTAGTTGGGCGGTAACTCCATTTTGGCGCGTGTTGGGCGCGCGAAGACGCTTACACAGCTTAGTAAAAGGGCCCCTAGGTTATTCAATTGCCCCTATAATGTAGTCATGAGCCTGGGTTTATGACTTCACTGATTTGCTGCTATTGGAGAACAATTACAGGTAAGCAACGTTTACTTATTTAAATGAGGAGCAGAAGCAAAAATGTTTTGCAATCTTGCTGTCATACAGCCTGCTTTTTTGAAATCTAAAGTTAACTACCATTTTTCTGCTTTGAGTCACGTATATATGAAACAGGTCAGTATGGTGTTATCAGAGCAGATCATACATATTCAGATTAACTGTTTGAAAAACCCAGGTTTGTCTTAAATTGAAAATTTTCACATGCACCCACCTTCTTATTATCATGCTTGCATTAATAGATACGCAGCTGCTAAATTTGGGGGTGTAAAGGAAATTGTAGAGGGCTTGATGTTAAAGCATCATTGGTAATGTGAGTTTCCCTATTTTTGACAGGTGCTCGTGTTTTGAAACTTAAGGTACTAGTCTGTGGCTTTTTCACAATATGTATGTGTATATATATATATACTTATTCCTGTTGTGCTTCAGAGGGAGAAACACAAGCTGAATCCAAACAGAAGCCAACATGTTAATGTGAGGAAGGTGAGAACGAGAAGAGAAGAGTGGGAGAGGAGGAAAATGGGCATAGAGTTCATGAGTGACGCAAAGAAACTGGAGCAGGCAGGAAGCATGAAAAAGGACAAAATACCCAAAGGGTTTGTTTCTTTGTTTTACTTAAGACTCTCTGGCTTTTTCTTGCCTGCCTTTTTTCCAGTCTTGAGTAAATAATATAAATTCATTTGCTTTCTCTATAGCAGCATGGCAAAGTTGCATGATTATCAATCACTAATGCAGGAAATGCATAGATAAAAGCTGTGGTCAATTTGGACATTTGCTGTTCTGTCACTCCGTGCTAATTGATAACACTAGTATTCATGATACTCTAAATTTGATTGAAGCTATTGAATTGCCAACTAATTAATGGCAAAAGAAAGTTACCCTAATATTGTATTGTAAATGGAATAACTAGAGACTGGTAAATGTCTGATGCTACCACTTTAGGTTTTCTTGCTCCCTCTGCTGGACTTCTTGCAGCACAATTATTACGTTGCATAGTTATCAAGCCTTGAGCCTTTGCTGCGTTAATTAATATGCTTCGCTTCGTTTTTCCTTGCCTCACAGACTTGATCTTTTAGAGCCTGAAGAACTATTACTGCTGTGAATAAATATGTGCATTATCAATTCTGTATATACAGCAAGTTGTGCTCTTGCTATTTATGCTTTCAGTGTTAAGAATTTTGCAAAGGGTTCTTTAATCAGGTTCGCCATCTTTAATTATAATTCATTGATGTTTGTTTTCTTAAAAGTACTGCTCTGGAAGTACACAAACGGTTCAGCATGCTTTGTCATATTCTACTATTTTTTTTTAAATGTGCATATTTTAAAAATTGTGAGGGGCCTTTACTAAGCTAACACGTACTTAATGCAGTTTTAAATGGCATACCACGCGATGCACTCAAGGCATCCTGCTATACGTTCCAAATGTGTGTGCGCTAACAGAGCATTAACTTTTTTTTTTACATTTTTTGAAAGGGTGTGTCTGGGTGTGGAGTGGATGTTCCTCTGCTAATTAGTGCAGTTACACTACCACATACTAATTAACGCAGGAAGAGCACGTGAGCCTTTACCACCTACAAAATGAGGGGGGGTGGTAGATGCGCACACGCTAATCTTTTTTTTATTGGCTGCGCATTAATGGCAACCAATGGCTGTTAATACAAGAAATAGGCCATTTTTACAGCTGTGGTAAAAATGAGTTTAGCACATGGGAAAAACCTATATAAGGGTGTGCCAAGGCCAGTTTTTACTCCAGCTTAGTAAAAGGATCCCTTGTTTAGCAAAATTTATATACTGCCTCATTGCTACTAGAAAAATATCCAAAGCAGTTTACAAACAGCATATG
Organism: Microcaecilia unicolor; assembly: GCF_901765095.1. Classification (NCBI taxonomy): domain Eukaryota; kingdom Metazoa; phylum Chordata; class Amphibia; order Gymnophiona; family Siphonopidae; genus Microcaecilia; species Microcaecilia unicolor. The sequence continues at coordinate 71,571,955 of NC_044034.1, forward strand.
GTATAGCAATTTTGTAAAGAAGCCCTTATTTCCTTTCTGTTTGATATCACAAGCAGATCTGGGGTATTAAGTCTGTATCTTGTAATATTGTTTTATCTCAATTGCTACTGCCTCCATAATTATCTACTCGCCAATTGCATTACCAGTGGTGGGCATGGAGTAAATTGCAATTGGGCTACTTTCATTAGCGGCTTGGGGGGAAGATGCCAGCCATGGAAGAGTTCCTTTTAGCACTTGCTCTTCAATACTATAAATTTCAGTGAACCATTTTCATTTATTATGCAAACTCAGACTGTCTTTAATGCCTGTGGAGCTTGCTGTTTGCCATGTTATCGCCTTAGGTTTGAAGCTTCTCAAGCATTTATAGCAATCATGCAGTCCAGGATCTAATTCCTGAATTTGTTTTGAGATGCCTGCTCTGAATAATCGCATAATTGAGCCACAGAATTTTTCAACATAGATTCAACTTGCATCACTGACTTAGACATCCGCCTATGTTATATCGGATAGTATTTTCTCAGTAGACTCAAGATCTAGAACTTGGTTTGATACTGGAACTGGTATCTCTATCCCAGAAGCTAAGGTTTGAGGATTCTCTAATGGAAAAAGTCCATCGTGAACTACACCAGGGGAGTAAGGCACCATCGTGGGAAGCCCTATCCTGGCTAATTGCAAGGAAGTCCCAGGTAGAGGTGGGAATAGGGGACCCCCCCCCCCCCCCCCCCCCCCCCCCCCCCCCCCCCCCCAGAGCTGAGAAATGCACCAGAGCTGGATAAAGGCATAGATGATAAGCTTGGCAGTAGTTGCACATGTTTCTTCATTTATAGTACAGAAAAAAATTATAGTACAGAAAGAAAATCTGTTCTTCTTGTCACCCTTAGGCAGAGGATATGTAGTGGTCATTAATTTTTCATAGGGTAGGAAATAGTCTAGAAATGCTATCAATAAAGGTTTAATAATCACCTAACTAGGGAAATATGAAACTCTATATGATGGCCCTGATGTATTTAGTCTGCCTTGGTTTACCCACTTTTTAGTATTTTATTTTTATTTATTGAATTTAGATCAGTGGTTTTTAAAAAAAAAAAGTTTAACTAGATATCTGTTTTGTTTTTAGTATATGTTGATGTCTCCTTTTTAAAGATTTGTATAGATATAAACTTGATCAATAACAATAAAGAGTTTAGGTACACCTGGAATAAATTTTCAGAACAGCCACACAGTTGCAAAGTCTATGGGTACTTTTACCTGTGAACTTGTCCAGAGTTCCCAAAGAAAGTATATGCATACTTTCTTGTTTAAAACTGTCCTAGGAAAGAACTAAATGCAGAGATTTGCCTCTGTTTTTCCTTTGTGTACTTTTTCCCCGTCAGAATTAGTGTGCATAGTTTTTAAATGCAAAATGTGGGCAGTGTTCAGAGAGCTAACTTACCTGGGTAAATAGCCATTTAAAAAAATTAAGTAATACATCTAACAAACTAGACTCTTGTTCACAATGAAATTTAATGTGGACAAATGGAAAGTGATGCACATTGGCGAGAATAATCCAAATCATAGGGCCCTGTTTGCTAAGCCGCACTAGAGGCACGTTAGCTTTTTTAGTGCACGTTAACAATTAGCACACACTAAGTGTGTAGGCGCCCACAATATTCCTATGGGTACCTACATAGCACGTGCTAATTTTGTGCATGCGCTAAAAATGCTAGTGCACCTTAACAGGGCCAATAGTTACTTGATGAGTCCTCACCCAAGAAAAGATGTAGGTGTCATCGTGGCTAATACGTTGAAATCTTCTGCTCAGTGTATGTCAGTGACCAAAAAAGCAAATGGAATGCTAGGAATTATTAGGAAAGGAATATAAAATAAGACAAAGAATATTATAATGCCTCTGTATCGCTCCATGGTGTGACCCCATCCTGAGTATTATGTGTAATTCTGATAGCCATATCTCAAAAAAGATATAGCTGAATGGGCTTTTCTGCCCTTCCACATAGTGTTAATTCTATGGGACATTACATGAAACATGACAGGTACTTAATGACAGTAGAGGTTTTCACAATATACTTTTATACTACTTTTATTTTCCTTCATTATTTTCAGCTGTAAACTTCTGTATTTTATCTACTGTTTGTATTGGTTGTCATTTTAAAATTCTCGTATTATTTTATTTACTAGTATAAGAGGCCCGTTTCTGGAGCAAATGAAACGGGCGCTAGCAAGGTTTTCCTCCCCAACACCCCCCCTTCTCCCTCCCTCCCTCCCTATCTACCTACCGACCCCTTCGTCATTCTGACGCCATTGCTCCGCACCTCCTGAACGCACGTACGCCATTGCTCTGCCCTCGGTGTGTGACGCCATTGCTCCGCCCTCGACATCATCATGTGTGACGCGAGGGCGGGGTCCCGAGACTTGGCGATTTCGGTGGCTTCACCACCACGAACCCTTTGAACCCGTCTTTTTGGAAGTGACGGAAGTGACGTCAGTGTCTTCAGAACGTTGAGGATGAGTTTTATTATATAAGATTAATTTTTTTGGATTTATCCTTGGGATTAAGCAACATGGTTAACAAAACGTTATTTAATCCCAAGTTCTGATATTGATTATGAAAGGATTTAGAAGTGCTCTCTCTCTCTCTCTGGTTGGGACTAATCAGTGCACTAAAAACGCTAGTACACCTTTTTAAAAGGACCCCTAAGTGCCTTTTTTTTCAAGCTTAGGTTTAGGTTCTCGGATTTTAACTAAGGCAGGAGCTATAAACTGGAGGTCCTAGCAGTACTCGGCCAGTATTTGTACTCGGCCAGTATTTAAACACCAAGGCCAGCACTACTATTTGCAGAAGCAGTACCACTGAATGTATATATATTAGTGATCACCACTGCTATACAGGTTGTGGTGGAATATTGTTGGCTATCCATATAATTCAGTGGAATGTCCATGTTTCGCCCTCGCCCCACCCTGGCACTATCTGATATTCCAGGGCAGTCGGTTAGAATTTTGAGCTGCAATATCCAGATGGCACCACTGAAAGTTCTTGCATAAGGGGCCACCATGCTGAAACTTTAATTTTTGTGTTTTCTTCTATGTAACTTACTACGGGGCTATATTGTAGATTAATGGGTAATAACTTTCCTTGTGTAATGTCTTTCTTACCCTGTTTACTTATGTTTTAGGTCCCATGCCTCAGATGCTACAGGTCTTTCTTACCCTGTTTACTTATGTTTTAGGTCCCATGCCTCAGATGCTACAGATTATTCTTACCCTGCTACTCCAAATCATTCTCTTCATCAGCAGCCAGTGACACCTTCTCGTGCAACTGGAGATGCACAGCAGCACACAAGTGTAAACCAGGCACATGAGCATGAATATAGACCACCTTCTGGCATAGTGAGGCATGCAACTTTAAACAGACCTCAGCAGCCACCTCCACCCCCTCCACAGGTCTCAGATGGGCCTCAAAGTTCCGTGCCCTTGGCACCAGTTGATCATGGGTAAAATTTTAATTTTGATTTTTGTTTCTATTGCTAGTAGAAATGCTCATAATTTCTATCTAATAAGTTAAGAATCAGCCTGAAATAAAACGCATACATCTAGAAGTACTATAGTAATTATTTGAATACATGTTGGACACAGGAATACTAAAATATGTACAGTTTTGATGGAGTATGTTGAGCTTTTGATGCATTAGTAAGTGATGACAGTGTAACAGTGATTTGAGTACTAACTGTGACATATTTATTATGTAATTAGAAGTATTATGACACCATGAACAATACCTTTTTTTAACTTTAAACATGTAATATCAAAATTCTCATATGACAATTAACTGTAACTTCTTTTCTATCAGGATGCATCCATCTCAGGTGGAGTATTACAGTCCTTTAGGACCACCCCCACCACCCCCACCTTCTTTGATTCCTTCAGCTCAGACTGCTTTTGTTAGTCCCATCCAGCTTCCTGTACCATCTTCCCATTCTGGACCAGTGGGTGGCTCTACCTATGTCACTCCACCTCCCTCTGTTGGGCTTGTTACAGCTCCTGTTCCTCCAGGTCCACCACCTCCACCACCAGGCCCTGCTGCCTCGGCATCTTCAGTTACTTCCTCCCCAATGCACTACCCTGCAGCAGCTGAAACAAAACACGAACCAGCGCATCCACCAGGCGGTGACGCGCGAAGTGATCTTCTTGCTGCAATTCGTATGGGTGAGTAATATTTAGAAAGTTAAGAAACTGTCTTACATTAGTACCGTGGCCATCTTGATTGGTGCCCAAACTTTGTTGTGACTGGTAGAATGAGCAGTTTGGCTTGTATAAGTCATCTTCATGAAATATTTTATTGTAAACCATTCAAATTAGTACAATGTTCAGATCAAGTACAAGGGAGAAGGTAAGTTGTTTTTGTTTTGTTAAAAATAAATGGTCTGAATGAAAATACACACATGGGTCATGTGAATGTTGTACATTATTGAAAAATTGCCTAGTGCTTTGGAAACAAGCAGGGAAGATGCGGGCACACTACATGGTGATATCATCTGATGGATTCTGTATGCCGGAGCTCTCCTCTGGCTGAAAAGAACCCAGGCTACAAACCACAACTTATTATTATGCTATGCCTTAAATACAAATGTTATTTTATTTTAGAGACGTTCAGTGTAATGAACACCGTGGTTGTATTGTGCTCACTGGCACAACTCAGTGTCTTGTGTTATAACAAATTGTGAGCCCTTATGAGCTAGCTTGTTAAATCACTGAATCCACACATCATGGGTCTTCTATTTACAAAAATATGAAATGTGGTTTGTGAAACAATAGTGACAAAGTGACAAACAAAAAAAATTTTTTAATGTTAAGTCATTGTGTTTATGAAGCATCAGACTCATCAATTCATTCTTATTAAAAAAAACAATAATCTGAAAAGTAATGAGGGAGTAAATTGGCCCGGTCCGACGAGGTACCTATTTCAACATCTGCTTTAGGGACCTTTCACAGGCTCCTGTCATCTGCCTAATATTCTTAAAAGTCCACTGTAATTAATGAAATTAAGAGAGAATAATAATAAGTTGTGCTTTGTAGCCTGATGTTTTCAAACATAAGAGTTTGCTTTATGGTCAAATTATTCCTCTTTACAAAATATTTTCTTTGGGTGATTATTCCTGAATTTGGCTGCTTCTGAGCATGTGTGGGTGTTCCTGCTCTAGATAAGACTCTTCCTCTTTCTTCATTTTGTCATTATCTGTGCTTCTGACAAGATGCAGCTCTTCTCTCCTCACAAAAAAAGAAAAGACCTCACTAACACTTGTGTCTGGAAGCTCAATTGGACTCCATTTACAGAGTTCTCCTTATAGATCACATGGCTATGCTGATTGCTGGGGCCACACTTCCTGCTGTCTCCCCCCCCCCCCCCCCTCACAGGCCCAGTCGATGTACCGCTTGGAGAGACCACTACATGTAGCAGCACTAAAGCCAGTGCCTCCACTAGCCTGGATGCAGTTCACATATACCAGTGGTGGCAATGGTTAAGGCAGTACATAGCCCACAGTTTCTGGACTGCTGCTCCACTCCATCATAGCCATCATTCGTGCCAGACCCAACACTTGTAAAACAGCTGCATTCAAATGTTGAAGTGTGGCTTCCCACCAACAAAACCTCTTTTTTTTATGGAAAACACTCCTTACATATCCCCCTACCCCCTGGCTTCAGGCAAACCATGGGGCCAAATCAACAGAGCATAGAAGCAGCAAGGGCTTCAAAAAATACAAGGAAAAGAACTGTAGATTCCAACTGGACTTCTTCCCTCCTCCAGCATTGCTCCCAGATTTGGTCCACCAATCCCTGCATTTGCAGATTCATCATGATCACCACTTGTTGCTTCAGCAGCTTGAGGAGGAGGCTACCCCCATTCTTGGCTGAAGATGGCACGAATAGTCCTTTATACCTTCATATCAACTTACAGGATGCCACCTATCGCCTCATAGTTCCACCTATTATGCTCAATGACACAGCTTCTAGAGCCACTGCTGTGGCCATCAGTACATGTCATATGGCCTGGTTTGGAGCCTCCAGACTTAGCAAAGATGCAACTGACTTATGGATGCTTCCTGCCTCAGTGCAAGCTGTTTGGCAACAAGATTAAAATCACGGTTACCCAGATTCAAGATAGTTGTTCCATCCCGTGAGGGCCTTCCTCTCTGCCTACTCATCAACTGCAGTACAGCTTATTGAACACCATACCATCAGCAGGTCTTTCAGCAGTTCTACTCAAAATGATGATCTTCATGTACCAGGTACAACTTGGTGACCGAGCATATCCTCATCCACATGTCAGATGCAGTGTTTTATGTAAACAAGCATGGAGACTCGGGATTCCTTCAGTTCTGCAAAGAAGCCACACAAGTATGGCACCAAGCTTCAACTACTGGAACCACACTTCAGGCCATGTACCTTTCAGGGGAGTGCAATCAGATAGCACAGACTCGGTCAGAAACTGGACCTTCACAAATGGTCCATTGGCCCCACAGTAAGTTCCTTGCTTTTTGATTTTTGGGGCCACCCTGACATTGACCTTTTTGCTGCTCCTAAGCATGTGTCAGTTATTCCTCCATCAATCCAGATAGAGTTGCATTGCTCACAATGCCTTTACCATCCCCTGGTCATGAGGTCTCTTCTATTCTTTCCTCTGTTTCCCCTAATCTCCAAAGTCCTCCTGAAGATGTGACAAGATAGGGCACAGGTCAACCTCATAGCACTATACTGGCCCAAATAAGTATAGTTCCGTTACCTGCTCTCCATGGTAGTAGTCCATCTGATACCACTAGGGCCCCGTCTGTCACTGTTGACACAGTATAAAGGTCATCTACTGCACCCTATTCTGCAGTGTGCAGGTTTCACAAGAAGTTACAAAAAACATTATTACAAAAAAAATTATTCTTGCTGCTTGGAGACTTTCCACAAGGAGATCATACCAGTTCAAATGAATATGCTTCACGTGTTGGGCAGCATCTAAATGTGTAAAACCCCTTGACATGTCCCTACCACAAGTGCACCCATGCTTACTTCAACTGAAGATGATTTCAGTTTGGCTCCACCTGTTGTTATTCGCAGTCTACCATGAAAGAATTGAAGGAAAGATGCTATCCACCCATCCACTGGTATATTTCATAAGAGGGTTTTCCAATGGTCATCCACCACCAGCCTGGGACCTCAGTGTTGGCCTTGATCAGTTCATAAAATCACATTTGGGCCCATGGGCTGAGGATGCCGGAGGATTACAGATGATCATGGGTATATTCCTCTATATGTAACTTCTGTCTTTCAAGAACCAAGCCATTTTATTGAAATTCTGTCAGATACTTCCCTGCAATTCATCCTGACTTCTGCAAGCAGCCATGCTGGGTAATTTTGTAATGCTCATCCAAACATGGAATGGGATCAGATTCATCTAGGTTGTCTGTAGTGAAGAGAGGTTTTGAGAAAGTTGTTTAAAGAATTTTAAAAATTACTTTCTGATATTTGTTTGCCAGTGCAGATTTTCTAAAATCATCTTATCTTATCCATTAGTGCTGGCCCTTTTTCCTTCTTCTGTATACAGTTTGTAAACACATTTTCTTTTAGCATGGTTTGGGAAAGCATTTTTCTGAAAGCAGTCTCTTGACCCCTGAACTGTAAAACTGCTGGCAAGGCAACAATGGGGCATATTTTTGATAACATGGCTCAGTTTGATCTGATAACAGCATAATTGTAGCTATCATTCTTGGTGTCTGTATAGAAAGAGAGGCTTTGTAAGTACTAAGCCTGTCTTTCATTGCTTTTCTGCAGGAATTCAGTTGAAAAAGGTCCAAGAGCAACGTGAACAAGAAGCCAAGCGAGAACCTGTTGGGAACGACGTGGCAACCATTCTTTCAAGACGTATTGCTGTGGAGTACAGTGATTCAGATGATGATTCTGAGTTGGATGAAAATGACTGGTCAGATTGAAAGCAAGGAATAGTTCCGTTGTGAATGGTTTCAAATGAATATGAGTAGTCAGAATTGTGTAATTGATTTTGTACTTTCAATACTTTTTACACAATAAACTGCAGAGTGTTGTAAATTTGTAGTTATCTACTAAAAGCACTAAGAGGTTTGCATTATTTGCTATAAGATAGTAACTTTTGTATTAATGTAATTGTTTCACGCAGCAACTAGTACATTTGCAGTGCTTGCTGTGCAATAAAATGGCACTAAAATGATACATTCCATGCTCTACACAAAAAAAATGGTGCAGTGATTTGAATTGTGATGGAAATCAGTATTACCCTTAATAAAAATATATGTTGCAGTTTGATTTTTGTGAACTTTAATGTATAAAGTATTACTATACAGTATAGTATTATGAAAGAAAAAAAGTTATAGAATTTGTCACATGAAATTTTGGATTACAAATGTGATGCTGAAATTCCACTATTCTTTTTTTAAATGTTGTGATATGAGCTGTTTCATCCATGGAGTATAGCACTTTCAGCAGTATTTGAGCAAAACATTTTTATTTCTTTGTTGGGGCATAACATTCCTGGCTAGTCCCAGTCTTGCCAATGGTGACTAGAAATTGCAAGTTGGCAAAGGCATTGCTAGGGATGCAATGGCAAGCAGGAAGTGCTTCTCTGTTGCTCCTACATTCTTCCCTATTAGTTATCCAACACACTCAGTAGAACTTAGCCACAAATTAACAATGCAGTATTTCATTGGACCATATGACTTAAGAATGCTTGCTCCAAACATTCATGATATACAGGGCTTTTTTTGAGGGGGTACTTGGGGGTACTGAGTACCGGCACCTTTTCCCAATGTCTGCTAAAATTGACCCAAGTTTTAATGAAAGAGCTCAGGCTCTACACACCAATTCTGCCTTGTCATAGATCCTGTGACTGGTTGCAGGGGGCCTGGCTATTGTGGGGTGGATTCCTCAGTGATCACCCCACCCCTGAAGAGTTTCCTGGCATTTGAGTACCGGCACCTTTTTCACTAGAAAAAATGCACTGATGATATATAACCATCATTAAGTTGTGGCTGGAAACTGTTGCTTATTGATTTAATTTGAATTTAGCTAACCCATGTTGACCTAGTCGTAGGTTTAACTTTAGGTTTATTAAAATTTGATATACTGCTAAATACAAAAGATCAAAGCAGTTTACAAAACAATACATCATACAGAACAACTCCATTCATCAGATAGGACAGACCTAATCACACAAATCATAGAACACAGACATTACATTCCCTCCCCTCCCCTAAAAACCTACTACCTCATCCTATTATGCAACAAAACTATGGAACCTAATCATGAAGTAGTTAAACCCAAAACTTGCGCAAAGTAGAACGTTTTCAGAGAAACTTTAAACCGTTACAAAGAAGCCTCTTTCCTAATATCCAAAGGGAGGTGGTTCTATAGATGTGGCCTTAGCCACTGCCAGAATTTACATACGATTTTCATCCACCGATCGCATACTTCTTCCAGGTACATACGGCTCAGCCAATTCAACCAAACCTGACTGAACTGGAGTGTAATATGCCCTATGGGCGAACTTTAATAATTTTGTAATAAATTCTGTACCTAACAACTTACCAGGGCTAGTGAAGAGAGAGCAGGTTGACATGATTGTATTGTCAAGTTCCCCCAAGAATCTAATGGACGTATTTTGCAGCATTTGCAATCTCTTCAAATTGATCACTGAAAATCCTGTGTAAACCACGTTCCCATAATTGAGATGCGAGATGAGAAATGCATATATTAAAAATGTAAAGTAGACTCTTCTCGGATAAATTTGATAAAACATAGTTGATGGAAGATACCAAAACCCCTCCTTACCAACTCCAAAACCTGTTCTGTAAACAAAAGCTGAGAATCAACCCACACATAAATATTTTAAACTTATCCACTTATTAACAGGCTTACCAAATAATACTGGTATCAATACTAGATATTCCAAATGACCAGTAATCCAACAAGAGGTTATTTTCTCCTTGTAGAACAAGAGGTTATTCTCACTCAGCCAAGAAGGGGTAGTAAGTAAGCAGGCCTGTAAGGAGGAAACATCAGGAGAGACAACTGCACTGAATATCGTCAGAGTAACAATGCATGCCTCTCCCAAAAGGAGAATAAAAGCAAAAGGCAGACATAATAAGATAAACAGTCTTTATTTAAAATTCAAAGGCTCCCAGAGTTGTGCCCGACATGGGCCATGTTTTGCCTTGAAATGGCTGCGTCATGGGCTAAGTTACCAGCTGGTGGAAAATTACAAACTTCACCAAGTCAGGTCCAACAGATAACAAGGTTAAAAGTAATGCTCCTTCCTCTCAGTGCGTTTGTATAATTGAGAAAACAAACTTGCTGTGACCAGCCACATCTAATTTACACATCTGCCATGTTGGGCACAGATGTGTAAATCTCTGGGAGCATTTGGATGTTAAATAGACTGTTTATCCTCCTATTACGTCTGCCTTTTGCTTTTGTCCTCTACATTGGAGTTGGTGGAACATAAGTACATAAGTAATGCCACACTGGGTAAAGACCAAAGGTCCATCGAGCCCAGCATCCTGTCCAAGACAGCGGACAATCCAGGCCAAGGGCACCTGGCGAGCTTCCCAAACGTACAAACATTCTATACATGTTATTCCTGGAATTGTGGATTTTTCCCAAGCCCATTTAGTAGTGGTTTAAGGACTTGTCCTTTAGGAAACCGTCTAACCCCTTTTTAAACTCTGCTAAGCCAACTGCCTTCACCACGTTCTCCGGCAACGAATTCCAGAGTTTAATTATGCGTTGGGTGAAGAAACATTTTCTCCAATTTGTTTTAAATTTACTACACTGTAGTTTCATCGCATGCCTTGTTGTTTTCTCACCCATGCCTCTCCCAAAAGACTGGATGACAGATAACAGGGGACTGAAAAAAAATATTAAAAAGAGACTTGGGGCAAACCACACTCTAAAAATAAGTTTTCAACCTTCCAATCATCGTTTTCACAGCAAAGCTACATTCTACCAAAAAAGAATGAAACGCCCATGGAATCAATTCCAATTCAGAGGGCGAGGCAGACCCTTTCCCAGGATGAGTCTAGGACCTCATTGCAATCAACAATCATACTACCGCAGGCACAGTTGGAAGTAGACATTCCTGTTTACAACCTGTCACATTACACTCTGATCCTCAGATTAAAGCACTTCAGAAAGGCCTGTCTTTTGTGCCTACTACCAGATATAATGCGCTCCAAACTCAGATTGATTTATTCAGATTTACAAGGAAACTGCAAATCATTCACTCCTTTTCCAAGAACATAACACCATCCATAGATATTTCAGTTGTGAAGAAACCCTCCAAATGGATACCCTCGGGTCAGAGGGTCCACTAATCCACTTTTATTGAATATGTACAACGCGATGTCTTGCGTCTAGAAAAGATAAACAAAGACATTACAATTTATCCAGAGATGAAAAGGAAGCAGTACACACCTTGTTGAACAAGATATTGTCATAAAACCAGTTGACAAAGGAGAAGGAATTGTTTTACAAGACAGAACGGATTATGTAGCAGAGGTCAAGAGGCAACTGGATGACAGACTATACTACACTTAGATACAGACCCCTACTATTGCTATACAACGGGACATAGAGAAAGTTGTCTCGCTGGCATCGGCCAGAGGATTTCTAACAACACAAGAAAAAGATTTTCTCATTGTTAAGCATCCAGTCATTCCCACGATATGTGCTCTACCCAAGATCCACAAATCTCTTATTAATTCTCCCGGTAGACCTATTTGGGTCAGAAAACGGTTCAGTACTCAAACCATTGTCCACTTTTGTTGATTTCTTCCTTCATCCTATGATACCCCAGTATTGATTCCTTTTTGAGAGATTCCGGCCATATGATTAATCTAGAGGAATTTGAAGGCGATCTTTCAGATGTTACATTATTCACGTTGGACATAGACTCAATTTACACAAATATACCTCAGTAAGAAGCATTAGGGAAAATAGAAAGTACCTTACAGACCCGAATCTGCAAATACCCAATTGGTTCATTATTACATTGGCGACTTTAGCCTTAACTAAGAACTATTTTTGTTTCCTTGATCAGTTTTGGTTTTGTAGACCATGGGATGATTTTCCAAGAGGTACTAAGTGGGGATGATGTCCATCTGTCAAGGAAGGGAAGGAGTGTCTTCAGCAACAGGCTGGCTAAAGTACTAAAGAGACCTTTAAACTAAAATTGATGGGGATGGTATAAAAGGCCATAAAGCCATAATTAACTCCAAGGAAGGTAGGACATCTAATGCCTCTATAGAAGAGAATAAAAAGAGTAAAATCTGGAGAGCTTTGTATACCAATGCCCGTAGTATGGGAAACAAACTTCTAGATCTTGAGGCTATAATGATGGAAGCGGATTTGGATTGAGTGGCAGTCACGGAGACGTGGTTCATGGAGAACCATGACTGGGGTGTTGCTATACCTGGCTATAATCTATACAGGAAGGATAGAGTAGGAAAAAAGGGTGGAGGTGTGGTATTATATGCTAAGAATGATATTCAAGTGACAGAACTGCAGGACACGTGGAGTTTAGAAGAAGCGCTGTGGGTTAAACTGGAAAGAAGGAAAGGAAAATGTATCTATATCGGAGCGATATACAGACCACCCTCACAGTCGGAGGAAATGGACAGGGACTTAATTGAAGACATCCGTAGATAGCTAGGAAAGGGGAAGTACTACTGCTAAGTGACTTAAATATGCCAGATGTTGATTGGGGTGTCCCGGCTGCGGGGTCGTCTAGAAGCAAGAGATCTTAGATTTCCTACAGGAAGAATTGTTCCAGCAGTGGGTAACAGAACCCCCTTCATTTATTTAAATATATTGTATCGACCATTGCTTTTTTTTTTTGCTTATTTTTCTTTTCCCCTCCACCCCCTCTTGCCTATGTTCAAAAGTATGCTTGCCCCCTCTGTATTAGAAAAACATACCCTCCTATCCCTTAGTCCGCCTCATCAGTTACTTCTAGTGTTCAAATTCTCAATTATCAAGTCCTACTTCGGGTCCCAGTGCCTACAGTACATTTACTGACCTGTCTTCCGGCGCTCATGGGAGATGACTCGTGGACTGCTGGTGTTCCAACCTCTTGCAGCCTGCTCTCTGCCACTTCAGGTAGGGCCTCGGCCCTGCAGACTTCCGTTGTCCCTCAGATCCCGATGGTCTGGTTGTTGGTTCTCCTGGAATGATCGCCCTGGCTTCCGCAAGTGTCTGGACCTGGTGCTGCTTTCCATCTTTAAAGAAAATTAGTGCAAATGGATGTCTCCAGCGATATCGAAGGCCCATCTCTCTTAATTTAGCTGTCACGGGTTTTAAATCCGCCCGTCTTTTCAATGTTGCGACCGCCAGATCCTGGTAGAATTCCACTCAATAGGAGTCCCATTTGAAGTCGTCTACCTGTCGCGCTGCTCTCAGGACTCTTTCCTTCAATTTAAAATCGCGGAAGCATGCGATAATATCTTTCGGAAGGTTGTTTCTGGCAGGGCCTAGCGCTCTGTGCGATCGCTCCAGTATAACTTATTCTGGAGCCAGCGGAGTTTCTTCCATATTAAGCAGTGCACTAACTACTCGTTGCACTACTGCCACAACTGAACCAACCAAGATGGCCACCGCCAGGCGCAGCCAGGTAGGAGTGTAACAGTACCCCCTCCGGAAACATCTCCCCTTCACCGGTTCGGGCCGGGCTTAGCAGGATGCTGAGCGTGGAACTCTCGGATCAGATCTGGAGCAGGGGTTCTTTGTCACTTTCTCTTTCCTTCCGATACAGCTTGTGATGTAAGGTGGTAATTGTGGTTCTATTGCTGTAGAGGTTGTAGTTCCCGTCTGTGTTCTGTTACCGGTTATCCTGTATCATGTGTTTTGACCCTTGGATTGTTTCCTGACTACTCTGCTGTGTTGCTGCCTGCCCAGACCTTGGACTGTCTCCTGACTACTCTGTTTTGCTGTCTTCCTGGTCCTTGGACTGTATCAGTTCCCCTGCCTGTCTGGTTGGTGGCCGTACACCCCGCCGGTTCCAGAAGTCCTGGTGGCCACCTGCACCTGGGGGCTCAACTCCCGGGGAACGGTGGTCGCTTCCCAGGTGAAGCTAGGGGTTGTCTGGCTGCCTGACCGAGCGCGGTGCTGCTCCATCTTCGCCATGCGCAGCTGGGGCACAAGGGTTCATTTCCCCAGATGTAACAACGTCTGTGAGCGATATTGCGGAATGGCTGTCTGGTAAGGTTTGTCTCTTTGTGGATGATACTAGACTCTGCAACAGGGTGGACACCCTGGAGGGTGTGAATGACATGAGGAAGTACCTAGTGAAGCTGGAGGAATGGACCGATATTTGGCAACTAAGGTTTAATCCCAAAAATTGCAGGGTCATGCACTTGGTTCGCAAAACTCCAAGGGAACAGTACAGTATAGGGGGTGCAGTACTTCAGTGTACGAAGGAAGAGCGGGACTTGGGGGGGGGGTGATTGTGTCTGATGACCTTAAAGCTTCCAAACAGGTAGAAAAAGCGACAGTCAAAGCCAGAAGGATGCTTGGGTGCATAAAGAGACGCATGACCAGCAGGAAAAAGGAGGTGATAGTGCCATTGTATAAGTCTCTGGTGAGGCCTCATTTGGAGTACTGCGTGCAGTTCTGGAGACCGCACCTACGCAACGATATAAACAGGATGGAGTTGGTCCAAAGGGCAGCTACAAAATTAGTATGCGGTCTTGAATGCAGAAATTATAGGGACAGGCTTATGAACCTCAACATGTATACGCTGGGAGAGAGGAGACATGATAGAGACGTTTAAATATCTCAAAGGCATTTATGTACAAGAAGAGAACCTTTTTCAAATGGAGAGCTCTGGAATGAGGGGGCATATGACAAAGTTAAGAGGGAATAGGCTTAGGAGTAATCTAAGGAAGTACTATTTCACAGAAAGGGTGGTTGAGGCGTGGAATGGCCTCCCAGTGGAGGTTGTGAAGTCGAGAACTGTTCCAGAATTTAAAAAGGCATGGGATAAGCATGTGGGATCGCTTAGGAACAGGAAGAATTAGGGGTTACAGAGGATGGCCAGCTCCTCACGAACAGTGTTTTGAGAATCGGTCCTGGTCTACCATACATCCATCCTCGTTAGCGTTTTTTTCTGCGGTCCTGCCCCCGGCTTTTTATCCATGAATACAGAATAGAAATAATTGTTTAGCAGTTCAGCTTTACCCTTATCAACTTCTACATATTCCTCTCCCTGGGCCTTGAGCCTCACAATGCTATTATGGCACTTCCTCCTGTTACTTACATATTTAAAAGATGTCTTGTCCCCCAATTTTACCATATCGGCTATCTTTTCCTCCTCTTCGCTTTCCTGTTAGCTTTTCCAGCTTCTCTTAGCTTTTATGGGTATTTTTGCCTGTTTTCCTCTTTCGGAGTCAGTAACGTATAAAGGTTAACCTTTTTCCCTTACCTTTCCAGCTACTATGATAGAGAGCGAGAGCGGCCTTCTTTTCCTCTTACACTTATGTAATTTCTAACATAAAGGTTTGCCACCTTTAAAATGGCTCCTTTCAGCTTCGTCCACTGATGTTCTGCTTCCGTCAGCTGTTCCCAACCAACCAACTAACTCTTCCTTGAGAAATTCCCCCATCTCAGCAAAGTTAGTTCTTTTGAAATCTAAGACCATCAGTCTTGAATAAGCCTTCTCCTCCTGCATCTTAATATTAAATCACACCATCCGGTGGTCTCTAGATGCCAAATGATCTCCCACTATAACACTCTCCCCGTTTGTAAGCACCTGGTCTAGAATCGTTCCATCCTGCGTCGGTTCCGTTACCCACTGCTGGAACAATTCTTCCTGTAGAGAATCTAAGAGCGTGCCTTATTAAAAGACCCCTACAGTGTGGCATGTTTAATGAGACATCTGGTAGACTGGATAAAGAGGACTCAAAATTATACTCCAGTGCATGTTGAACAGCAATTACTGGTACCTGTACATTTAATGTTCTGTTTACATCTTTGGCACCCTCGTGTCATTTTCTCTACTCGACACCATCCACTGTTGCGGTCCATGCAACAAGCATGACACTGGCTATGCACAAAGATGAAAATATCCCACTGTCTTGCTTCCATTGTGGAGGAATAAAGACCTTGATCCTGATGCTTCAAAGTCCTTTTTAAAACGTTGGTATACCAAGGGATTACAGTATGTCAAAAATGTGGTTACTGACTCTAGTACTGTAAAAACTTTTGCCGCACTACAAGTGAAGGGTCTGTTGACTCCCCGGGATTGGTAAGTATACAACCAAGCTCATCATTATATCAGCTCTTTCGACAAACAAACTTTGATAGACAATATGACTGATATGGTAAGTGAGACTCTTACTCTTACCAGACAGACTAGGGCTAGCCTATTTTTTTTTATCAAATCAGCTTGGGGGCGCTGTGTGTGAAATGGGACTATGAGATTTTGCCCAATGCTTGGAATTCAGAATTGCCTCCTCTGGAGCAAGTGACGGGCAGTGGCTTACGTCTGTCGATGAAGCAGGTTACTGTGTTAGCTCGTTTGGTGTCTTTACAGGAACAGCAATACAAGTTTCTGATGTGGATGTATGTTGCTCCCAATAGGGCATTCAGAGGTGGACTTGCACAGAGTGCAGTGTCCCAGATGTTTTGCCAGCCCAGCCACCCTTAGTCAAATGTTTTGGACTTGAAATTATACGCTTTTTTTGTGCCATATAATAGGCTATTTATACTCCATGTTGCATTAACATATAACACTGAGGGCTGACATACAATTGTTTTTATAATTTGGTAAATCTGGGATTGTGAAAAGGAAAAAAACTCAGTATTGAATAAAGCATGTGTTTTAGCTTGTAAATGTATTCTGAGGAATTGGAGGCCGCTCCAACTTCCTTCTTTGACTGAATGGAGAAATGAACTGTACTATCTCTTGAAAATGGAGCGATTAGCTGCAAAGAGAAGATCACCTAAGGCTTGGAGAACTTTTCAGCAAATTTGGCTCCCCATTTGGGAGGGTCTTTCTCCTAAAGCCTGTAGTTATTTTTTTGAATATGCAATGTGGTTTGACTGGATCTTCCAGACTGAGGGGGAAAGGGTAGGGGGAGGGATATGTTAGTCTCTTGGGGGGTACCTTGAAGAGTCCACATGGGTGATCCGGATTACATTTCTTTGATAGCACTATAAGTACGTGGGGGAGGGGGATTACAGGGGGTTAGGGGGAAATTAGGGGAAAATTTATAGAATTTAGCTAATCTTCATTGCACAGGTTGAATTTATTTTTGGTTAATCATGCTGACTCTTGATGTTCTGTTGTACCTGTGTTGGCAGTTTTTCAATAAAAATATATATATAAAAAAAAAGCTTCCAGGCTGAATGTTCTTTTGAGTAGGATTGACCTATAACACTGTGCTTTGAAGGTCATAGTTAATACCTTGAATTAAATTGTGAACAACTTGAGCAGCCGGTGAAGCTTATTCCATCAAAGTGTTATCAATTCTATAAGTAGGTATTTAAACTAGCATTGTATTTTGGACAGGCTGAAGATTCTTATGTTTCATAGAGGTAGCCCTATTTGCGAAGATTTCAAGTAGTCTAGCCATGATGTTATAAAGGTATTGACGACTATCTTCAGATCTGAACTTCATAATGGTGTATAGAGCTGGTGAATACAACTGAGACAGCAAAATTAAATCTTAGTAGCTTCTATAATTTGGCCCCCAGGGGAAGTGCACCATAAAGAACAGCTCCTACGTATTTATCAGAGGGCTAGTTTCCTTAACCAAAACATCTCCCTTTTTCTGAGTATCATCAAAAGACATTTGGGCTAAAAGTGACTCCACAAGAACTATAGTTATATAAGTTTATCGTTTGTTTGTTTATTTATTTACTATACCGTTTCAAATTGCATTCACAAAACAACGGTTTACATCATAATATAAAATCTCATTAAAAAAACATATAAGAAATCCATCAATTAATGGAAAAGCACAGCAAAACTAAAAGAACATTCTAAAAATAATAACATCATTGAGCAAGTTGTTGCTAATCAGGCTTTTTGGTATAGTATGGAATAAACATTAGCTCTCTGCCTGAATTGCTTGACAGACTAAGAAATGCATTCACCAGTCTGCAGACCACGGTGATTAGTCTACTTCATCAGCAGGAAAATTTGAGGCTCTGGTATTAAAAGCAGCAAAAATGTATTTAGATTGGATTTGAATCTGATAAAAGATGGAGCCTTGCATACACGTGTTCAGGACAGCTTTTCCAAGCACTTGTATAGCAAGGTGGAATATGCAAAGATAAGATTTTGCACTAGACGAAAGAGACATGGATACGAGCACATTTTAGAAGACAAGGTTATAGAGAAATAGGAGGTATCAAAGAGCTGCAGAGTGAACACACTTGGAGGAACTTACTTTGGCTTCCTTTCCAATTCACATAAAATTAAATGTTTGGGTTTGAGGTAGATAAGCCAGTCAGATGAATTTTGTACAAACTGTAATGGGGAGAGATCATTCAGCTGTAGATCCATGAAGAGCATGTTGTGGCAGTCTTAAGTGGGTGTTGGTAAAAGTTGATAAACATTTTAGTGGTATGATCAGAAAGGAAGGAAAGAACTGATTGTGAATAGATCTTATGTAAAAAGAAATGATACTTAGCAGTATTATGGACATGTGCAGAGAATGAAAAAGAGTCATCAGACCCAAGAATTATAGGCCAAGGGCACAGAGAGAATGGTGGTGCTGTTTAAAGTTATTATAAAAGGGAGTAGAGGAGATGAGGTCTTGGGAGATGAGTAAGAAGTTCTATTTGGGTTATGTTGATTTTGAGACCACAGTGAGACAACCAGGCAGCAATGTTGGACCAAGCGAGAAGAGATTTGTAATTACATTGTTCATGGGAGTTTTGGTGTTGTGAGATCTGGAAGTCATCTGTACAAAGACAATACAGAAGTCTCTGGGAGAAGATAAGATTGTGAGAGAAAGAGAAAAGAGACAAGGGCCCAAGACAACAGTGGAAAATGATCCAGCAGAGTGTGAGATGAAGAGGTAATCCATGTAAGCAAGTTGTTGAAAGCAGAAAAGGAATTCTACAGGAAAATATGGAGGGAGAAGACAGCAATGAAGTGGAGACACAGATGAGATGATGATGTGCTGAATTGTGTTGGTTGGAATATCATTAGCCTTAAAGGGCCATGGTGGAGTGAAATCTGAGCTGGAAGGAGAAGAAAATAAGAGGATAGGGCCTACTTGAATTCATATTCAAGGTAGGCTATTTAAGTAAAATTGTCTCTGGGGTGGGCTGTGCAGAGAGTGAGAAGTAATGAGGATACAACCTAGGCCTCACCTTAGATGTTCTTCCTTTAATGTGGATTTACCCACCATTTCTTTTTTAGATCTCTGCCCTGATCTCCATATCTGCTTGTGCACAGGTAATGGGAATCCCATTTATACAAGTCAGTTTCCAAAGGTTTGTACAGTGCTGTGGCTGCTGTTGTGGCCTCTGACCATTGTTCCCTCTAAGCTGTGAAGGAGTTCTCCCCCCAGTTGATGAGGGGAGAACTGTTTCAATATTGCTTTTACAATTGCAAGGGACCAGCAAGTCCACTGGGAGTCTCTTACGATTGAAAACCTGATATTGAAGCACCACCTCCGTTAGATTTCCATAGAGTTTAGAAGGCAAATTAACTCAGAAAGTTGGCCATGTTTGAGCACAGTGAGGGAGGAGATATGCTCAAGATCCACTCTGGTAATTCCAGAGCTCTGTGATAATTTCTGCCAAGCATAGATTTCAGAAAAGGCAGCAAGTCTTGCTTCTTTTTGCAGCACCCCTTGTGGGACTGCTTCACTCACCAGCATAAGTACCACTTTTCTTCAGAAGTCATAAAGATAACTCTAGGCATGGCCCTTATGACCCTGCCTTAGAAGAAACCAGAAACAGGATGGATATGATAGAGAAGTTTACATTCATGAAAGATATTAACGCACATGAAACAAAATCTTTTCAAAGAAAAGCAAGTTGTAGAAGTAGGCTTACGCTCCAAGAAAGATACTCAAACAATGTTGGGAAATATTTTTTTTTCACAGAAAAGGTAGTAGATGCCTGTAATGTCCACAGAGTTCATAAAAGAATGGAATAAATGCTGAGATCCTTGGAGCAAAGAGAATGTTAAAAAGACACTGAGAGAACCTGCCAGAAAGCAGTTTGGCCCATAACAGCAACTGTATGACTGCTTTGTACTTCAAAGATGGTGCTAGAGTAACCTGATGAAGTGATGGTTACAATCTTTAACTGTGGGGGATGATTTTATCAGGTCTCCAAGAATACATTGAGTTTAAATCTGCACTGAGCAGTGGTATAGCAGTACCACAGTTTCAAAAATGCTGGGGTGACCCTGGAAATTACCATGGTTAAAAACTGTGTTTTAGGAGTCCACCTTTTTGATGCTGCTTTTAACTCCTAACCCTTACTCACTTGTTCAATGCCCATGTTTTATCATTCCCACCTTAGTAATTCCCTTATCCCTTATAATGTTGAAAGCACATAGGCTGTAGGTTGGACCACTGAGCTCCAGAACAGCTGAGTGTAAGAAAGATTTGTGTTTGTATTTACACTTTGGATTAAATTGAGCTTGTGATTGTACATAGAAAATTGTTAATAGGAAGCCTTTGATGAAGCACCCACTTAAACTTGGTTATAAAAAGGGAGATTAATGCTGAGATGCAGAGAGCTGGCTTTAACTATTGTTTTTTAAAGACGTAAAGTTGAAGATGGCAAGGTCTGAAGTGGCCTACTAATGAAGATGTTGGAGGCTACTGCTGTTGGAAATTTTGGGCATAATGTAAGTAGAGGAAAATGATAGGAGAAGGGTTGCAGGGAATATGGAGTTGGCATTGGATTGTATAAGAGATTTTATGTGCTTTTCTAATCAGACTGTGTAAATTTTGACTGAGCAGACTGGGTGGACCATTTTTGTCTTTGTCTGCTCTCATCCTTTATAATAATTTGGACCTCTGCACTTCCGTATGGCTGCCTGGGTTCGTAACCGAATTCCTTTTGGTCCACCCTGGGGATGATGTCACAGGGCGCACCAATGGGAAGTGAGAGGGAAGGGAAGGGAACCTAGCATCAGCCACTGGCGGTGAGTAACCAAATGCCCCCTCCCCCGAGTTTCATGATCCCCAAACTCCCTCCCACCTTCCACTCCCGTCGTCCGAGTTCCACGGGCCGCAACAACCCCACTGCCGTTCAAGTTCCATGCCCCTCTCTCCTCCCATTTCCGCTGCCCAGCGCCTCCCTCCCTCCCTCTTTCTGTGGCCTCCGAGTGCAAGGAGGATGTGTGTGGGTGCCCCAGCCCTTCGTACGTGGCAGTTGCTGTTTAAAAAGTTTTACCTCCTGCTCGGCGGGCAACACTGAAGAAGTCCAGCAAGTACAGATGCCGCTTCAGACAGGCTGTGGTTTAGCTTCTGTTTCTGCAGTTCCTGTGGCCCCACCCTTCCACAAACAAGAAATGAGGGCTGGACCAGAGGAACAGCGAACCACAGCCTGTCTGACGCGACGTCTGTACTTGCTGGACTTCTTCAGTGTTGCTGGCCGAGCAGGAGATAAAACCTTTTAAACAGCAGCTGCTACATACAAAGGGCTGGGGCATCCGCACACGTCCTCCTTGCACTCGGAGGCCACAGAGACAGAGGGAAGGAGGCGCTGGGTGGCAGAAACTGGAGGGGGTCCTGAGACAAGAGAGGGGGGAGGGGTGGAGGTCCTGAGATGAGAGGGGGAGGGGTGGGGGTCCTCAGATGAGAGAGAGTGGGGAGTCCTGGGGGGAGAAGGGAGGAGGAGGGGTCAGGAGGGGGAGATGAGGAGGAGGGGTCAGGAGGGGGGTCATGAGGTGGAGGGAAGGGGGAGGAGGAGGGGGGTCAGGAGGAGGGGGGTAGGGAGAGGAGGGGGAAGGGGAGGAGGAGGGTTGGGAGGGGGCCCTGGAACCTTGCTAGCGCCTGTTTCCTTTCTGTTGGAAATGGGCCTCTCTTACTAATTTATTATATTACTAATACTATAGGAGCTTGCTACAGTTGAGCAAGAAATGCTTACAGAATTTCATTTTGATAAAAGGTTTTATGATCAACTTTTATTTTAAATTGTTTGCATGATGTGGATGACCAGCTTGGCTGCCATATTGGAAATAAATATGGGCATCAACTTGAACCAAAGATTGATGGACCTCAAAATGAATCATTCTAGAGGCAAGAAACTAAAAGTAAACCTTTTTAATTTCAGTATTTTATATCATATAGAATTCCTGGAACTATATTAAAACAATACCATGGTGAGACACCTGACAAGTGCCCTGAAGTAAGCATTGGAATAACTCAGTGTGAGCAGGTAGTTGCTAAGTGGGACCATATCAAACCTGAGAACTTTGAAATAAACTCTTTGTTCTGTAATTGGTGCAGTTCTTGGTGATGATGGGTACATCCAAAATCAAAGGCAGATGAAAGAATTCTTAAAGTTTTGATTAAATCAATTAAACTTGTAATCCTTAAAAGGAATTAAGCAGATTCTGCAAAACCTTTTAACAGGGAGACAGTTTGATCTTCACTAGGCATCCTATCTTCTGCATATCTTTGATCAATTATTAATTGTCATCAGTTGTGAATATAAGAGGGAAACTGGATATAAAATAGAGGTTGATCAAACATGGAGCTGATTGATATCACTGTGGTTTGGAGATGAGAAATGCTCTCTATTTCATAGATGTGGCCAAAGAAAGAGAGTGCAGTTTTCTGCAGACTGTCCTATGGCTTCACTATTGCTTTACCTCCCTAAAGATAGGCTTTCTCAAGAAGCTAATTAGAAGTCATCGAAGAATTAGTTACCAGAAGCAGCTCCCTCTGAACTTCTGAAACTTGTTAAATTCTAGTGTAATGTTTGATTTCATACTAGGAGCGTAGCCAGATGGCCAATTTTGGGTGGGCCTGAGCCCAAGGTGGGTGGACATGGAATTCGTCCTCCCAGCCCCCTCCAGTTTGCTCCTCTCTCCACCCTTCCCTGCCCACAAACCCCAAATATTAAATACTTGAACTGGCGGGGATCCCCAAACCCTGCCAGCTGAAGATTTCCTCCTCCTCCTCCTCGAGCAGCCAGCACTTGCCTCAAACTGATGCTGCTGCCAGCAGGCCATGCATGCTCAGTGCTTTTGCATGTGCAAAAACTGAGCATGTGTGGAAGGGCCGGTCTCAGCATCAGCTCAAGGCAAGTGCTGCTGGCTGACATTTGGAAGGAAAGAAAATCTTCAGCTGGCGAGGTTTAGGGATCCCCACCAGCCACAGCAAGAGTGTCACAATTTTGGGTGGGCCTGAGGCAAAAGTGGGTGGGCCCTGGCCCACCCAGGCCCACCTGTGGCTACGCCACTGTTTCATACAGTGTGCATACATCAGAGATTCTAAAAACATTTGGCTACTTGGCTTGGAGACCATTCACAAAATTCACATTTTGCATGGTCCACCTCCTACATATTTTTGATATATACAATAATTTCAGTATCAAACCTTGAGAACACCAAGGGTATTATAGTTGCGCTGGTTTCAACAGCCAACTGTGATGAATGAACTCCACTGACAAAAAAAAGTAAGTATATCTGAAGAAAAAGTCATTCACTGAATGGTCAGATTATGTAAATAGACTGGGCTCTGATGTGGAGAAATTACTTAGAACAAAACATTGGGCTATGCAGCAAGTGTCCCATGTTAGGAAGCAAAAATGTAATTCCAAAGTCAGAATTACTTCCGATATGTTGACAGAAGCATTTGCTACAGGTGTTAAAGAAATTAAAATGTTATACACCAGTCTCACTGGGCTAAAATATTAAATCTCGTACCAACTTCAATGAGTATGCACAGCTTTTCTTCAGTCCTTGAAGACAGAATATACTGACCCATCAAACTTTTGGCCATCACATTTCTATGTTCTAAACTACCAGGGATCTTGAGGCTGTTATTTCTTAATACAAAGTATTTCAAATGCTTTTCTTATATCACATGTATATGTGTAGAATGTGCAGTAGAGATTCTGACCTTGACCAAAATTGTCCATTCACTGCTCCAGGTTTTGCAAATGTGAAGGTGAGACCAGTGCAACAAACCCAGGGGAAAATACGTAGAAAGTAGCAAATGATGAATATGGTATTTTGTATTATTAGCTTAATTAGAAAATTAACCTATTTATGTAAACATTTTCATTGAACCATTCTGTGATGGGTCCATATAATTTAACCACAAAATAGAAGGCTGATGTTTAAATAAACCAATATTAACATTACAGTGACCTTGTTACAAAGCAGAAGAATTATGTATTTTCTGTTATCATGTATTATGAATGTTAAATAAGCCAATATTAACATTGCAGTGGTCATGTTACAAATGGAGGAGTGGCCTAGTGGTTAGAGCACCAGTCTTGTAATCCAGAGGTGGCCAGTTCAAATCCCACTGCTGCTCCTTGTGATCTTGGGCAAGTCACTTAACCCTCCAGTGCCTCAGGTACAAACTTAGATTGTGAGACCTCCTGGGACACAGAAATATTCAGAGTACCTGAATGTACCTCACCTTGAGTTACTACTGAAAAAGGTGTGAGCAAAATCTAAATAAATAAAGCAGAATTATGCATTTTCTGTTGTCATGTATCATGAATGTATACTGCCATCATTTTAATATGATTTCAGTTTCTTGCTTGTAGGGCTCATTTTGAAATTATGGGGTCTTTTACTAAGGGCAGTAAGTCCAACATGGGCTTACCACTCGCTAAACTGGAAGTAAGACCAGGGTACTGCACGTCAGAAACAGAAGGAAGCCTTTTGCGAGGAGGACCTTGGCTGGCGGGGGGTTGGGGTCCCCCGCCAGCAAAGGTAGGCGACGGCGGGTTGGCGGTGGGAGGGGGGTCGAGTGGCTTGTTGGAAGGGGGGTCCAGGCCTAAATCTACAGGGGCCCAGGCCCCCTTTTGCCACAGCTTAGTAAAAGGACCCCTATTTGCACTTTGAGGTTCAAGATGATGGCCATTTTTGTTTTCAATAGGGCTAGATTGATGTCATTATTACTATGGGACAAAGTCCAACAAAGGGAGGAGAAAAGCCAAACCTCACGGATGAGAAACGGCAAAACAAGAACAGTGAGGCAAGAAAACAAGGCTTCAAAGGAGTCAGTATAAAACCTTAAGTAAGTTTATTCAGCACATGAAGGACCCAACACGACTGTGTTTCGGCATGTGTGCCTGCTTCAGGGGTCAAAATCCTTGTAAAAACAAAAATAAATAACTTTCAACAAGTTTGTATATATACTAAAACATAAAAAAAAAAACATAGCATCCATAAGTAAAAGGATAAAAATGTAATAATGGAAGAAGAAATTAGTAAATTATTGATGAATAAATGAATGATGAACATAAATAATCTTTGTCTAATGTCTACTTGCTAACAGGTACATAGTTTTAAAACCAAATTATACCAATCAAAGGTATAGTAATACAGAGGTATTAAAATATACAATTACATAATAACAGTATGAAAAGGGAACTTTTAGAACCATGTATGTAAATGAACAGCAATAAATAACTTTAAAACCATTTTTGAAGGCTTATCTTTTATGTACATGTCCTTTACTAACATTAACTCTAAGTATGCTTACAGTATTTATCTGCCCCTGAGGCAGCCGTTTGGTGAAACATGGGCATGCCGGGTGACCTTGTTTAGACCTGGGAGCTAAAGGTGGCAAATGAAGACAGGGCTCCTTTTACAAAGAGTGCTAGCTATTCTCATGTGGCAACTATGATGAAGCCCATTAAATTCCTATGGGCTTTGTCACATTTGCCATGCTGGAATTGCTAGTGCAGCTGTATTTTTCACAGGGCCGTGCCTAGGGTCTCTGGCGCCCCCCCCTGCAGACTATCAGTTGGCGGCGGTGGTGGCGGCGCCCCCCCCCCCCCCCCCCCCCCGTGAAAATGATCGCTCACCACTTGCCACACTGACAGGAATTGTCAGCAATATTCTTAGAAACAAATTGCTATACATTGCAAAATAAGATAGCAGATGTAAATTCTCAAAGTGGACATATTCCAAACACTAAAATGAAAATAAAATGATTTTTTTTCTACCTTTGTTGTCTGGTGACTTTCTTTTTCTGATCATTCTGGCCCAGTATCTGATTCTGCTGCTATCTGTCCTCTTAACTCCGTTTCCAGGGCTTCCTTTCCATTTATTTCTTTCCTTTCCTCCTTTCTTCTTCATTTCTGGTCCTCAGCTTCTGCCTATTTTCTTCATCCATGTGCAGTTTTTCTCCTCTCTTCCTTTTCCCTCATTTCATCTCCTTTATCTCTCTTCCCTCCCCTCTATGTCCAGCAATTTCTCCTCTCTCCCTGAGCCCTGCCCTCCCAATCCATGCCCATCCATGCTCCTCTATCCCCTGCCCCCTCCATTCATCCCTTTCCAACAATTCCCCTCTCTCCCTGAGCCCTGCCCTCCCAATCCATGCCCATCCATGCTCCTCTGTCACCTGCCCCCTCCATTCATCCCTATCCAGCAATTCCCCTCTCTCCCTGAGCCCTGACCTGCAATCCATATCCATCCATGCCCATCTGTCCCCTCCATTCATCCCTATCCAGCAATTCCCCTCTCCCTGCCCTCCCAATCCATGCTCATCCATGTTCCTCTGTCCCCTGCCCCCTCCATTCATCCCTTTCCAGCAATTCCCCTCTCTCCCTGAGCCCTGCCCTCCCAATCCATGCCCATCCATGCTCCTCTGTCCCCTGCACCCTCCATTCATCCCTTTCCAGCAATTCCCCTCTCTCCCTGAGCCCTGCCCTCCCAATCCATGCCCATCCATGCTCTTCTGTCCCCTGCCCCCTCCATTCATCCCTTTCCAGCAATTCCCCTCTCTCCCTTCCATGACCCCCCCTCGCATCCATGCTCCTCTCTCTCCCATGTCCCAGCCTGGCCCACCCTCTTCTCCCCCCCCTTCGCATCCATGCCCCCCCTTCGCATCCTTGCTGTCGTTTCTCCCCTGCCCTCCCGCTCCCATTGTTCAACTGCCCACCCTCTTCTCTTCCCCCAACATCCCTTTTCTTTTTTTTTTCTTTTTAATTTACCTCCGTGGCGGCGGTTCCGGCAGCGCAGCGTCAGGGAAGGAGGCGGCGCTCCTGACGTCTAGCCTTCCCTTCGCTGTGTTCCGCCTTCTTCTGACGTCATCCTTGACGTCAGAAGAAGGCAGAACACAGCGAAGGGAAGGCTAGAGACGTCGGGAGCGCCGCCTCCTTCCCTGACGCTGCGCTGCTGGAACCGCCACCACGGAGGTAAATTTAAAAAGAAAACAAAAGAAAAGGGATGTTGGGGGAGGGCGAGCGAGGTGAGCATGGTGCGGCGCTCCCGACGTCTAGCCTTCCCTTCGCTGTGTTCCGCCTTCTTCTGATGTCATCCTTGACGTCAGAAGAAGGCAGAACACAGCGAAGGGAAGGCTAGAGACGTCGGGAGCGCCACCTCCTTCCCTGACGCTGCGCTGCTGGAACCGCCACCACGGAGGTAAATTTAAAAAGAAAAAAAAAGAAAAGGGATGTTGGGGGAGGGCGAGCGAGGTGAGCATGGTGCGGCGGCGCCCCCCCAGAGGGAAGCGCCCCCCTGCCATGCTTATCTCGCTTACCGGGTTAGCACGGCCCTGATTTTTCATATGGTCTACTTCTCTTCTGTTCTTTACTGGACAGCAGCAATTATGGTGAGCATCAGTAGCAAAATTGAGAGGTTGAGATCATACTCCACATACCCTGACTTAGGAGTGAGGTTTATTATAGTCATAGTAAACATAAAACTAACCAATTTGGAGACATCACTCCCAGGAGCAGTAATAACTGTGGGGCCCACAGCGTTAGGACACAGACACTACCTCTGTAAAAAATCCAGTATTGAAATATTTAGAAGAGTAGCATTCAATTGACAAAAAGCAAACTTCATGTGTGTTACATCTAAAATAAAACAAAATCCAAAAGATGGTCAATTGCTGCACTAGGGGACCCTTTTACTATGCTGCGGCTGGAAAATGGACGTGCGGCAAAATAAACACTAGCGTGTGTCCATCTTTGGCCTGAGACCTTACCACCATCCATTGACTTAGCAGTAAGGTCTCATGCATTACCCACAAAATACCCACACTGAGCAGTTTAGTTGTGTCTGCGAGGGAAAAGTCTAAACTTTACGGCAACAACTTTTGAACTGTGGTGTTGCACGTCCACACGTCCACTGCCGTTTACTGCCAGGTAAGCGCCACATGGTAGAAAATAGAAAACATTTTCTACCGTGTGTTTTTGGCGTGTGCCAAATTCAGAATTACTGCTGGGGCATGTGGTAGCCGGGCGGTAATGCTGATTTGGCACATGCTGGGTGCATGTAGGCCTTACACGCCTTTGTAAAAGGACCCCTAGGGAATCTTCCCCCCCCCCCCCCCCCCGGCAGTGAACTTGAAAGACTTCTTTCTGGGACATTCCCTATATAGAAATGATTGATATGATGCAGGTCTTTTCTAGTTATTTGAAATTCTTTTTATGCTGTGAATCTAAGCTGAAACTGTAGCTGGCTCACAATAAAATATATGACCTAATAAAAGGGTTACTACAATTATTATTATTATTATCCCAATACAACTACATAAAAAAATAAACTAGAAAACACAAGGCTCCCCAACAGAATGAAAGGAATAATGACCAAGATTGGGGGGGGGGGGATCCCTGATGCAGGAACCAAAACATGCAGGATGGGCGATATCCACATAGAGAAGCAGCTTTATTTGTATTGCACTTTAATAAGCTCAATGTATCGACAGTGGTTATTGAAAATATTTTTAAAAAAAGTGGTGTGCTAAAAAGATCTCTCTTTAAAAGATATAAGGAGGATGGTGAATTATAATTCATAGGGGTAAACTGGTGGTCTATCATGCAGTACATACAACATAATAAATATGATACAATAAGCTGCTGCTTATATTGAGTACAGGTGTATATTGTCTGAGGATACACTGGAGCCTAGCATTATGTGAGCAGGAAATAACTAAGGGGCCCTTTTACTAAAGCTTAGCGTGTGCTAAAGGACATTAGTGTGCGCTAAATGTCACTTGGCCCATAGGTATAAAATAGGATGTGCAGCATTTAGCACATGCTAATTCTGTTAACATGCGCTAAGCTTTAGTAAAAGGGACCCTAAAATTAGTGTGTACCTGCTTGTAAATAAAGGAACATTGTATGTAGTTAGCATTTAGCAAAAGCAGGAAAAAAACAGCATGGTTTGTTCTCCTTCATACACAGGTACCTACATTTTATTATCTGCCTTGTCCTGGATTTCATTTTTGATGAATTGTCTTTTCCATTCCAAGGTCAAGGAAAGATACATTGAGATGATTTCCCTGCTCTAATGGGCTCACAGTCTAAATTGCACCTGAGGCAATGGAGGGTGAGCTGACTTGTCCAAGGCTATAAAAAATGCCAGTGAGAAAAGTGGAATTTGAATCCTGGCTTTCATTGCCCACAACCTGCTGCTATAACCATTCAGCTATCCCTTCACTCCAAGGTGTGTTATGAGTTCAAGCTTCTCCTACTAACCTATAAATTCACTCAATCTGCAGCCCCTCATTACCTCTCTACCCTCATCTCCCCTTACGCCCCTACCCGAAACCTCTGCTCACAGGACAAATCCCTCCTCTCAGTACCCTTCTCCACCACCGCCAACTCCAGGCTCCGCCCTTTCTGCCTCGCCTCACCCTATGCTTGGAATAAACTTCCTGAGCCCATACGCCAAGCCCCCTCCCTGCCCATCTTTAAATCCTTACTCAAAGCCCACCTCTTCAATGTTGCTTTCGGCACCTAACCATTATACCCTATTCAGGAAATCTAGACTGCCTCAATTTGACTGACTGCACACTTTGTCCTTTAGATTGTAAGCTCCTTTGAGTAGGGATTGTCTTTCTCTGTTAAATTGTACAGCGCTGCGTAACCCTAGTAGCGCTTTAAAAATGTTAAGTAGTAGTAGTAGTAGTATTTAAGAATGGAAGAGATGAGGTTAAAGTTGGAGATGTGAGAAGTATAGAGAGGAGTAAGGGGACATGCTGAGAAAAAAATGTTTTTTAAATTTGTTTTAATTTCATTTTGGTCAATTTTGCTCCACTTTTACCCCCATTTACTAAGTTGCACAGCAATGCTGAGACAGCCCATTCAAAGTGAATGGGCTGTGTCAACATTAGCACACCGCAGTCGGTAGCGCAGCTTAGTAAACAGGGGGATTAGTCTGCACTAACATAAAAAGTGCAAATTTTCTATCAGCATTCTAAAATGGAATAAAAATGAAGTAAAGACAATGGACATTCTAAAGTAGCTGTAAGGATACAAACAGCACTGAGAGAAGCAAAAGAAAAACCAACACACACTCGGGCACTTCAGGGGTCACAATCAACTTTCTCTGAGAAGAAGCTGATAGGCTTGAATAATTCCTTTATGTATGCAAGTTAATCCACAGAGAGAACAAAAGAACAGCCAACTGATCAGCAAACACCATGTGACTCTTGGCGCCGAAACATGGACCGTGTCGGGTCCTTGATATGAATATTCTGAATAAACTGGTTTTTTATATCATCTCCCCATTGGTTTGCGCATTTGTCAGCCTCTACTTTTGCTGTTTTGCTTTGACTTTCCGTGGAGGCTCCTCCTGTCTTCTTGGATTTGCTCTTCAAAGTGGCAGGGCCATGTCCCACCCTTGGCTACACTTCTGTTTCAAAGAATGATTCCAGGTTTATTTTCACAAGAAAATGTTTTTTCAAACCAAATGACGACATCTGTTTTTCAAATACTGTTATAGACTGCACGGGTATAAAAGGCACAGTATTGTCACTAAGGTCCATTCCACAAATAATCGCCGAACTTAAGGAAGTGATGACCAGGGGCAGCCTGCCACAGGGACCAATCAACAAAGCTGTTAAGAGCTTCCCAAAGTGACTGAAGGCCTGTGTTAAAGCTGGGGTTGGACACTTTGAGCAGTTCACAGTGACTATGAAATTCTAACACATTTTTAATTGTATCATTTGAATGATGTTATTTTACTGTGGTTTCCATAAAAACATACATACCAATGTAAAACAAAACATTATCAATTAACAAAAATATAACATAAAATACTATTAACATAATCCAAAACATAAGGTGCTGTTTTTAGCTCAAACATTTGTAATGTGCAAAAATCACTAGGTAGTAACGTTAAAATGTCAGTAACATCAGCAGGGCAATCCTAGAAAACAAGTGGGCAAGAGGTCCACTAGTCGCAGTAGAATGGAAGACACAGAAGCAGACACAGTGAGAGATGAATGACAACCTTTATTGTAAAATGTGGTTAAAAAGTTGCCCAGCACGGCCGTGTTTCATCCTGCTGGGCTGCTTCAGGGACAATACAATACTAGTAAACATAAAAACAGATACAAAAATATGCATAAAACCATATACATATGCATCCAATGGATAAATAAATACAGTAGATTCTGGTTAATTGGGACACCTCGGGAGCACAGTACTTTGTTCCAATTAAGCGGCTGCCCTGAACTTGCCCAGAATCACAAAGGGATACAATGGGAATCAAATCCAGTTTGTGTCCACTCCTGTTATATTACACTGCAGGGTGGAAGTTAAAGACCACATAGAAGGAAGTGATTGTAAAAAGGGAATGCCTATGCATGTCAGCTGACTGTGCAAAGATGGATGCAAGAAGTTTTTTTTTATATTTTGCTCACCACGCCTTTTTCAGTAATAGCTCAAGGTGAGTTACATTCAGCAACACTGGGTATTTCCCTGTTGGGCTCACATTCTATGTTTGCACCTGAGGCAATGAATGGTTAAGTGATTTGGCCAAGATCACAAAGAGCAGCAGAGGGATTTGAACTGGCAACCTCTGAATGGCAAGACCAGTGTTCTAACCACTAAGCCACTCCTTCACTCTATAATGCAAGAGTACTGGTGAGAGCACGAGTCCCATGTCTGATTTGGGAGTAGGGCACAGTAATGGTATGGTGCCAGGGGGGGAGTGGGAAACGAATCCACAATATCAATATCTCTGGTAACATCCAATGACATATACACACAAACCAGGACTTTTAGCCACCAACTCAAAGAGAGTGCTTGAAACAGTTCACACCAGTATAATATAATATAAATTTTTATGTATGTAGAGTACCCTCAGATATTTACCACTATTACTGCAGTCAATAATGTTGCTACAAAGTGGCAGAGCACTTCTTTCATCGGGTAACTCTAACAAATTTTTTGGGAGGAGCAACACATATGCTCATTTTTTCATGCTTCCAAATCACCTCAGTGCTATAAAATTGCTTATCACTTTTAAAAATATATATACTAGGTGAAAACTGTGCACTTATCTTGACAATTCTTGCCTCGCTGACAGAACTATCTTGCCTCGCTGAAACATTCATCAATTGCCTTCCCCTGAAACCGCCCATACTTGCATACATAAAGGAATTATTCAAGCCTATCAGCTTCTT
The DNA here is from genome assembly GCF_901765095.1 of Microcaecilia unicolor. Lineage (NCBI taxonomy): Eukaryota > Metazoa > Chordata > Amphibia > Gymnophiona > Siphonopidae > Microcaecilia > Microcaecilia unicolor. The sequence goes on from NC_044034.1 coordinate 71,604,552, forward strand.
CTCAGAGAAAGTTTTACTTATCCATATCCTGGCTTTATAAAATCAGCATTTGGACATCCATGCAATATACATGTCTAAATGCTGTTTTTCAGACATCTGAGCACAAATAGAGCTTCTAAAACAGAGGTTCTGAACCCAGGTTTTGGGACACACCCAGCCAGTCAGGAGTTTAGGATACCCACATTGAATATGCATGAAAAAAATTTGCATGCACCAGGGGCGTAGCCAGACCTCGGCGGGAGGGGGCCAGAGCCTGAGGTAGGGGGGTACTGTTTAGCCGCCAACCCCCCTCGCCACCGCCGCTGCCAACCTCCCCATCACTTTGGACCCCCTGCCACTGCAACCCCCCCCCACCACTTTGGACCAGCGCCACAACTGCAAAAACCTCCCCCCGCCGCCCGCCCCGCCACCGCCACATCAGGTACCTTGTTTGCTGGTGGGGATCCCCAATCCCCGCCATCTGAAGAGTCTTCTTCAGCGCCTGTTGACTCCGGCGCCTTTGTTGTGTGATCATCTGTTTCTGATGCCTTACGTCCTGCACAGTGCATGTAGCCCCATGCAGGACGTAAGACATCAGAAACAGTTGATCCCACAATGAAGGCGCCAGAGTAGACTGGTGCTGAAGAAAACTCTTCGGCTGGCAGGCATTGGGGACCCCTGCCAGCAAGCAAGGTACCTGATGCGGCGGCAGGGCAGGGGGTGGGCGGCGATGGTGGGGGGGATCAAATGTAGAGGGGGCCAGGGCGTAATCTGTGGGGGCCCATGCCCCTGTGGCCCCACGTAGCTACGCCCTGGCATGCACTACCTCAATTTGTATGCAAATCTATCTCATGCATATTTGTTAGGGTTATCCTGACAACCTGTCTGGCTGGGTATGTCCCAAGGACTGGGTTGAGAACCCCTATTCTAAAATAAGGGCCTTTATGTTATGAATTTTTATTTTGTTTCAACTGTAAGCTGCTTTAGTGCTACTGAACGAAAGACAGAATAGAAAGTGAAATAAACCATAAAACCACCTCTTTGTACACTTCTCATTAGATTATCTAAAGTTAACTAATATTTGAATAAAAATCCTAGTAGACTGCAATCACTTACAATTTATTCATTATTACTATTATATGGTGCCATCGGCATATGCAGTACTATGCAAAATTAACCAATTGACTGTGCCCTTCATTCTAGAAACATTTCATTTGGTTAGGTACAGAGTTCCTGTTATGCAACAAATATACTGAGAGTCAACAAATATTGTCGCATGTGATTTAATTTTGTTACAGAAGGGTTTATTAAAATGAGGAGTTACCTTACCTCTTTCAAGAAAAGGGTAGATATGGAATTTGCACACGCCTCTAGATTTTACAATATTGTGCTGCATTGTGATGTGATGCAGGATCTGAGCCACCATGCTGTACTCTAATAAATTCTGTGAACAGAAAAGAACATTTTCCTCCAGAGGGCAGACAGTGCACATTGAATTGCTATTGAAGATTTATATACCAGAAGCAAGCTGCAACATTTACAATATCCTTATCTGCATTAGAAGTAACTCCATGTTCTTCATTTTGTCAAAATGGACTAGGTCTGGTGCTTTGTGAAGAAGGGACCTGTGTGGTCTCTAAAGCTCATACCTACAATTTTTGTCCTAAATATAAAGCAGAATGCTGTTTTTCCGTTTTCAAACACATGTAATATACTCCAAATTACTGAGGAGACTGTGCAAAGAAAGGTTAATATTAAAACATTTTTCACTACTGTTACTGTTGTAACTTCTCTTCCCCCTAAAAATTAGGCTAATGCACAGGGTCAACTAGTACTACAGCTTGTAATAAACACACTGAAGCAACTCAAATTACTCCATACATCATGTTCTAGAGTTTAGAAACGTGAAAATAAACTTAATTCACTTGGGCCTAATTTGCCTTTTTCTACACATAAAAAGGCAATTCTATAACTAGGCATGTGCAATTATGCACCCCTTGCAAGTGTAAGTGCACAGAGAAATAGCACACATTAACCCTGTAATTCTATAAAGGTCACCAAAAATTGTGTGGGCAAATTAATTGAATAATGAGCTAAACAGTGCCAATAATTGGCTTTTTAACAAGCAATTACTAGCAGTAATTAGATTTAATTGGCATTTATGCACATACATTTAGGTGTGATCTGAAAAGGGGGTGTGGAAATGGGAGGGTCATGGGCATAAAGGGAGTGTTCCTAAAATTAACATGTAAATAAAGGGGATTCACGCCCAATGTAGGCATGCACATTTGCACCACGTTTTAGTTGGTGCAAATGGCTGCACCTAAAGTTAGGTGTGATTCCTAGATGTTAGCGCTATTCTAGCGCTTTTCCAGTACTGATATTTTTGTGCCATATATAGAATCTAACCCTGTGCAGAAGGTGCTATTTTATAATGGCCTATAATGCACAAATACACAGGGACATATACACAGGTGGGGCTCCCAGTAGATGCTATTACGCCTGTTGCCACTGGAGAGTATCGTTTGGGTGTGTTGTATATTCAGATGCTGGGCCCGGTTCAGGGCTGCTGCCGCAGCACCGCCCCCCCCCCCCCCCCATCTACCTTCCTGCGTCTGCTCCTTCCTCGGTCTTTCAGTTTCCTGCTCCTGTGTGCCGGGGCCTGGATTATCACAGTAACACAATCACCCGGTTCCCGACACACAGGAGCTGGAGAGAGACAGACCCGGCGCTGGGCCCCCCTTGAGGCTGAGCCTGGGGAATCTTGCCCCCCTGTCTTAGTAGCCCTGATATTGAGTACATTTTGCAGTTGATTTTATTGATGTGATTTTATATATATTATTTTGTTCGCCGCCCTGGATAAGGGTGGCTTATAAATAATAAAATTTAAAACTAAGTTACAAAATACTGTAAATTATATGCAGCTCTGCTTCAGTGGTTGGTGACTGCGGAGTACTTTGCCGTTCTGCATCTCAATAGGAATACTGTTAGGACAATTTGAACATGACAATACATAACTTGCTGATTTGAAAGAATCCACTGACGAAGACTGTGTTTGTCGAAACACGGCCCATGTTGGGTCATTCTATCTACATATTTGACTGGCAGAATAAAGTTTTGTCACCTTGAATTGGCTCTCTCCCCTTCCTTGGTTTGATTTGTGTGACTGTGTGGACTTCATCAGTGCTTTGCATCTAGATACCTGCAGTTGTGTCAGGTCTGTGGCTGCTTTAACTGCAGAAGCCTAAATGTTAGGGTTACACTAGTATTCTAATGACACCTGAGTACCCAAACTTTAGGCGCATTTATGCCATGTCAAAGGCTGGTGTAAACACTGTCAGTGGTGTGCATTAGGTGCTAAGTTTATAGGATAGAGCCTAAGTGCAGTTACATGCATAACTGAAAATTGGTGCCAGATAACATTGGCAGTTAAAACCAATTAGCATCCACTTAAATAATTACGTTCTATAACTTGTGCACGCGATTTAGCATGCTAGTTGTGAAATTGTGCACCCAAGTATATAGAATTAGGGGGTTAGGAGGTAATTTTATAAGGTGGTGCCTAGTTTTAGGTATGAATAAGCCAGTATTTTAGTAATTTATTTATTTGTTTTTGGATGGTATTCGCTAATGCTCACAGTGTTGTTAGATGCAATGCTTTAAGACGTATTTTCAAGTTCTGTTGACTGCACTTCTGAATTTTTGTCTGGAGATAAGTCATGCTTATGATTTGAGTGATTTCAGTGTATTTGACCCCTGACACAGGTGTATGTATGCTGAAACATGGCCCGTGTCAGGTCTATTTATTAAAGATCTCTTGATGGAAGGCCCTTTTGTGCTTTTTTTGTACCTCTTTTTTTTGTGCATTTATATGCAACATATGCATGTGATATCTTATAGAATACCGACCAGCATAAAAGGATGTGTTTACATGGCACTCACTTTCACTGCGGGTGTGCATATGTGCTGATTACAGAATACCATATAGAATGTAGGCTAGGGTAAGTGACGAAGCCTTCAATGAAGGCATGTTCTTGCCCACTTATTCTAATATTTTATGAAGTCAGCATCTACTTTTCTTTATAAAATAGGGTTGAAATAAGCACATTTTTGTGGCCTTAATCTAGGCACTCAGTTATAAAATTACCAGGGCCGGTCCTAGGGTCTCTGGTGCCCCCCTGCAGACTATCAGTTGGCACCCCTGCCCCCCCATCTAGCATCTTCTTTCTCTCTTCTCCTTCCCTCTTCTCCCACCCTATCCCCTTTTTCAGCCCAGTGCCTTAAAAGGTGAAGAACAAGTTGAAGAACAGACTGTGTGATGCCGCGTGCCCGAGGGCATAGGAGCCAACTTTTCAAAATGTTTCGGGGTGCTAATTTTTTTTTTACAGGTGGTGCATTCCCCCTCTCCCTCTCCTCTGAGTTCCAGGCCCCCCTCCCTCTTCTCTGAGTTCCAGGCCCCCTCCCTCTCCCTTCCTCCCTCCCTCCCTCCGTTCCAGGCCCCCCTCCCTCCCACCCTCCTCTGTTCCAGACTCCCCTCACTCCCTCCAAGTTCCAGGCCCTGTGGCCCGCCCTCCCTCTGACTACAGCCCAACCTCTTCTCCCACTCCACAACAGTGCTTCGCCTGCCCCTCGCCTTCCTGGATGCTGTCCAGAATTTAAAAGTCATCTTACCGGGGTCCCGGCGGCAGCAGTGAAAGGTGAGCAGGCTCAGCAAGTCGGCACTTCAGCGGGCTGCCTTCCCTTCTCTTCGCTCAGCTCTGCCTCTGGTCCCGCCCTTGCGGAAACAAGAAATGAGGGCGGGACCAGAGGCAGAGCTGAGAGCGAAGAGAAGGGAAGGCAGCCTGCTGAAGTGCCGACTCGCCGAACCTGCTCGCCTTTCACTGCTGCCGCCGGGACCCCGGTAAGATGACTTTTAAATTCTGGGCGGCATGTAGGAAGGTGAGGGGCAGGCGGACTCTGTTGAGGGAGATGGGAGAAGAGGTCGGGCAGCGGGCTGGCTCCTGGCTGGGAGCTTCCAGCTTCCAGCGGGGAAAATTGCATGATGCAGCACCCTTGAAGGCAGGCGCCCCCCTGCAGTGCTTACCCCGCTTACCGGGTTGGGCTGGCCCTGAAAATTACCCTCTTAGAAGGCAAAAGGAGCACCTATTTGAATACAAACATAGCAGCATATATACTTGTATATATTTTAGGCACGACCCCATACACCAGCCACAGAGCAGGTGTAAATGCTTGTACCTAGATTGGTAAAAGAAATGTGTCTAAATAACAGTATTTTATAACTGCAATCTTAGTATTCATAACAGTACACCCTGCCTAAGTTCCATCTGTGTGTATGCCTGCCTTCAAGCTGTTTGCCATCACACTGAGGTGCCATTTTAAAGAATAGCTCATAGCCGGAATATTGTCATTTATATACACATTTGCATACGTGTGTATAGGCTCACATTCTGGTCATTTATGTGTGTCCTTGGTGCCTAAAAGTTGGCACCATCCTTATAGAAATATTCCCTTTCCCCCAGTCTCTATATATTGCGACTACAGTTGTGCATGCAAATCAACGTGGACAGTTGATTTGCGCACACAACTTAATTGATTAATGAGCCAAGCATCAATAATTGGCTGCTAACAACCAATTATTGGTTTTAATTGGCATTAATTGGGAGCTCCACGCACATTGGGGGTCTTTTACTTAGGCGAGCTGGCATTTTTAGCGCGTGTTAAAAATAGGTGCGCACTAAATGCTAAAGACACCAATGTATTCCTATGGGCGTCTTTAGTGTTTAGCGTGTGCCTATTTTAATGCGCGCTAAAAACGCCAGCGTGCCTATGTAAAAGACCCCCATTTTATTCTACAATGCTGTGTGCAGAATTCCTACAGCGTGTAATTTCAAGGGGGCGTGAACAGGGGTGTTTCAGGGACATTGTAGGGGTGTTCACAGAATTTATGTGCATTGTTACAGAATAGACTCAATCAGCGCCTTCGGTGCCAGTATTTACACCTGCTTTCAGCTGGAGTAATCGCCTGTGCCTAAAGTTAGGTGTTGTTTATGCACTTAGCATTATTCTATAAAAGACACAGATCATTTATAGAATAGACTCAGTGCTTACATTTTTCAGCGCGATTTTTTAGCACCATGTATAGAATTTAGTCCTTAGAATCTAATTTTATAAAAGATTAATGGGCACCTATTTTACACAGACACATGGAGGGGCATTTTGAAAAGGATGTCCAAGTCAGAATAGAGAGGTCCATCTTACGGGTATTTTCCAGCATCAGGATTTCCTGTTTGAAAATATGTGAGATGGATGTCCAGAGTGGACTAGTGGTTAAAGCACCAGTCTTGACATACAGAGGTATCTGGTTCTAATCCTGCTCTAAGCTAAGCACTTATTTTTGAAAGATGAACAGACCAAAGCTGACGTGCATGTTTTGCTGCAATCTGGATCAGGGCTGGTCTTATGAATAGAGTTCTTCCAAGCTCAAGCATGTCATCTTCTATAGAAACTCCATCCCATCAGGTCATTCAGGGGCCCTTTTACAAAGGTGTGTAAGGGCCTACTCATGTCCAGCGTGCGCCAAATCCATATTACCGCCCAGCTACCACATGTCCCAGGCAGTAATTCTGAATTTGGCACACACGCAGAAGAAAATATTTTCTATTTTCTGCTGTATGATGCTTACCTGGTGGTAAAGGGCAGTGTGTGTGCGCTGCATGCCTACCGCCTGGGTAGCGAGTGAGACCTTACTACTAAGTCAATGGGTGGCAGTACAATCTCACGCCGAATATGGACACGTGCTGGTTTTTATTTTGCCGCATGTCCATTTCCATCCCCTTAAAAAAAGGGCCCTTTTCCCAGGCCGCAGTAAAAACTGGTCCAGCGCGCACCCAAAAAATGCGCTCGCACTGCTGCAGGCCACTTTTTGCCGTGGCTTAGTAAAGGGGCCCCAAAAATTACTTTGGGGTATATTTACTAAGGCGCATTACCGTTTTTAATGTGCCTTTCAAGTTAAGATGTGTTAATTCTAACGTGCCAATATATTCCTATGGTCATATTAGCATTTAATGCATATTAAATACACTAACGCTAGCACACCTTAGCAAACATACCCCTTTCTTTTTAAGTGACTATGATTTAGTTATTATATTCACAATGAATCTCTAAAAAATTTTCTGTGGTCTGGATATGTATGTTTGACATTTGAATTTTCAGGCACATAAATCTTTGCATGCACACACACATTTTGGGCTCCTTTAATGTTCTTGTTACAGTCTTGCTACAAATCTTGCTGTTTTTAGCATGCACACGAGAGTCTTAAAGTTTACTGCTTAGGCCCCAATGTCAGTTTAACCACTAAAAAAAAAGTCTGCAAAGACCAAAAAATAAAACAAAATCACAGTGAAAAGCAGCATCTAGTGAAGCTCTTTATTCTTACATAAGATGGATAAACAGAAATTTTGAAGCAGTGGATAAATGGAAATCACTGCTCAAGGGAACCGGTTTCAATTACCACTGCAGCTCTTTGTGACCCTGGGCAAGTCACTTAACCCTCCATTGCTCCAGGTACACAAAACAGATTGTGAGCCCACTAGGGACTTACTCAAAAGGGCAGTATGGGGGCGGTTGTGCTTCTTCTTATCCTTTGCTACCATCCTGGAAGAGGAGTCCTTTCAGTTTGTGTAGATGTTAAGACCTAATATGTTCATTTGAGTGATGAGAGACACAATTGTTTTCAAATTTGCAGTGCACTAATGATTCTATACCTCTTGTTCTTAGGGGTGAACAGTCGGAAATGTTTTGTTTCATGTCCTTTCCATCGTCGTTTACAGGAATGTTTGTTTTGATGGGGTTTTCTGGGCATTTTTATATTATGGGAGCTATGTCATCAAGAGTGCATGCTCTTTCAGAATGAGTGCACACTTTTGAAAGAGTGTGCCTGTTTCACAGTGTGCATACAGGGGCCCTTTTACAAAGGTGCATAAGAGCCTATGTACCTGCAGTGTGTGTCAAATTGGCATTACCGCCCAGCTACTGCACGCACCTGGTGGTAATTCTGAATTTGGCATGCACTGAAAACATGCGGTAGAAAATAATTTTCTATTTTCTACTGCAGGGGCGTTTCCAGTGATAATCGGCAGCTGCTGCGTACTGGACGGTTACTGTGTGGGTAATGCGTGAGCCCTTACCTGTAAGTCAATGAGTGGCGTTAAGGACTCAGGCCATAAAAGACATGTGCTGGTTTTAATTTTGTGCATATCCATTTCCCGGTCAACCCCCCCCTTTTTTTCCAGACGCCGTGGAGAAATGGTCCAGCACTCATCCAATACACACATCCACACGATCAGAGGCCACTTTTTGGCGTGCCTTTGTAAAAGGGCCCCACTATTCGCCAAGAGGATGCATTCTTTTGGAAAGAGTGTGTCTTCTTAGCAAATAATGCATACTCTTTAGAAAGAGTGCACATGATTGACAGCAAATGAAAATAACATGATATTCTGTGGGAGGTTTTCTGCTCATTTTTGTTTGTCAACAAAATAAAATAACATAGGAAATATCATTCCAAATGAAATGCACACCCCTACCTGTTTCTGTGTACCTATTTTCTTAAAGAAAGCATTTTGCCAGGTTTCTTCTGAACTCTCCTCTTATCAACATACTTTCACTTTGAACTTGGCTGCAGATACAAAGTATTGGCAAAAATGTGCTACTGCTTTTTGTGCAGGCAGATTTGTATGAAAAGAATAACGTGTATGGATTTGAAAATACAATCCATGTGCCTTATTTTATGACCCTTCCCAAAACATGTCCCTGGATTAACCCTCAAAGATGTTCAAGTTATGGAACAATACACCTACTTTTATCCATTTTGCAGGACAGCAATTTTCTGACAATCAATTCATGCATGTAAAGCATTGCCCACAAAAATGGATTTGAAAATTGTCCTATAAATTCTAAAGACGATGGGCAATGGCATTTTGAAAGGGGAATAATCAATTATAAAAACTTTCAAGTATTAAAAATTTGATTAGAACTTTTCAGTTTTCCAAGAATTATACTTTCTGACAATTACACGTAATATGTGGTGACATTTCTTAGTTCCTTTTTCTGAAGTCTAGATTTGTCTAATTGGAGAGGTTAGGTGACTGACATCTGAAGCAGTAATCAGGACATGCCTTAAGAAGGTGAAACTAGGGAAATATACCTGGGGTCCCCAGGCTTGCTAAAAGTCAAAGAAGGTGCAACCTGCCGGTGAACTTTGGGGCCTTAAAACCAAATTCTTGGGCCCCAGCATGTCTAGCATCGGCCTGGCTATAATGCCTTCTGCTTGTGGTAAAATTCTAAATTTAGAACAAGAATGGGAGTCCCATAATACAGTGAAGAATAAAAAGGTGTGTGGATGCTTTTGAATATCCCAATCACCATTCAAGAAGTGCAGTATCTGTTTAAAAAAAAAAACCTACTACAGGAATCAGGATAATGATGAGTGATCCTTTATATGATGTTCCTTCTTTTGTGCTAGGCCATCTGTTGCCTGCTTTTGAAGTGATTGCTTGAAATGTAGTCAACTGGTTGCATGATATTGACAAGATACAGAGGAAGAACTGGAGAGGGGAGAGTGAGGTGGTGCCAAAACTGTCTGGTATTTTTGTGCAGCTCAGTTCATTGCTTAACAGTTCTTAAAAAAATAAAAACTGGACTGGAACACACGTTTCAATCTTTCTTTCTTTCTTTCTTTCCCATCCCCTCCCCTCCCCTTTCCTCTCTTCTATCAGCCTCCTACTCACTGCAAAGTTATTTTTTTCAGTGAGTAGGAAGCACTGCTGCTTTAACCAACTGGCTGATCAAGAAGTGAATAAGCTTCAACAAAGGAAGCATAAGATGAAAAACCTTTACAAAGGACATTATTAGCACATACAGCATTCTATGTCAATTAAAAAAAAAACCAAAAAAAACAAAGTCACTCAACTATATGGTAAGTCGTATTGTAGAATTTCTTTAGCATCATATCTATGTTAGTTGAATGTTCTAATGCATGCCTATTAGGTATATCATTAGCATTATATTATATCTCTGGTATTTGAATTCCAGTGCTGTTAAATGTGTATATTTTTGATACTGTTTCATGGTAGTTCAATTATTAGTTCAATTTACTGTTTTCAAGTTTACCTCATTTAGGGCCTCTTTTACAAAGCCGCGCTGCTGAATCTCGGTGCGGTAAATAAGAGGAAGCCCATTCAATTCCTATGGGCTTCCTCTCATTTGCTGCTCAGGAATCGCTAGCGCAGCTTTGTAAAAGAAGCCCAGATTGTATTTATGTTTATTCTTGGTTATTTTACTATTCTTATGCTGTTAACAAAATTGTAAGTTTTATGTTAAACTGTAACTGTTGAACACCGCCTTGGGTGAATCTCTTCATAAAGGCGGTTAATAAATCCCAATAAACAAATAAGTTAATAAGTTCACCAAATTCTTACAAGCATCTACAACAAAATGATAGTCCATGTTGCACATTTTATATAAACATAATTGTACAGCAGTATTTATGATTATAAACATTGTGGACTAAATTCTAGAAATGGCATAAAAAAAATAGTGCTTAGCGCTATTCTATAAATAGCACTTAAAGTTAGGCACTGTTTATAAAATAACACTTAGTGCCAGGAACCAAGACTACATTCATGTGCAATTACTTACACCAACGAAACCTTGGTGTAAACTTAGGTGCAGATTCCTGTTATTCTATAACAAAGGACTCAAATACAAATCAATTTATGCATCCAGCTTTTCCTACATAAGCACACAACTTATGTGGAGGAGTGGCCTAGTGGTTAGGGTGGTGGACTCTGGTCCTGGGGAACTGAGTTCGATTCCCACTTCAGGCACAGGCAGCTCCTTGTGACTCTGGGCAAGTCCCTTAACCCTCCATTGCCCCAGGTACAAATAAGTACCTGTATATGTAAGCCGCATTGAGCCTGCCATGAGTGGGAAAGTGCGGGTTACAAATGTAACAAAAAAAAACTTCTGCAACGCACTACCAAAAGCCGTGAAATCAACGTACGACCACCTAAACTTCCAGAAATCACTAAAAACTAACCTGTTCAAAAAGGTATACCCTACCAACCCAACTTAAATGCCTTACCCTGCAACACAACAAAGCCAAAGCTCATAATGGACATATAAGAACTCTTCCTCTCTGTGATTCCCTAATGTCTGTTACACATGATCCTTATTCTATCACATCATCACCTTGTATTTGTTCATACCGGAACTGGCGATCGCCTATACGGTATTAAGTAAGCCACATTGAGCCTGCAAATAGGTGGGAAAATGTGGGGTACAAATGTAACAAATAATAATAACATGCATAAACTGTGGGAATGCCCCCATCCGCCCATGACCCTACCATGGCTGGGCCCCCTTTTTGGGCCCTCACCTAAATTTACACATTTAAATTTTAATTAAATCCAATTAGTATCAATAATTGCTTGTTAAGAAGCCAATTATTGATGCTAATTGGCTCACTATTCAATTAAATTGCGTGCACAAATTGGGCGCATGCCCAAATTTGCACATGCAATATTTTGCGACTTTTATGGAATTTGGGGGTATATGACAATGTTCCAAACACTGAATGTAAAGGTTAACTAAGCTGTTAATCAAAGATGCAAGAGGAAAAAAATGAAAGCCTTAAGCTTAAATTAGCCACATTCATAGGATAAATTAGCATCCTCCCTTTTATCCTTTTAGATCTGGCAAAGTTATTCTCAAAAGGACTTTTGTTTTGTGAAGAGACAGTCTAGCAGTCACCATAGTGAAAATGGGAATTACTTTTAATTTTAACTTTGGCTCTAGTCTTGTACAAGGGGCCCTTTTACTAAAGCATAGTGTGCACTAACATACATTAGTGTGTCCTAAGGGGCCCTTTTAAAAAGCAGTGGTACGCCCAACACCGGATTACTGTACGCTAATCTAGAGCTAGCATCGGCCCAATGTACCATTTCCCACACTAGGGAAAAAAAATCATCTCGTATTTTTTAGCGCAGCGCTAGCCCAGCGTTAATCGGGAAGTGCTGTGCGCTACCCAGTTACCACCGGGTTAACATGGGAGCCCTTACCGCCACCTCAATGGGTGACTTTAAGTGCCCCTCCCTTCATATGGCCACACGGTAAGAGCAATCTTACCGCATGGCCATAGCTATTTTCAGCCTTTTTTACCCACTGCGTTAAAAAGGTCCGCAGCACATGGTGAAAACAGCCCCCACCACTAGCACAGGGCCCTTTTACCATAGCTTGTTAAAAGGATCCCTAAATGCTGCATGTCCTAATTTATACCTATGGGCCATGTGGCACTTAGTGCAGACTAATGTCCATTAACACATGCTAAGCTTTAGTAAAAGGGCCCTAACAAACAAAGCTCTAAACCCTATCCCCCCCCCCCATCCACTTCCCTTCAACCCAACCACCTCTTTATCCCTCCCCCCTACACCTATTCCCACTCTCCCAAACCACCCCTCCTTCCCTATCTCCCCTTGGACTTGTACTCTGACAGTCCAAGAGAACCCTCCCCCCCCCTTCCAAGGATGACTGTTTACTGAGCTGTGTGTACCTGAAGAAATCCAAGAAGTTACTCTAGAACATTGTGCTATATCATATTGAGAAGCAGACTGCGCCCTCTGGGACTCAGCACCCGCAAATAAGGATCCCAAATCTGTGTGAAACGTATGAACCGCTTCGGGAAACCCTTCGCCTCCCTCGCCTCCCAGATAGCTAGCAGGTGGTAAAAGGGCCCTAAATGTGTGCTATATTTTGTATAGTTCTTGGGTTTTTACACAACAGTGTTATTTTGCTCCTTTACCTATACATTCTCCCATTTTACACTACTATGGGACTCATTTTCAACCCCCTTAACAGCAGTATACTAATGGTCAGTTAGATATTACACCAATTTATTAGGCTTCTTGGCGTTCTTCAAGACAAGACATGGCAACTGTTCCTTGCTCATTTGACATCTCAATAGCTTTTATTTTACCACTACCTATAACATTACTCCTTTGCTTTTTCTTCTATCTGAAAACAGTATATCCTAGTATATTCATCTTTCATCCTGATTGTCACTCAACCACGATTCATTTACTATGACCACATCAATGTCCTCCACCACTATTAGGGTTCCAAAGTCAATGAGTTTGGATAGATTACAAGTATAAATCAGTATGGAGCAGTCTATATTGAGGGGGTCTTTTACAAAGGTGCGCTAGTGTTTTTAGCACACGCTAAACACTAGAGACCCCCATAGGAATATACAGGCATCTCCAGCATTTAGTGCACACTTATTTTTACTGCAAGCTAAAAACGCTAGTGCACCTTTTTAAAAGGACCCCTGAATTAGAACATACCTGGCACAAAACTTACAACATATCCAAACAATTTACAACACCTTTCAGTTTCTCAAATTGTTGATATTTATCAGACTACCAGAACCTCTACAATTTCCTTCAGTAATGTTTCATTCACTTAAACCACCTTTGTATCCCTACTAATTTTATTCATACTAATTTTATTCAACCTGAGGTTCATGGACTATTACTACTTGTTTCTATAGTGCTACTAGATGTATGCAGTCCTGTACACATTATATACAGGTATTTTCTCTGTCCCTAGAGGTCTCATAATTTAAGTTTTTGTACCTAGGGTAATGGAGGGTTAAACGACTTGCTCAAGGTCACTAGGAGCTGAGGTGGGAATTGAACCCACTTTGCCAGGATCAAAACCTGCTGCACTAACCATTAGGCTACTCCTCCAAGCTAATGCTATGCAAGCTTCTCAGCATGGCTCTTCCATCACTATATTTATTATTATTTTTTTAAGAATTCATTAAAATGTTGATAACATTTAGATTTATGGTTAAAAAATAATTTAATGCAACCCCTATAAGTAAACAAAGTGAGCAAAGTTTTGTGTGTGCTGCTGTAAACTGCTGAGAGAAGGTTCACTTGGATGAGTGGTGTATCAAAATTGTCATATATAAGTAAACCTGGAATAAAGAGGAACTAATAGTGATGTGATCAAGAAGACTTTCAGAGACTTTTGGGAATCCTTTCTTCAATTATTTCATGAACATAAGAATATTTCACTAAGTGGAAGAGTCAGTTGAGAGTCCTTTAATTACAAGATTGTGAGCCTTCCAGGGACAGAAAAATAATTACTGTACCTGAATGTACACCACTTTAATAGTTTTGAGGCTTGTAACTGGTGTATAAGAAAGTAAGTGGCCCTTTAAGGGTGTCAAGCTCTTAGGGGCTGTTTTACGAAGCGACGGTAATCCCAATGCTGGCTTACCACTCGCTAAAAGGGAAGTACCTCTGGGCTACCGCAGCAGCCTGGTGGTAGTTCCCTTCCTCAGTGTACACCATTTGCGGAGCAGCAAAAAAAATTTCAATTTTTGTAGCGCTGGTGTGTATCCGGCGATAATCAGGTTACTGCCAGGTTAGCGCGGGAGCCCTTACTGCCACCTGAATGGGTGACGGTAAGTGCTCTTCCCCCCCCCCCCCCCCGAAAAGGCCAAGCAGCAAGTGGTTCACTTGCCACATGGCCATTTCTTTAAGAAAAGGGAAACCTGCCTTTTACCCGCTGAAGTAAAAGGGCAGGCCCCCTTTTGCCGCATCTTCGTAAAATGACCCCCATAATATGCAGTGAGTGTGCACCAATAGGCTACTGAGGAAATACATTCAAGTGTTTTGCAGTAGTTAGCCTGTTTATGCCTGCTAACCTATGCATTAAGGATTTTTAAAAAATATTTTGGGGAAGGTTCTGTCATGGGCAGAGAGTGGGCATTTACTACTACTTCTAATCATTGCTATAGTGCTACAAGATGGTTGCAGTGCTGAGCACATTATATGCCCTATTGGGCTCAAAATCTAACCCCTCCCCTTTTATAAAGTTGTGCTAGCGTAGCTTTGTAAAAGGGGGGAGGGGTAAGTTTTTTTGTACTTGGGGCAATGGAGGATGACTTGCCCAAGGTCACAAGGAGCTGCAGTGAGAAATAAGCCCAGTTTGCCAGGATTGCACTAATCATTAGGCTACTCCTCCAATCTACTTCTGTGTTATCACTAGAATTTGCTAACACAGAATGACATTAGTGCACAACCTCAAATAAAATATTTTTTTTAAACCTCCAAAAGTGCTGCTTTACATCTGGGCTTAGTGCACAGTTAAATCCCACATTGCCATTCATTATGACTAGATTCTAGCACATTTTAGTAAAAGGGCCCATAAATAAATTAAATAAATAAACATTGTTAGCACATTGCTAGGAATTAAGATGCAAAATATTCAGCTAGTCACTGAACACGTGAAATTGTATGGCTAACTTTATGTGCAAGTTCCATTTCTACACATTCAATCCTGAATATTGAAAATGCTGACAACTTTATCCCCGATTCTACAAAATTTGCCAAAAATTGGGTGCACAAATGTAGGCATGTTCCCCGATTTGTGTGCTCAATTTAATAGAATAACGAGCCAATTAGTTTCAATAATTGGCTTTTTAACAAGCAATTATTGGCACTAATTAGATTTAATTGGGACTTACCTGCGTAAAGTTAGGCAGTACTTGGTCTTCTCTGGCATGTGGTGTGACAAAACTCAAGTTGCAGCTGGAAGAGAAGGACTACTTTGTAGTGGCGGCAATGAAAAAGCAACATAGTGCCCTTTTACAAAGCAGCCAAACAGAACTTCTCAACCCCCAGCAAACTGTTACATCTGGCGTTAAAAAATATACTCATTTTTATAGCACCAGGTTAGCGTGGGAGACCTTACCGCCACCTCAATGGGTGGCAGTAAGGGCTCCCCCCATGAAATGGCCGCACGGCAAGTGCTTTACTTGCAGCAGAGCCATTTCCTGCAGAAAAGAAAGACTACCCCTTTACCAGCTGCAGTAAAAGGGGGCCTCGGTGCGTGTCAAAAACACTTGTCGATGCCAGCACAGGCCCCCTTTTGCAGCAGCTTGGTAAAAGGGGCCCACAGGTAGCTGAATGGAATGGGCCAGTGGGGGCCATGGACCTATCCACATTTGTCCAACTTAACACTAGCATCTAGACAGCATGGGGACAGGGCTGGACATTAATTTATTTGGCCCCTCCAACCAAAAAAGCATTTCACTGCCTCTGAAGATAAGTGCTAAGAATGGATTCGACTGCCAATATCTTAGATAATTGCTTTAGTAACTTTTAAAAATGTTTTTTTAAAAAACGCAGTTTCAGGAGGACCAAAGATTACAAGAAGATTTTAGCAAAATCATTGGCTGAGCCCTGCAATTTGCAGTGACCATTACTGCATTTACAGCATTTCTTGCTCTGAGGCCCTCCCAATTAAATTTCAAGATAATATTTTGCAAGCTTTGAAGTTTTTTCTTTACTTGATTTGAATAATGTCAGCCTCTAAGTAATGTTTACAGTAGTTCTGTATGGGTGCCATTGCAGGTGCTCCTTTACCACTACTGAGCAAGCTCCTTCATTGTATCCAGGTTAGAATTTGTACTGTGTTTGGCATCCCCAATCAGTTTGATATTTGGTGCCTATGGCTCTTTGGAGTGCTTGATTGAAAATTTTAATCATGCCAGGACTGGTACTGTAGCTCTGACCACCCCCCCCCCCCCTGCTTCTTCCACTGCCCTTCTTTGATATTTTTCCTTGAGGCATTGACTGGCTGCAGAAAGCCTCTCAATGCCAGCAGAGGAAGCCTGCTTGCTTTGCAGATGCTGCCCGTGATCTAGGCAACTTTAGAAAATGGCTGGAGGGGGAGGAAGAGAGAGAAAGAATGAGAGAGAGGGAGAGAGAGAGAGAGAGATGCCGGACCACTACGGTGGAGGGGAGGGAGGCTGTTTTGCAGTTAACTCAAGATTCATTTTTTCTAATTGGGAGAATAATCACGATTAAAAATGTTAATCATCCAACATCTATAATAAATAACTTAAATCAGAAACACTAAATATAATTAGTCATTGAATTGTTTATTCAGTCAACTTAATACATCTTTACCAAGATTCATTTGTTTTGACCTGATTACAGAAGTAGGGCTACTGAAAGCTGGCCCAGAAATATATTCAGTTAATCCATTTAAAAAAAGTATCTGTATTTTTTGTTGACCTTCATTTTCTTACATTCAAATGGGTTATATGGAATCCACACTAACAAAAACTGAAATATTCATTGGACAATATATATATTATGATATTCTACTTTCACATTAAACACCTCTTATTTATTTATTTATTTTTATATATTTTAACCTTCCACACTGTAAATAATTTATACTTGTTCATTACAAAATATTAGTGCAAATAATTTCTGTTAATAAAATCCAAATAGAAAATTCAAAATAAAAACAAATCTATTTCAGAAAATTCTCTCCTCTAACTGAATTCTACATATAAAGGGGCCTATTACTAATGCAGTAAGGTTTTGCAGTTGGCATGCCATAACTGACAATATTAATGCAAAGTAACAGTAAAACCTCTGTGTTAACTGTTGGGGACATTCTCAGCAGATTCCAATCCAGTTAACAAGAGAACTTTTTGTTAACATGCATTATCTGCATTGATGATAACAAAATGCAGTGCTACACCTATTGTTGAAATGTTAACTGCACTGTGTTATCTATCATGTTAGCAGTTAACATGTGGTAAACACCTCTGTATAAGTCCCCTCCATGTTAGGTGGTTAAACACAGAAAATAGCATGCACTGATGCATTTAGCAACCCTGCTTTGTACATAGGCCCCAAAGGGGAGAATTCTATAAGGAATCGCCCAGATTTGGATGGCAAGAATGTGAACAAATACCCATATTCTAGTCATTCATGCGTGCAAGTGAACACATATTCTGGCTATATACTGTTCTGTAGGCCTACGCCAAGTTTAATGGCATGTACTTTGCAGGCAGGCAGTCATACGGTTGGAGTTTGTGTGGCATGTGGGCTGGGTGCACAATTACATGCGTAAATCATAAAATACTGTGCATGTTAACAATCTAGGTGCCAGCTTTTACACCAGCTCTATGGCTGTTAAGTGCTACCGCTTAAAATATAGGAGCATATTTGACCTGTCACACTAGTATTCTATAAAGAAAAGTAGGCGCCTACTTTTCTTTACAGAATAGGTTCCAAACAGATGCATTCTTAGCACCTAAAAATAAGCACCCCCCTTTACAGAATTACTCTCCATGTGTGGAGAACATCACCTGATCTGAAATGATACAGAGAGCACAGCTAAGTAACTGTTTCACAAGAGTAATACAAGGTGTTACAGCTGTCTGACATGACTGTACAAGTTGATTTTATATTCCCTAATGCAAGACATATGAAAATTATTGCTACCTCTCTATTGCTATAATCGTAGCTTGTCTGTTGCTCATAATCACTGTATCTTAATGGGATTTTATTGCTTTGATGGTAAAAGGTTTATTTTTTGTTTTATTGCTAACATGAAATGTTAGAAAATAAGAACCAATAATGCTTTTCAAGTTCACGCTATAAATAGCTTGCCTGCAAATAGTTTCCTTTTGTATGCCGTCTTGGCATCCATTTCCAGTTGGGAAGTCAGTGCATAAATATATAATCAGTTGCATATACAGCCATATTGTCCCAAGGCTTTCTCCCTTTCTGTTCCACTGAACAGTACATTTGAAAAATTAGACCAAGTCATAAAGAAATGCATTATTAAATTAGTTGTATTTCTGTATTTATAATCACAGAGGTGAATTAAATCCAAAGATAAAGTTTAATCTGTTGCAATTAATGCAGAATGATTTATAATCGATATATTAACAATCTGTGATCGGACAACTATTTTGACAAAAATAATTGTACTCTTAATTTTGTTTCTGTTAGAGATGCAAGTGGCTAATTATAGCAATATTTTCAATTCATGCTTAATCTAGAATTTCTATTGCAATTACATGAATTCATACCTCATTAATGTGTCACATGAATAGGCATAATAGTATCTGAAAAAGCAGGAACGGACAAGAGTCAGCCATTCAAAAACCTAATTTCATATGTCAAAGATTTTTACCTTTCTGCTGCTAGACAAGTACACAAATACATCTTGCCTTTGTTTGACAGATATTTGGGAATATTCCTACTTAACATCATCACATTAGCATATTGCTTTCTTTTGTTGTTCCTGTGTCATCTTATACTCTTATAATAATTTTAATATTTTGTTTCTTGCTCTAGTGTTTATTAAAATGTTCTATTACATATTGTGTTGACATTGTAAGTAGTACATTATCCACCTTATAATTGAAAGAGAAAAACGCCTAGATTTTGACCCAAATCGGGAGATAGACGTTTATCTCACAAAAACGAATAAATCGGTATAATGGAAAGCTGATTTTGGACGTTTTCAACTGCACTCCATCGCGGAAGCGTACAAAGTTGACGGGGGAGTGTCAGAGGCATGGCGAAGGTGGAACTGGGGCGTGGTTATCGGCCGAGGAGAGATGGGCGCCTTTCGCCGATAATGGAAAAAAAGTATGCGTTTGTAGCTAGAATTTAGGGCACTTTTCCTGGACCCTGTTTTTTCACGAATAAGGCCCCAAAAAGTGCCCTAAATGACCAGATTACCACCAGAGGGAATCGGGGATGACCTCCCCTGACTTCCCCAGTGGTCACTAACCCCCTCCCACCACAAAACATGATGTTTCACAACTTTTTATTTTCATCCTCAAATGTCATACCCACCTCCCTGGCAGCAGTATGCAGGTCCCTGGAGCAGTTGTTAGGGGGTGCAGTGGACTTCAGGCAGGTGGACCCAGGCCCATCCCCCCCTACCTGTTACAATTGTGCTGCTTAATGCTTAGTCGTCCAACCCCCCCAAACCCACTGTACCCACATGTAGGTGCCCCCCTTCACCCCTTAGGGCTATAGTAATGGTGTAGACTTGTGGGCAGTGGGTTTTGAGGGGGATTTGGGGGGCTCAACACACAAGGGAAGGGTGCTATGCACCTGGGAGCTCTTTTATCTTTTTTTTTGTTTTTGTAAAAGTGCCCCCTAGGTTGCCCGGTTGGTGTCCTGGCATGTGAGGGGGACCAGTGCACTACGAATCCTGGCCCCTCCCACGAACAAATGCCTTGGATTTATTCGTTTTTGAGCTGGGCGCTTTCATTTTCCATTATCACTGAAAAACAAAAACGCCCAGCTCACAAATTGTCGAATAAAACATGGACGTCTATTTTTTTCAAAAATACGGTTCGGTCCACCCCTTCACGGGCCAGTTCTCGGAGATAAACGCCCATGGAGATAGACGTTTTCATTTAATTATGCCCCTCTATACCATACTTTGTATTGTTACTTAAATATTTTTACTGCTGTAATTGTCTATTGCTTATGTTAGATTTATTCTTACTGTACACTGCCGTGAGTGAATTCTTTCAAAAAAGCGTTAAATAAATTCTAATAATAAATAAATTAATTAAATCCCAACTTCTGTTTGCTCTGTCCTGGCACCAAATCAAAAACAGAACTGAAATTTGTCACTAAGGGGCCTGTTTACTAAGCATTTTTTTTTTTACTTAGCGCACTTTAACACAACAATAAGGGCCCCTTTTACTAAGCAGAGGTAAGCCTACCACAGGCTTGCTGTGCGGCAATCCAGAACTACTGCCGTCCAATGTGGGCGCTGGTGGTATGTTCCACCCCCAGCGTGCGGCATTTCCCGTGCTAGTGGAAATATTTGAAAAATATTCTGCAGGGGGTTACCTGGCGGTAACTGGGCAGCACAACAAGCTGCCCAGTTACCGCCAGGTTAATGCAGGAGCTCTTACCGCCACGGCAATGGGGTCCTTAATGGGGTCCTTTTACTAAGGTGTGCTAACAACTAGCACATGCTAAATGATAAGACGCCCATAGGAACATAATGGGTGTCATCATTTAGTGCATGCCAATTATTACCGTGCACTAAATCCATTAGTGAAGCTTAGTCAAAGGACCCCAACGTGCGGTAAGTTCAAAGGCTGCATGCTAATTTCTTTTAAGAAGGCATTAAGTGCGCCTGCATTAACTGCATAATTGACAGTGTGCAGCAGATATGGTTTATGGTTTAATTGGACTTTCTATACCACCCTTCCTGAAGACATCACAGGGCGGTTCACAACTAAAATTACATAAAATTTAAAGCAAATGAAAAGAACGCCAAAAAAAATTGCAAAAAAGAACACATTCCTTCAAAAATAAGAGGAAAAACAGGTGTAAAAACACACAAATACAGTAGTAGAGGGTTAGTGTGCTCACTGCATCGTGCAGTTCTTGCCCATTCTCCACCCATAACCCACTCAGATCTCACCCACCTACAAGGCATGTAGTTAACGTGTGAATTAGCACACCCTGTCATGCCAACGTGGTAAATTACTGTGCTTGTCTGCTAACAGTGCATGTTAATTCACATGTTAACTACTTAGTGAACTTTAGTAAGCAGGGTCTTAAATCTTAAGTAAAACGAGATATGTCAAGTCTATCATTATAAGCCCAACTTATATCTTAAATATAGCTCTGAACATCAGCTAATGTCCATAACAACGTACAACAGAAATCAGATGTCAAAACATTTGTGAATCAAGGAACTAGAAAATAATATATATTATTTCTTATTGTACTGTTAGCTAATATGGTAATGACTATATATATAAAATAAAAGTTCTATATAGATTTTTTGATATTGCTATTTTCTCAATACAAAGATTATTACTGGCCTATGATGGAAGATACTTAATTATTCATATATCTATACTTAACTATCTGCTTTCTTTAACAAAATGCACCTTGCACTGCTATAAGACTGGTGTCAAAAAAACAAAATAGTTCATTTTCCTACTTCTTAAAATTCCCTTAACAGGAAATCCATGGAAGCCATTTTGATTTAAACGTTTGTATAAGACTAGAAGTCTGTTAGTTAATAGATAATAAACAAGAATGGAATAATTGTTTAAATTATTTTAGCATTTTATAAACTTTTTTTTTGCCTTTTCACTACTTGTTGTGGGATACATTTACTAACCTGAATTAATGTATTAAGGCATGTTAGTGCAAATTATGCACCAACCCTCCTAATTCTAAAATGTTGCACACCCAAATTTGCAAATAATGCACAAATTTGCACACACAAGTTATACCATAAGGTCATTTGCATAAGTAACTTAATGATGAACAATAGGCTGTAAATGGTGTTAATTGGCATCAATTAGCAGTTATGTACATAACTGCTCTTAGTGAGTATTCTATCAGTTGCGTGCTCAAATTCCAGAGTGCACAACTTCAAGGAGGCGTGGACCTGCGAGAAGCATGGGCGGGTCAGGAGCATTAGGCAGTTAAACCCACTGTTTATAGAATACTAGCATATATGCACCTAATTGCCTACAGTTAGGTGAAACCATGAACGTCAGCCGCTGAGCTGGCAAAAGTGCTCATGCCTAAAGTTAGATGCATAGATACAGACTTGTGCACACAACTGCTGTTATAGAATTCTCACTTAGCACACATCATTCTGGTGCCTATCTTTAGGTGATCTATACAGAATTACCCACTATGGGCTAGATTCTATATATGGCGGGAAAAAAATACACCTAAGCATATTCTCTAAAGTACACCTAAATTTTATAGAATAGGCTTAAATTTCCACATGGTATATAGAATACACTGAGTGCCTATAAAAGCGACCACATTTAGTTGTGGCCATCTATGCCATGTTTTACTTGGCATAAATCCCAACGCCTAAATTAGGCACAGAGTGGGTGTATTCTATAACAATGTGCATAGATTTTAGAAACACCCACACCCTGCCCATAGTCATGCCCCCTTTTCAACTATGCGACTTAGAATTTACATGCAGCACATTACAGAATACGTTTGGTGAGTTCTATGTATAAATCTTAATGCAAATTAGTGCTGATAATTGCTTGTTAACATCCAATTGACAGTGCTGATTAGCTAGTTATACAATTAAGTTACACACATTGTTATAGAATACACTTTTATTTCCATGCGAAAATTAAAGAGCGATATATAGAATACGGTAGTAACAACCAAATTCTATATAGGGTGCTTTGAGATGCACATGTAAATTTGGGCATGAGCCCAAATTGCATGCGCATCTTAACTGAATAATTAGCCAATTAACACCAATAATTGGTGTTTTAACAAGATATTATTCGCTCTAATTGGAATCAATTAAGATGTGCAAGTGTAAATTTAGGTGCATGATCCATGCCTAAATTTTACGCACATCCTGAAAAAGGTGGTGTAGAAGTGACAGGGTCATGGGCAGTTCGGGGTGGATTGTGGACGTGGTTTTTGGTTACATGCGCAATTATACAATAAGGGGGATCTTTGTCTAAACATAGGCATGGGCATTTGCACCAATGGATGCTCCTAAATTTAAACGCAACCCCTGGGACTTAAGCGCTATTCTATAAACTACACCTAACTTTAGGTGCGGCTTACAGAATAGAACTGCTTGTTTTTTTTTCCATTTATAGAATCTAGCCCTAAAAGGGTAATTCTACAACTGGGTTCATCCAACTAGGCAGCTGGAAGGCACACGTTAGGAGCATATGCCATAAAGGAAAGTAGGCACCTACTTTCCTTTATAAAATACTAAGGTAACCGGCCATGGAGCTGGTATAAGTGCATGTGCCTAAGTGTGGCAGAGATATGTGTAAATTACAGTATTTTGTAAGTGTAAATGGAAGCCCCGCCTATATCCTACATATACTCCACCCCTGTGTGTGTTCCATTGCAATATGCACTATATAAGTTAAGCAGGTATTTGCAGAATACCACTTGGGTGCCATGCTAACATTTAAGAGTTTATTGCGCATCGGAATTGGCAAACGCCTTTACGGTACTATGTAAGCCACATTGAGCCTGCAAATAGGTGGGAAAATGTGGGATACAAATGTAACAAATAAATAAATATACTTGCATAAATGCTCGTATTCTAAATATTTATGAATGCAACACACCTATATTATAGAGTTACCCTGTATGGGTCTGATAAGTCAGTTAATGCAGTCACCACATTAAGTTTAGTGCCACCATCAGTACTTCATAATTATATTCAGCACCACTAACTGATACGTAGCGACACTGAATATATGTATTTGATAGTCACTGTATTGCTACTCTCTGTTTAATTTAGGCTGCATAACATCTGTTTAGTGGCTGAATACTACTGCTGAATGGATAATTTCTGGCACTACCTCTGCTCCTCCTCTAACCCAGCTCTTATTAGCCATACAAAATCTGAATGTTTACGCCCCTCCCCCCTAGATTCTACATATTCTATATTGGTCACCCAAATTCGCTTACCCAAATTTGGCCGCCCAGGGCAAAGGCATGTGCAAATTAATTAATTAACGAGGTGTCAATCAATAATTGGAGTTAAATGATTTGCATTTGGGCATATATGTGCCCTAATTGCTATTCTACAAATCTGCACCCAAGTTTTATAGCAGGCAAATCAAAAGGGGCATAGCTATGGGAGCAGTATGGGCGGATCGAGGACGTTCCCAGAAGTTAGGCGTAGTGTTATAGAATAATGTCATTTTAGTGCCTATGTTGGGTACCGGCTTTACATCAGGTTTCAGCACGTGTAAATCCTGCGCCTAACATTAGTCATAAGATTTATGCTAAGCCAGTATTTTGCAAAGGGCATGCACTCTTTGCAGAATACTGGTTTAGTCCAGATGTGTTTGGTGCCTAATTCTGGATGCCATTGACTGAATCTGGTCATTACTGATTTAAATGGTCCGATCATAAAGCATGGTGCATGTAGAAGGCAGTTTTCAAATACCCTAAAACTAATTTCACATACTGATGTACAGGTTTATGAATTTGATGCTGAAATGAAGAATTTTTGAAAAATTTTAAACATCATTATTGTGTTTTATAAGAAGCAATTTATAGAGATTGTGTTGCATCGGTGGCCATCTTGAAACCACAAGAGCCTCCCAGGATCACTCTATGTATCATATGAACAAACATTACACTGTAGATTGGACATCTAAACGCTTTGAGCCTGACAGCTTGCTGGGTAGAGTTAACTGGACAAATGTTGTACTGAATGTATTTGGGTTGAATATTTGAAGTCAAAATTTTTAAATATTTTGACACCCACCAGACAGGACTTAACAAAGATCTGGGTTTCCTAGCTTATTATAAACCATAACATTCTACTGCTTTCTCATCCTCTTATCTACCATCCATCTCTCCCTGTCTCTCATCCACCCAGTTCCCCCCATTTCTCACCTATCCCACCCCACCCTCTTCCTGTGAGACTGTCATTGAAATGTCTTTGTGTTTCATTTATATATATACTGATATTTTCCAACATTTGCTTATTTCTGATCTGAAAAAGAAGGGTTACCTTCGAAAGCTAATCAAAGAATGTATTTAATCTTATAAAAAAGGTATCACCTTATTTTCTTTTCTCTGTTTTATTTCTATTTATTACCTTTAAAAGTGGACTAACATGGCTACCACATCACTTTACTACAGTTTAAAGCTAAAAGCTAACCAGAGCTGTCCAGTTAGCTTTATGTCAGTTATTTGGCTGACCAGTCACCTGGATAATTTTGACTGACCAGAGCAAAATATCAACACTGGTTAGCTAACTTTAACAGAACCAAACAGTGGAGAGCAACCACATCTTCCAACAGAAGTGTGCAGTCAAAGAATGTCAGGCGAAAGGGACTTGACATGGGCAGAGTTTGGGCAATAAGGCCTTCATCAGGAGTTCTAAAACTTAGCAAGTTTGGCGCCAATGACAGCTCATGCTGCAGGTTTGCATTTTTAGACTCTGCACTGAACTTTCACATTGTTCTTTTTGTGGCTTACACATGACTGCCAGTTATTATAATTGGTCTTGAAGGTTTGTTTTGGACTCCTGATGCAGGCCTTTGTGGCTGAAACAAGGCCTGTGTCATGTCCCTTTCACCACAAGCTAATAGCTTTTAATAAAGGACTTTTGAAGTGCTTTGACTGCACACTTCTGTTGGATAGTGTGGTTGCTCTCCACCGTTTGATTCTGTTTTTGTCTTTGTTGTCAAGATTGTATCTTCCTCTCTTCTTTTGTAGCTAACTTTGGAGTCCTTTTACAAAGGCGCGCTGAAAAACGGCTTGCAGTAGTGTAGGCGCGGGTTTTGGGTGTGCGATGATCCATTTTTTAGCGAGCCTGTAAAAAAAAGGCCTTTTTAAAAATTTTTGCTGAAAATGGATGTGTGGCAAAATGAAAATTGCCGCGTGTCCATTTTGGGTCTGAGACCTTACCACCAGCCATTGATCTAGCGGTAAAGACTCACGCGGTAACCAGGCAGTAATGACCTTCGCACACCAAATGCCACTTGTCGAACGTCCATGATGTGCCTCTGAAAATAAAAAATATTTTTCAGACACACGTATCGGATGCGCACCAAAAATGAAACTACCGCAAGAGTCACACAGTAGTCAGGCGGTAACTCCATTTTGGCGTGCGTAGACGCTTACACATCTTAGCAAAAGGACCCCTTTGACTCCCCACACTCCCAGAAATATCCCCCTCCCCTCAGTGTACCCTCAAGTAACTGGTCAAGTTTTGTGTGGGCAACAATTTGCCTGTATAAAATTTAGTTGGCCAGTAGAGAGAAAATTTGAAATCTCAAGATTTGTCTAGATAATTGTAAAAGTAAGCCAGACAAACCTTTTCAATAGGGATCTCTTTCAATGGAGGTAAAAAAATAAAAGCAAGCTCATTGAAACTAAATATTTCCCCTGACAAAAACTCATATCTAACCTAAGCATCAACACTGAACTCATTTGATACTGACAGATCATTGCACCTGTACAAAAACAAGATGTATTCAAATATAATATGCCCTAAAGCTGAGATAAAACCATCATTTGTAGGCTCCACTATAGCCCTTGCAGCCTACATAAACTCAGTGAGCAACTACAATGTTCCTGTGTATAACCTTACTTGTGTGCTATGATCATGCTCCTTTTCTTATGCCTGCATGCCTTATTTATCAGAATAAAAAATATAAGTGAAAACCCCCATCATTTGGTTAATATTTATTTTTTAATTCCGTATCCTCTCCGTTTCCTCACTCATACAATTCTTAATTGATATCTTTTATCCATAGAACTGCTCCTTGAAACAGAGTATGGTCAGGAGGGGACTGACAAGAAGATGTAGTGCTTATGCTAGTGAGCTGGTAGAAGAGGGCAAAAACAGAGTATGAAGCATAGGTCTTATAGGCCAATAGACTTATAAATCAATGTGAAATTTTTCACTTTACTTCAGACGTAATAAAGTACAGGAGTAGCTTAGTGGTGAGAGAGGCAAGTTGCAAACCAAGGAAACCACAGTTCAAATCTTGCTTCTCCCATGGATAATGCTTTATGACTTGGGGCAAGTCACTTCACCTTCCACTGCCTCAGTTACAATTAGGCCCTAATCTAGGAATAGGCAACTCCCTTTGGTATCAAATTTTGATAGCTATCAGAGTGCTGTGTCCATTTCTTCCCCCAATCTGTGCCTGGTATCACCTTGCAGTTCTGCAATCCAGTGGCCAAGAACAGTAGAAATGCTGTTAGCAAAACTCAGTGAGGAGCTGCGTGGCCCTGCGTGGCCACCTTCTCTTATCCCCTTGCAGGGTTCCCTTGGTAACAAGCCCTATGAGAGGAGAAAGAGAGGTGCTGTCAGGTCTAGGCAGGCTCCATGCTGAATTTCGTAACAGCATTGCTGCTGTGATTAGCCACTGGACTGTGGAACAGCACTACAGCAGGTGAAAGGACATGCAAGAAACTAGGCACAAGAGATCAATGGAAGGAGGGGGAGACCATCTCCTTTCCCCTCCTCCCATGATGTCAGTGGGCACCCACAATGGAAATATGGCCCTGGTTACAACTAGACTGAAGCCAGTTCTTGTACCTGAATATGTAACTTGCTTTGAGCCTGTAAACCTAAAATCCAAATCCTGAGATGCACAGAACATAATAGTTAAACCCGTGAACTAAATCTGAAGTAAAAATAATTCTCCCTTTGGCTCTTATCTAATGGTTCCCATTTCTTCTTTCCACATCAATAATAATGAATGACAGTGGCCATCTGCGTCCTAAAAAATGATACAATTTAGCTAATGATTCAATTCTGTAGCTTAACATGTTATTATAAACGTGGTTCCTAGCTCACTCTCTACAGCACTTCTAGTTCTAGCTAGCCAAAGAGGTAATCTCAGCATTGGAAAAGCAATTTAAAAAAAAGCCATTTATCCAGGTCAACACTGATTTAAAAAGTGGGTAAAAGTGCCCAGGCTTCATGTGGCTAAAATTTATATGCTCTTCCACAGCATGTACTTTTGTTTGCCTTGTACAGAGGCATTCTGGTAGTAGGAACTGGTTAGGGAGGCAAAGTCTTAAACCATGGGAAAAATACCTGCAGAAGCAGCAGAGAAAAATATTTGTGGAAACTTTTTCCTAAGACTATTTTCAAAGGGTAAGTATGCTTGTATTTTTTCCTGTTGAAAGGTGGTGCAAAGACCACAAGTAAAGGTACCAATAGATTTCACACCTAGACAGGCACATGAAAATTAGCACACAAAAAAGAACTCCACTAGCTACTGTGTTTTATATGACACTGGGTTTAGTTTGTATTAACAAAACATACATTATCAGGGACGCCTCTTTGTTCAAAACAAAACAACCTTGGAATTAATAAATACATTGGCCATAAAAAGGCCATTTTAATAAGCTGCAGTATGCATTAGCCCACGTTTACTGCAGCATAAAATGGTATACTGTGGGATGCACTCAGGCATCCTGCAGTAAATGCCAAAATGGCGTACACTAACTGCATGCTAAAATTTTTTTTTTTTTGCATGGAGGGGACGTGTCTGGGGGGTGGGAGTGGGCATTTCTGCACTAATCAGCGCAGCTACATTACTGCATGCTAATTGATTAGAACTGAATTACCAAATGAGCCCTTAGGGCTAGATTCAATATAAGGCACCTGAAAAATCCACGCAGTAAACATTTCTGGCTAAGCATACAGTGGGGGAAATAAGTATTTGATCCCTTGCTGATTTTGTAAGTTTGCCCACTGACAAAGACATGAGCAGCCCATAATTGAAGGGTAGGTTATTGGTAACAGTGAGAGATAGCACATCACAAATTAAATCCGGAAAATCACATTGTGGAAAGTATATGAATTTATTTGCATTCTGCAGAGGGAAATAAGTATTTGATCCCCCACCAACCAGTAAGAGATCTGGCCCCTACAGACCAGGTAGATGCTCCAAATCAACTCGTTACCTGCATGACAGACAGCTGTCGGCAATGGTCACCTGTATGAAAGACACCTGTCCACAGACTCAGTGAATCAGTCAGACTCTAACCTCTACAAAATGGCCAAGAGCAAGGAGCTGTCTAAGGATGTCAGGGACAAGATCATAAACCTGCACAAGGCTGGAATGGGCTACAAAACCATCAGTAAGACGCTGGGCGAGAAGGAGACAACTGTTGGTGCCATAGTAAGAAAATGGAAGAAGTACAAAATGACTGTCAATCGACAAAGATCTGGGGCTCCACGCAAAATCTCACCTTGTGGGGTATCCTTGATCATGAGGAAGGTTAGAAATCAGCCTACAACTACAAGGGGGGAACTTGTCAATGATCTCAAGGCAGCTGGGACCACTGTCACCACGAAAACCATTGGTAACACATTACGACATAACGGATTGCAATCCTGCAGTGCCCGCAAGGTCCCCCTGCTCTGGAAGGCACATGTGACGGCCCGTCTGAAGTTTGCCAGTGAACACCTGGATGATGCCGAGAGTGATTGGGAGAAGGTGCTGTGGTCAGATGAGACAAAAATTGAGCTCTTTGGCATGAACTCAACTCGCCGTGTTTGGAGGAAGAGAAATGCTGCCTATGACCCAAAGAACACCGTCCCCACTGTCAAGCATGGAGGTGGAAATGTTATGTTTTGGGGGTGTTTCTCTGCTAAGGGCACAGGACTACTTCACCACATCAATGGGAGAATGGATGGGGCCATGTACCGTACAATTCTGAGTGACAACCTCCTTCCCTCCGCCAGGGCCTTAAAAATGGGTCGTGGCTGGGTCTTCCAGCACGACAATGACCCAAAACATACAGCCAAGGCAACAAAGGAGTGGCTCAGGAAGAAGCACATTAGGGTCATGGAGTGGCCTAGCCAGTCACCAGACCTTAATCCCATTGAAAACTTATGGAGGGAGCTGAAGCTGTGAGTTGCCAAGCGACAGCCCAGAACTCTTAATGATTTAGAGATGATCTGCAAAGAGGAGTGGACCAAAATTCCTCCTGACATGTGTGCAAACCTCATCATCAACTACAGAAGACGTCTGACCGCTGTGCTTGCCAACAAGGGTTTTGCCACCAAGTATTAGGTCTTGTTTGCCAGAGGGATTAAATACTTATTTCCCTCTGCAGAATGCAAATAAATTCATATACTTTCCACAATGTGATTTTCCGGATTTAATTTGTGATGTGCTATCTCTCACTGTTACCAATAACCTACCCTTCAATTATGGGCTGCTCATGTCTTTGTCAGTGGGCAAACTTACAAAATCAGCAAGGGATCAAATACTTATTTCCCCCACTGTATTCTATAAGTGGCACCTAGATTTAAGCGCAGTATATAGAATACGTTTAGTTGATATCCCAGCGCATAAAACGACACTCCTCCATTTACACCAATGAAAATATGGCATAAATCCCTGCGCGTAGATATACGCGCACTGGGCCATATTCTATAACTATGTGTGCAAATTTTGGAATGCCAAGGAAATGCCCAATTCCCCTTCCATAACCACACACACATTAGAATTTAGGTGCAGTTCATTAAGGAATACGCTTAGTGAGTTGTGCGCATAAATTCTGATTATTGCCAATCAGTGCTCATTATTGCTTGTTAGGTGCTATTATCAACACTGACTAAGCTTGTTAAGCCAATTAAGCTATGCATGTTGTTATGGAATATCCTTAGCGTGGAACGCTAGGTGCGATATATAGAATCCGGTGGTTAGTGCCTACAAAATAGTTGAGGGTAAGTGCTAATGCAGTTTTAATGTCCAAGTGCTAATGCGGTGTGTGGAAAGCTCAAAGAATCTGGCTTGCTTCTTATCCTGCACTTTATACGAGTCCTTTTGAGATAAGTGCTTTTCCATATTTGTATCATTAACCATTAAGGGCCATTGAATGTTGAAAAACAGCAAGGACTGTAGTATAATGATATAAACGATAAAAACTGACAAAAGAAATAGAATAAAGTTTTTTTGAAGGTTTTTGCCAGTGATCATTTCAGCTCTATAAACCTCTTTGAGGCTTTTCCTTCTTTTACAAAAATTGTGATTTAGTTATTTTTCATTGAGTGGATTACTTTGTGTTTGTTTATCTCTAGTGATTTTGTAATTCCAAACCTTATTTTTTTGTTGCTGTAGTTGATATTAGCGCAAGGCCATTAATGCAAAAAAATGGAAAATTGGCCATTTAACTGCTGTGGTAAAAATGGCCTTAGCATGCCAGAAAAACCTGTCTGAAAGGCGCACTAAGGCCACTTTATACCGCAGCTTAGTAAAAGGACTCCTAAGAGTTTGCTAGAGTAGAATAAAATTGCCAAAACAAATTTTGAATAAGCTTTGTTTGGGGGCAAGGAAATTTTTCTGTGCACGAAACAAGAGCATAGTCTGGGGGTTATTGTCTCTTGTGGACAAACAGGTAGATAAAAACCGTAGAAACCAGAGGATGCTTGGGAGCCTAGGGAAAAGAACAGACAGCAGAAAAATGGGTAAGTTGTGGTTCAATGCTGGAGATTGCATCTTCAAAAGGATATTAACTGGATGGAGTCACAACAGAGGGCAGCTACTAAAATGGTCAATGATCCTTGTTATAAAGCATATTAAATGCCTCCAATGTAAAAATGCACAGAAGGTAGGCCTCTTATAACAGAAAGACAGCTTGGGGGAGGGAGGACGTTGCTAGGATTAGCATGAATAGAGACAAGCATAGTCTATTTCTTCACAGCAAAGGTGGTGGAGGCATGGCACATACTCTCAGTAGGCTTGAAACGAGGACACTTGTGAAATCATAGGACAATTTCTGAGGGTGAGAAAGGATCTGTAGATCTGGCCAATTGGTTATTAGTTAAATGGTCTTTTTCTGCTGTCATGCTCTGTTTCTATCCTTGTAATCAAGACATAAAGGAGTTTAAGAACAGGGATCATATAATTCCTGAAATATTGTGGTATGGAAAATTTGCTAAAAAGAAATATGTAAACTGCAGTGCATAAATTAAAACTTGGGTCTACAAACCATTCTTTTACACTCAAACTGCTTTTATCCCCTTTAACTCTAGCTTCATTTAAACTTTGAGAAAATAATCAACTTTTTGAATCAGGTTGCTTTATGACAGAAAAATCCAAGTAATGCAGAATGCATACCAATTTAAACATTTTTAGAAGACTGAAAATTCAAATTTTGGAAATCTTTTCCACTTATTGCTGCAAGCTCATTCTGGTCAAATGCATTTCTTTTTACAAACCACAGTGTTCCTTCTGCAGCTTCCATGTGAATCAGCTATGTTCAACTCAATAAATAAAGCCCTGCATCACTGGAATGTTTGAAAACACAATTGAATACGTAATGTTTTCTTTTGCTGTAGCTACTTTTTACACATCACTGGGTGATCTTGCTCGTTGAGAGAGACTAGAAGGGATGCAACCACAGCAGATGAGCCAAAGTGCTTTCTGGAACTCTTGGTTTCTAAATGCATATATCACAGGATTGATAACAGAGTTATAGGTGGCCGGTAGTAGAGTGGCATAGGTGTATATGGAAGGATAAGTATAATCCGCTATTAAAGAATACAGTGTAAAAGGCATCCAGCAAGCAGCAAAAGTTCCCAAAATAATAGCTAAGGTAGATACTCCTTTTCGAGTTGTTACATAATGTGATGTTGCCAAGAAATGGTGCTGTAAGGCAATCTGATGGGCATGTCTCATTACAATTTTACATATCTGAATGTAGAGTTGAAGCATGAGAGCAAACATTAGCAAGAAAGAGACGGAAAGGGCAGCTGCATTATTTTTAGTGAGTGGTCTAATAACACTGCAGGTGGATTCATCTTTGAGGCAGTTCCAGCCCATTATAGGAAGCAGTCCAACACAGATAGATACTCCCCATAATAATACAAGCATAATGTAGGTAAAAGTGACAGTTCTTTCTGAATTGTAAGTCAAAGCATAGTAAAGAGAGAGGTACCGATCAACAGTGATAGCCAATAAGCTGCAGACAGAGGCACAGAAAGAGGCAACAATCAGTCCAACAGAGACCAGCTTTGCAGCTTCTGATTGTAGGAGATAGGCAAAAATGAAATTGATGATCAGTCCAATTCCTGCCAGGAGGTCTGCAAGCGCCAGGCTTCCAATAAGAAGAAACATGGGAGCTCGAAGACTGGGGTTGTGGAAAATAATAAGGACCACAATAGCATTTTCGCAAGAGATAACTGTTCCTGATGTACACAACACAATATCCCAAGGGTTTACTATGAGTTCTGGCTCTGAGTCTAGGAGAGGAATCAGAGAGGAGACTGCAGCTGAGACATTCTCTGTAGAAGCAGCATCTAAAGGATCCTGAGGCAGCCAGCTTAAATTAACCTTCAGGTCTTCATTCATTTTAACCCCTGTCTTCTTCAATGAAAAGACATTTTTTAAAATATTCAGATATACAGTAGTGATGAATTTTAGTTCATGCAATATTTTAAAAATACCAGCAGTTCAAAAAATGCTGACATTTTCACAAACCTGTGTATTAATGCATATTTTTAATGCAAAATCTAATACATTTAGAACTACTAAAAAAACACACAGAAAGGAATGCTCAGTAAATCAAGGGGAAATAAGATGTGGTGTAAAGGAAAAGCAAACTTATTTATCAAAAAGTGAGAAAAATGAAAGAAATATTGTACTTATTTTATGTTTATGGCAGAAGCGCCAGCGATGTATATATTGCCATAAAATGGAAAAAAATCTTTTAGTACATTCTGCCCATGCTGTAGACATGAACTGATGTGTAAAATAACCAAAACACTTACACATTTTAACTCACTTTAATTAAGTAGCTTTTAGATTTGTTCTTTATTAATACAGACAGCCATGGAAATATTTTTAAAAAACTACACACACACACAAAAGCAATCACATTAATACCAATATACTGTAACATTCAACATTAAGCAACTAGGTATATTGTAGGTATATCTTGCACACGTTCCTTTGAAATTTTCAACTAAAAGGAGGTATGAAAAATGGGTGATACAGACAAATTAAAAATAACATGCAACCGCCACAGAAAGAAAAAAGGCTGAAAGGCGGACGGGCACATATGAAGAAAAAGAATGATTTTTGTCACCTTAAAAATCTCAGTGGAAGGTCCCCCAATCTTTTCTAAGCATAGCTGGTTGCTTTTTGCCTGTTCTTTCACGAACCCAAACGTGAAATACAAAAGCTTTCTCCCCGGCCGGCTCCCGTTCCTCTCAGAGCGGTAGGCACTGGCAGCGGAGACTGCAGGCATCACACATTAAAAAAAAAAAAAAAAAAAAAAATCTCAGTGCTCGCGCTCACTGCCGCCCTCCGCTGCGGCTCAGCTGGAAAGCGAAGTAATCTGAAGACGACCAGCTGCAGAGGGGCAAAGCGGGCGACCGACCGCGCGAGCTCAGCCAGGCGCAGGCACGTGCCGAGCGAACCCGGCGGCGGTGGGGAGCAACTGCTTCCTGTCGCTTTGGGAAGAGAGTTGAGGGACCTGGGAGAGCCGCAGAGGGCGCGCGGGGAGGGGGAGGGGAACAGGAGGCTGGCTCACCGCTAAACGACCGGTTTTGTTTTAAATTTAGGCAGGGCCTGGGTGGGGCAAAAGGGAATAACTAGAGCAATTCCCCAGGACCCCTATGTCTGCCCAAAATTGAAGGAGGCGCCCCCCCCCCCCCCAGTTTCTGTCCTGAGCCCCAACATATCTAATATTGGCCCTGAGCCTTACTAGGGGAATGCAATAGTGCTGGAGGGTGGTGGCCCTATAGGCAGTATTGACTATTTTGAGGACCCTAGGCAAACACAACCTCTCCCCGGGCTTGCAATATAAAATATATTTTAGAATTCTCACTAACTGAAACACCCAGCCTCTCCAGCCCACCAAAAATATATACTCATCAATTCTGTTTTTTTAACTGTAAGAAATCAGTCACACAACCAAGTGACATCGAATATAATAAGTAAATCGAGCCATCTTAGAGCAATATATAACACAAACACAAAAGAACTACCTGACATCTGTAGTAAGAAGTCTCTGTGTACAAAAGTCAAAGCATAGTAAGAGCAAGACTGAGTTGTAAGCTTAGGCCTAACTGTCATCACCTAGGGGCCAATGCACAATGGCACCCGGTAAATATGGGTGCCGCTGGAATAAATTACCAGGTCACAAACAGCAACCAATGCACAAGGGATTACATGCAAATTAGATGCATGGATCACTTTTCATGCATCGATCGCTGTTTGTGACTGGAAGCTGAAAAATGCATTTGACAGCTTGCACAAAATCCCTGGTGGTCCAGTGGACCGCCTCCCGACCCTTAGCTACAATTGGGTGGCAGAGCAGGTGGGGGGAAGAGGGGTTGGTGGTTGGGAGGCGAGGATAGGGGAGCGCAGACTTATACGGTCTGTACCAGAGCCGGTGATGGAAGGCGGGACAGGTGGTTGGGAGGCAGGAAAAACTGCTGGGCAGACTTATACGGTCTGTGCCCTGAGAAAGACAGGTACAAATCAAGGTAAGGTATACACATGAGTTTATCTTGGGCAGACTGGATGGACCGTGCAGGTCTTTTTCTGCCGTCATCTACTATGTTACTATGTTACCCCCAACCTGACCCTCCATAGATATCTTAAAAATTCCCTGGTAGTCCAGTGGACCCCAACACCCGCTCCCCTCCTGGATCCCCCCCCCCCCAAGCAAAATAACGCCCTTTCAAAAGGGAGAGTCTAAACACCCAGGATGCACCGGGCAGGGGCTGGGAGTTCCCATTTTGAGAGGGCCAAGCCCAGAGGCGGAAAGGAGGAGACGTTGCTCCTGCCCTCCTGCTTCCTGTGGATCTAGACCACCAGGGAGGGATGGTTTTAGTGAGGGGGGTCGTGAGGTAGTCCACTGGACCACCAGGGTTCCTTTGCTTGGGGAGATGGTTCAGGAGGGGAGGGATGGGATGGGGGGATGTCAGGTTCCACTGGACCACCAGGGTATTTTTAAGAGAATTTGGAGGGGTGGGGGGTTGGGAGGCAGTCTGGGTTGGGTTGTGAAGAAATAGCAGCACGGTCATGGATCATAAAATCTAGCTTGGATTTTAAGGCTGCTCTGCCCCTAGGTTCATGGAAACTGGGTTAATTGTTATGAATATTTTGTTTGAATATTATTTGTATTCAATTGCATTGTCTGTGTACTGAGGCTTCCCCTCCCCCTATAGTTTGCAGTATCCTGTGATTGACTCCTTGTGAGCCTTCCCTATTGACTGTTAGCTCTGCACTAGGGCCAGCCCTACTCTGCCCCTGCAGGCTGTGTGAGAGAGACCACTTTTGTTAGCATGCCTTGATCAGCAGCTATTCTAGGGGACTGATCCCTCCTTATCTACTGTAATTCCATCAAGATTTTCACTATCTCCCCAACTCATTCCCTATTTATGTTCCTTGAGTTTCTCCCCCTTATTCTCCTTTGAGTGTTACAGCTTTTCCTCTTAGCTGGGCTGAGGTTCTGACCATCTCCTTGCTTTTGAGGTGCCTAGATACAAACTCTATGTGCAGAAGGCAACAAATCTCTTCTAAGTAACTGAACTGTAAATTGGATTTTCTTTATTATGAGTACTACAATAAAGAAGAATACTTAAGAATTGAGAGTCTACTGGTAAAACTTCTACTTGGGGATGTTTTAGCTGGCTGTTTAGCTACAGTGAAAAATCTTGACACTACGGTAAAAATATCAGGGACAGTGAAAAGTCCTGGTCACTCAGTGGATTCTACTGACAAAGATTGTAGTGGACATGTGCACACACAGTAATTATAAGCATTCCTCGGTGTGAAAGAAAGAGCAGAGTTACAATTGCATTGCTTAAAAGCTTCTAATGTGTGAGCTCAAGTGAAACTTAAAATAATTCTGCAGACATTGTGAAAGCCCTAAGCCTCAGATTTATCTTTAGCAGAGCAAATAAAAGTTTGGTAAAGTAAATTGCATTGCTTAAAGTACTTGTGTCAGTTTGAGGGGAAATCTGGACTGTTAAAGTAAAAAGCCTAATAACACTTGTTGCTGGAGAGTTATATAGAAAGCAGTTTTGGTGCACTCAAGGAAACACTCTCTCTGAAGAAGTTTATCAAAGCTAAAAAAAAAAAAGGCTTAGAATATTACTTTGTGAATTTAAGTGAGAGATTGGTCTTTTTGAATGACTTGTAGAGCTAGCATTCAAGTCTATAAGCAAAATATTTGTGCAGACTCCACTGGCTATTGCAGACAGTGTGGAGCCAGCTTCCCTACAAAGAAAGGCAAACCTATATAATTAGCTAAAGACAGGTGCTTTGCACAAAGCAAGAAGCTGTGCCCCTTCCTCCACTGCCTGCGAGATACAAAGGAAAGGAAAGGAATTTCCATATAAGTGCTTCCTAACCAAGGTGCTTCCGCAACAGAGGGAAGCAGAAAGCTGCATGCACGCCCCCCCCACCCTCCCCAATCCGCTGTTCCTACTAAGCAACATTTTGGCATAAAGCTAATGTTCTCTCTGCAAAGGTGTTCTAAGTAAAAAAAAAAACAGAGAGAGAGAGAAAAAAAGTGTTCATTTTACCAGTGCAAGCCATGGCAGATTTTGAGTCAGACAAATCAGTAACTGAGCAATCTGAACAGAACACATCACAAGCCAACCTTAGTAGTGAGAAGGGTTCAAGATCCAGAAGGGCACGTATGCTTACATATAAAACCAAAGAGATGTATGAAGTAGAAGTAGAAAAATATGTCCCTCTACTGAAAAAAAAAAACTCTGGCTCAAAGCAGAGCAAGAAATGCTTGAGGTTTCTAAGGGGAGCAAGGCTGAGAGCCTCAACACTGCAAATAGCCTATAATCAGTATCAGCAAAAATCAGAAGAGTATTGTCAATTTCTAAGCAAGAAAAATACATCAGACAGTTTGGCCCAAAGACAGAGACAGCAGACTACAGATCTGACACACCATGCCATGGTGGCAGAAGCAATGAAAGGCACAGAAACACTAACAGCCCCAGTAAGGGAGAATGAGTCTCAACATTCTGGCAGCTCAAGACACAGTTGTAGAAATTCTAAAAGTTCTAGGTCTCTAAAATCACACAGAACAAGCCTTTCCAGTCAGTCTCAACCAGTGCAGCAGCTCTCTGGGTACGAGCCAAGGCTGAGGCTAACAAATTAAAAGCTCTTTATAGTAAACAAGAAGCATCCATAGAACTTGAGAAACTCAAACTGGAAGAAAAGAAAACAGTGGCCCAAAGCACCCAAAGTCTACCCAAGGGAGTGCCGTAGTTGTACTCATTTATAGGTGCAGCAAAGTTGGTATGCTGCCTCTGGCGTTGGCCTCCTGCTCTTCACCCCACGTACCTGATGACAACATTAGTGGCAGGGCCTGCAAAGTCCCTGTAGGAAAGCTGATGACTAATACCAGGCAAGGAGAGCAGACAGAAAATATGGATCCTGAATCATTCACAGCACAGCACAGACACTTCTCTTCCTCCAGTGTCAGCCTCTTGCTCTTCACCCCACACACCCAATGATATCACCAGGGGCGGGGCCAACAATGTCCCTGCAGGAAAGCCAATGACTAATGCCAGGCAAGTAGAGCAGATAGCAAAGGTGGATCCCAGATCAAATCAACTTTTTTTCATAGCTCTCTCTGGCTCTTGAATCACTGCTAGGCAATCTTGAATCTGGGATAACACACACAGATTTTACTTCCAATTGTTTGCCAATGGAATGTAAATAATTAATTATTTACTGCACAGACAAAACATATTTGAAAACACTGAATGTAAACCACATTAATTAAGTAGCAAGCCTATTAGAGCCAATAACTGGGCACTTACAGTCAATATTTGGGGTTAATTGGCAACAATTTGGATTTCCACGCACATCTTGCTAAGTGCTATTCTACAAAGATATGTGCATAAATCCTTTAGTATGCAACTGAAAAGGGGGTATGGCCATGGGAGGTTGGGGCATTCACTTAAGATGGACATGCTATTATAGAAATTTAGGGATCCACACCTAATTTAGGTTTGGGGTTTTTTGCCAGGGATCAGTTGGTATAAATCCTTGCACTTAAAAGTTGGGTGTGGATCCTGGCACCATGCGCTATTTTATAAATGGCATCCAACTCAGAGCACCGTTTATAGAATAGTGTTCAGTGTGTATTTTTTCAACATCCAAATTTGGGTGCCATTTACAGAATTGAGGGCGCCTTTTACAAAGCGGTGCTACCGATTAGCATGTGCTGAATGTGAAAAAGCCCATGGGAACGGAATTGGCTTCTTCGCTTTTTGTGTACTGATAATTGGTAGTGCCATTTTGTAAAAGGAACCCTTAGTCCTATATAGTTAAGATTCTTTCACACCTATATAACACATTAATTAATACGTAGATTCATATTAAATATACACAATTCATACATTATTACATTATTTACAAAATGTGAGTTATTACCCACACACATACTCACAAGTTATACTAATGTACTCATGGCAGTTAGGAAGCCTTTAAAATATAGCATGCTAGCAGATAAGGAAATATTTTCTTTTTTTCTGGCTTTATCAGTAAAGCAAACAAAGCAAAACTTTTACTTATAATTAGAAGCAGACTTTGCACTACTCTTGGAAAAGTTTTTCCTGACGCATTGAGATGGCTCATATTTAGATTTCCAAATCAATTTCTTACCAGATTTATAAAATGGGGGGGGGGGGGGGGGGGGGGGGTATTTTTAGTGTAAAAATTCAATTTCCTCAAATATGTACCCAGAACTATAATGCTTATTCATATTGGCTGCTGAAGTGCATGGTTCTGCTGGCAGAATTTCCTCCCGGGGTACCCTTTTTCTCTTGTGGAACACTGACAAAACTGTGTAGTCTGTAAGAGCACTGGCTTTATTACCCCGTTTGGCCTCCTCACCAGTGCTGCATAAGGTTTGTGATCCTAGGAAGTCACTTTCAATTCTAGGCAGTGCTGTTCTCTCTACAGCTCCCAGAACCTTTTCCAAACACATGGTGATTGTAGCAGCCTTCCTAAGGAAAGAAGGAATCAGAGTTCATCCCTACCCAGACGACGGATTGATCTGGGTCTTGTCTTTTCAAGAAAATATTCATGACACCTCTTGAGTGATAAATCTCTTACAGTCTCTAGGCTGGGTAATCAATTTTTCCAAGATCCAACTGGAACCATTGTAAAGTCTGGAATATTTGTTCAGTTCAATGCACTTCAAGGCAGAGTTTTTCTGCTGGATCACAGGAGAGACAGAATTCAGACCCAGATCCATCTCTTGCTGCAGCTTCCCATTCCTTGCACATGGAATTATGTCAGAGTTCTGGGATCTGTGATGGCAACTCTTGACATGGTCCCTTGGACCAGGGCTCATATGTGACCTCTTCAAAAGTCTGTCTTGTCTTGCTGATCCCTCATGTCTCAGGATTACAATCTTCATCTTCAGACCCTGCAGGCAAAGATCAGCATGTTATGGTGGCTTCAGTTGAGCAATCTTTTCAAGGGAATTCCACTGGCGACCCACAATGGATGGTGGTAGATACAGATACACAAGGCCTTTGGACCAAAACAGAAGTACTCTGGCTAGTACATCATTCTCAAGGGACACCCAGTGCAAATTCTTTTGGACAATGTCATGACAGTGGCTTACATAAATAAGCAAGTCAGCACTCTAAGCACTCCATATTATGTAGAGTTCAGTAGGCAGAAAAGCATGTACCCATGATCTCTGCAGCTCACATTGTGGGGTCTCTGAATGTTCAAGCAGAGTTTCTGAGCAGGAACTCCCTAGATCCAGGGGAATGGGAGTCGTCGACCAAGGTCTTTCAAAAGATCACAAAGAAGTGAGGAACACCAGCTATAGATTTGATGGTCTCTCACTGCAATGTGAAAGTTCCTCAGTTCTTCAACAGAAGAAAAGATTCTGGTTCAGAAGGAATAGATGTGTTACTCCAACTGAGGCTGGAGATAGAATTACTTTACTTCTTTCCTCCCTGGCCAGTGATAGGAAGAGTGATCCACAGGATTCTGCTTCATCTCTAGATAGATAAACCAGGACTTTTTTTAAGGGGTACTTGGGGGTACTGAGTACCGGCACCTTTTCCATTGTCTGCTAAAATTGACCCATGGTCCCCAAATTTTAATAAAAGATCTCAGGCTCTACACACCAATTCTGCCTTGTCATAGATTCTGTGACTGGTTGCAGGGGGCCTGGCTGTTATGGGGTGGGTCTCACAGTGATCACCCCCATTTCTGAAGAGTGGCCTGGCATTTGAGTACCAGCACCTTTTTCGCTAGAAAAACACATTGGATAAATCTGATAGATCAAGACTGGCTCAAATGGCTTTGGTATATGGATCTAATGCAATTACTCACAGACAAGCCATTTCAGCTCCCCCTGCTTCAGAATATAGTCTTTCAGAGACCCATATGGATGGAGGATCCATCCCTGTTTGATCTTACAACTTGGCTCTTGAGAGACTGAAATTAAGAAAAAAAGGTTATGCTGAGGATGCAATTACTATTCTACTTCAAGCAAGAAAGTGTTCTACTACACGTGTTTGGAGAATATTTGATGTTTGGTGTTTGGAAAGAGCTATTTCTCCTTTTCATTCTTCTTTGCTTCAAATTTTGGTCTTTTTACAGTA
The DNA here is from genome assembly GCF_901765095.1 of Microcaecilia unicolor. Taxonomy (NCBI): domain Eukaryota; kingdom Metazoa; phylum Chordata; class Amphibia; order Gymnophiona; family Siphonopidae; genus Microcaecilia; species Microcaecilia unicolor. Next base: position 71,646,537 of record NC_044034.1, read on the forward strand.
GGGCTTTAAAAAGGGCCTAACTTATAACTCTCTTAGAGTTCAAGTAGCAGCACTGGTTTGTTATCGAGGAAATATTCTAAATTTCTCTCTTGTTGCCCATCTGGATGTAGTCCATTTTCTAAACTATCTTAATCCTCCACTTTGGGGCTCATATTCAAAGCACTTAGACTTACGAAGTTCCATAGGTTACTATAGAAATTTGTAAGTCTAAGTGCTTTGAGAGAAATTGCTTTTTCTTGTGACTATTAATTCAGCTGGAATAATTTCTAAGATTCAGACCTTGTCCTATAGAGATCTATTCCTTCACTTCTCAGAGGCTGGTGTTACTATTCGTATTGTTCCATTTTTCATGCCAAAAATATTCTCTTCTTTCCATATCAACCAACCGTTGTTTCTTCCATCCTTCAGAAGAGAATACAATAAGGATTTTGAATCATTCCGTTTTCTCAATGTACATTGAGTTCGCCTTCAATATCTGGAGGTCACTAATGAATTTCACTGATCAGATCAACTTTTTGTGCTCTTTACAGGTCCAAATAAAGGAAATACAGCTTCTAAGACAACAATTGCTTGATGTATTATGCTCATATTGTTTCTGGTAAATAATCTCCTAGTTCCTTGAGAGCTCATACTACCAGAGCATCATGGTCTGTCTACATCATGGACAGAATCTCATGTTCTCTTTCTCTTGAATAAATCTGTAGATCAGCTACTTGATCCTCTTCACACACATTTTCCAAACATTATCGATTGGTTATCGCAGCTCGAGCAGAAGCATCCTTTGGCATATCAGTTCTCTCCACAGGTGTCTCTGTTTTCCACCCAATTTAAGGACTGCTTTGCTACATTCAACAATTTTCTGGACTTATCTAATGCTGATGACAAGGAAGAAAAAATTATATCTTAGCTGACAATTTTCTTTCCTTTAATCACAGCAGATAAGAACAGAAACCCACCCTCAGTGAGTTTCTTGATTAATGTCTAGGCTGGTTTCTCTGTTTAGGATTGTTGCTTGAAGTTCTTGTTACTGTGTTAATCATTCCTTTTTCTGTTAGAAAGGAGAAGTTTCTTCTGGCTTATTAATTGCTTCTGCTTTGTTATGAGAAATACTAACTGACCTAGCTGCTTACCATCCTATCTGACAGAGTTCAGTTTGTTGTCCTCTATATCCACCTGCTGGAAGATGGTCATAACCCACAATTTTCTGGACTCATCTGCTGTGATTAAAGGAAAGAAAATTATCAGGTAAGACATAATTTTTCCATTTTGTGATTGGAGCATTATTTGTAGATGTCTTTATCTGCTGACATTTACTATATCCAAAAAAAAGTACATTCTGTCAACACATTAACTACAAAAAGGAAAATCAGAATATAAGAGAAAAAAGAATAGAGAAGAGAAGAGAAAGAGAGACTTTTCCAAGAGTTTAACCTCAGATTGTTAACCTAGGGGTCCTTTTACTAAGCTGTGGGGAAAAGGCCCTTGCAGTAGCGGTGTAAAAAAATAATAAATGTAATAATAATATGTAAGAAAGGGGAATTAAATAATGTATTTGTTGAATTACATTAACCTGCACTGTAAGGTTTACAGAACCAAAGAGAACCATGCTAGGGTGGAGATGCACTAGTTCCCTACGTCAGAAGGATGCAGAAGCAAAAAGTAGGAAGAGGAGGAGACGTGTAAATGGAAAAAGAGTCTTTATTGCAAGATAAAAGAAATTACTCGACAAAGCAGCCGTGTTTCGGCGCCCAAGCGCCTGCCTCAGGAGTCTTATGATATATGGCTGATTATGAAAAGAGATATCCTTATAAAATCATTATACACAAAAGATATCAATCTAACCCAAAGTTAGACAGGAAAACTTCATTGAAGCTATTTTGGTAGTCTGGCAAGTTTTCCTGTCTAACTTTGGGTTAGATTGATATCCCATTTATAATTAGGGGGGAAAGTCTTCCCAAAATATTTGTGCCCTGTGAAACAGAGATAGAGATGTGTCTGCTTCCATACCAGTGCCAGTATTTTCAGAAATAATTTTTTTTCATTAGATCTAAGAAAAACCTTATATAATGCATGCATATTTCCTCATTATCCTGGTGACCAAATATGTTACCTAGTCATCTGCCTCTGTATTTTGGTAGTGTATGCACAAATGTGATAATCTATAATCTTTGCGATCTGGTTCATATAACTTTGTAGCTGAAAAGCCTGACTACTTTTATCCATAACTAGCATCAACCTGAAAGCACTTCACTAAGCCAGAAGACAAAAGCCATTTTCAATTACTCTTGATTGCAAACTCTTTCAAATACTAAAGTAATTAACATCAAATGCAGAACATTTAATTAAAAAGTAAGTATGAATGTATAAATTAATTATGAGTAGGATTATTTTCAAACCCATTTACTTGGGTAAATTGGCTTGGCTGAAAGTTGCTTCTTTCTGCCTGCCTAAAGGAAAACAGGAAAGTAGTTTCCATTTAAAAATTAGTTGCAAGTCCCATGTGTATAAAAGTATGTGCATGCCTTGAAACTATGTAATGTAATTGAATATTTATATTCTGCATTTCCCTGGTAACAAGCATGCTACAATTCAACTTAAAAACATATATTAAAGACAGGGAACCAAGAAGGTGTCTGGAGAGGAGGGGCAAGAGGCACTCTTTCATCTGGGTCTACTTATTTGGCACTTTTTCCCTGCCTTACCTTTAATATTTTTGTGATTTCTCCATTATGCCTCCATTATGGAGGAAGGGAAAGTTGAAAGAGGTCCCTCTCCAGGCTTGTCCTCAGGGCTGTGCCTAGGGTCTGTGGTGCCCCCCTACAGACTATCAGTTGGCGCCCCCCCCCCCCCCCCCCCGTCTAGCATAAAATACCATAAATAAGTAAATAAATATAAACTTTTAACGTTGAGCACCTGATTATCAAAGTGGACATATTCCAAACACTATAATGAAAATAAAATGATTTTTTTTCTACCTTCTAGTACTAGGCATGCCGAGAATACAAAACACTCAGGACATATAGAGCAATTCTACCATACCATAAGCAATAATTTCTATGAGTCACACAAGGAAAAGGAAAGCATCTTAAACACTACAATGAGCACTAGAACATCAATTCATCTACTGTAAAACGAAACCAGTCAGAATAGTACAGATCTATCCTGCACAGTCAATGCCAACTGAAAGCCATGTCTTTTTCACAAACACAGATACACCCTAATCCACTACAGAATAAGTAATCATAAACTTTCTATTTAGACAAAAATTAAACTGAACCCCCAAGATGCCAGACTCTGCATACAATGCAACACCACAGAAACAGAAAATGTCCCCTAGTACTGTGCAAAATATAAAGACAGCAGATGTAAATTTGAAAATAACTAAGAAATATCAATCACCACTTTACAAATTAACAAATAGAAATAAAACAAATATAGAAAATAAAATAATACCATTTTATTGGACTAATAAATTTATCTTGCAGAGGCCAAAACCTCCGTCCTCAGGTCAATACAGTATAGTGCTGTTACAGTATCCTATCCTGACCTGAGGAAGGGGGTTTTGTTCTCCGAAAGTTAGTCAAAATGTATTAAAATTTGTCCAATAAAAAGATTACCTTATTTACATGTTCTATTTATAAACATTTATTAACACATGTATAATACTATTTTATCCTAAAGCAAAAAAATAAAAATATATATTTTATTTACAGTTTGTTATCTCTGGTTTCTGCTTTCCTCATCTTCTTTTCACTGTCTTCCTTCCATCCAGCATCTGTCTTCGCTCTCTCTCTCTCTCTCTCTCTGCCATCCAGTGTCTGCCCTTTCTGCCATCCCTTCCATCCACTGCCTTTCTCTCTGCCCCTTCAATCCACCATTTGCCCTCCCTCTCCCATCCATCCAGGGTCTGCCCTCCCTCTCACTGCCCCTTCTTTTCGGCCCCCAGTTCCAGCCAAATTATCCCACCTGCCCCTAGTTCCAGCCCAAGCCCACATCTTCCACTAAAATGGTCAGTGGTCTTCGTCATAAAGCATATGGGCACAGACCTAATATATCTACCTTGGAAAAAAGGCAGGAAATGAGAATATGATAGATGTTTGTTTAACATGTAAATGCTTCTGTGGCATAAATGCACAGGAGGCAAGTCTTTCAATTGAAAGGAAGCTCAGGAATGAGGGGGCATTGGATGAATGTGAAAGGGTTCAGACTCTGGAGTAACCCGAGGAAATACTTGTTTATAGAAATGGTGGTGGATGCTTGGAACAGCCTTCCAATGGAGGTGGTGAAGAAAGCATGGGCAAGCACATTGGAGAGTATAGTAGATGGCATAAATGGATAGACTGGATAGGCCATAGAGTCTGTCTGCCTTCAATTTTCTCCGTTTCTGTGTTTAAAGAACTTAAAGTCAGCTTGTTCTGTTAAATAGAAAATAGTAGTAATACTAGATCTGAAATGAAGCAAAGAAACATTTCCATCTCTGGGTTCCTCTGGATTTTGACATCACCAGAATCATTTTAAACGTTTGCATGGACAGAAAATAATGAATCTGTCTTACTAGATATAACTGAGCTAATGCTTGCTTTACCAATAATCACCCCTTCCCCCCCCCCCCCCCCAAAAAAAAAAAAACCTACACTTCACTTCTGATTTTACCAACAGGGTATCAATGTGGTCTTGGAAGAGCAGAGCTGAACCAAATTCCACAAATGTTTACTTTAATACCTGATGTACTGCCCTTCAAACTCTTCTGTATAAGCTGAAAACACATTTTGAAACTGGTTTTGCAACGCAAAGTGATATTCCAGGCTGTGAAACACACAGGAATAAGACCCATTGTACTTCCAGCCCTCGCCCATCTTCCAGCAAGATGAAGCCTGAAGGCTAAGCACTGGTCACAGCTTTCATATGTTTTGTAAATGGAGGAGTATTCAGGAATTTTACTGGTGGAGCTGTCTCACCATTTCCCTTCATCACTATCCACAAGCTGCTTTAGTCGCTCTTGACCGCTTAAAAAAACAACAACAACTGAAAAAAGGGGTATGTTGTCATAAGATTCTCCCTCAGGTCGCGTCTGCAGCTCCCTCTGCCCTGCTTTGCGCTGCTGCAGCTGTAAAGCGATTTGCTTGTCGGCCCTTCCTTCTGTGTCCCGCCCTGGCGGAAATAGGAAGTTACATCAGAGGGCGGGACACAGTGAAGGAAGCGCCGACGCGCAAATCGCTTTACAGCTGCAGCAGCGCAGAGCAGGGCAGAGAGAGCTGCAGACGCGACTCGAGGCGCTTCACCCGTTCACCGATTCTTTTTTTTAAGGCTGGTCGTGAGGATGTTGGTTGAGCGGTATGGCGGGGCAGCACCGCAGTGGCGCCCTTGAAGGCAGGCGCCCCCCTGCGGTGCTTACCCCGTTTATCGTGTTGGCACGGCCCTGCTTGTCCTGGCAGACTACCACTACTGAGCACCTTGTGGTAGGCTCACTGTATCAGAAGATATTCATACAGTTCCACAGCCAGGTGGTGAGCATCTCCAACCTTCTTACTGCTCTAGCTTAAGACAATTAAATGCTGTTTAATAGTAAAACATAGATGACTAAATAAGTACATAAAATTTCTTGTTAAAATTCCAAGCAGTTGCTGAAAAAATGGCAAAATAATTAGGGAAATCAACAAAAATACAGAAGAACAAGGACCTCTAGTGGCTACTTTTTTTTTGCCTCAGCCTGTACATACATTTTTAAAACTATGTGCATATCTGCAGGAAAAAGTGCCTTAATGCAAACTCCCTAAGCGCTATTCTGTAAGAGTTTGTATAAGTGGCTCAGTAGGCAACTGCAAAGGGGATGATATTTGGTCAGAGCATGGGAGGGGCACAGGCATGTCTTCTACTTACATGTGCAACTATAGAGTTCTACATGGCACGTGTTGCTTGCCAAACTTAGGTATGCCTATTTTTATTTTTTTTATTACATTTGTACCCCGCACTTTCCCACTCATGGCAGGCTCAATGCGGCTTACATGGGGCAATGGAGGGTTAAGTGACTTGCCCAGAGTCACAAGGAGCTGCCTGTGCCTGAAGTGGGAATCAAACTCAGTTTCTCAGTTCCCCAGGACCAAAGTCCACCACCCTAACCACTAGGCTACGCCTCCTACTTATGCCTGCCTAAATAGTTGGTGGTAATGGCTCCCGGCGGTAATGGCCACGTACTAATGGGGGAATTAGTACATGGCCATTCAAACAAAACCCCAAATGCAGCCAGTTTATTGCCATGCTAAAAGTGGCCACAGGCAGCGTGCAGGAAACTCACACACTGACAGCAGCATCAGCCACTTTTTAGCACGGTTTAGTTAAAGGACCCCTTTGTGCAGGAAATTAAATTTTAATGGAATTTTTTCTAAATCCCAAATACAGTTGAATTGAGCCTGAAGAGTACAATTTTATAATTGCACAGGTGAGTAAAAGCATATGTATATTTTGCTCTATGCAAATTTTGCCAGATTTTTAAAGTAAAAATAGGCACACATCTCTGTTTTGAAAATTAGCCCAGGAAAACTACATAAGAACATATTGGGGCAGACCAAAGGTCCATCAAGCCCACTAGCCTGGTTCCTACAGTGGGCAATCCAGGTCACAAGTACCTGGCGAGATCCCAAAACAGTAAAACAGATTTTATGCTGCTTATCCTGGAAACAAGCAGTAGATTTTCCCAAGTCCATCTTAATAATGGCTTATGGACTTTGCTTTTAGGAAATTATCCAAACCTTTTTAAAACCCTGCTAAGCTAACTATGCTTTTGAAGATTCACCTACATGCATGTAAATTAACCCAGAAAATGTGTGATTGCTAAACAGCAGATGTAAATGTAAGTGCATAATTTTCCTAGGATAATTTTCAAAGGGGCCCTTTTACGAAGCTCTGTTACAAAGGGCCCTGCGCTAGTGCCGAGGGGCTGTTTTGCTGCTTGCTGAGGCCCTTTTTACCACAGTGTTATTTACTTTGTGTATACCAGATTGTCACCATACAGTTTGGAATTTCAGCTTGGACTTTCTGCTGATCTTTTTCAAGACTCTGAGATGTTTTTACTGATAGCAGTTCAGTATTTGATTTAGGATTTCTCCTTACAAGACTTCTGAGGCAGGCTCTCTGTGCCGAAACATGGTGCCATGTCGAGTTCTGTATGCAGTTCTTGTATGAAGAGTATAGAAATATTTCCTTAAATTATTACTTTAAAAGGCGTGAAGCCTGTGAAAACTGGGATTACTTTAATCAGTGGGATTTGAATTAGAGACTTGTATTGTTAAATAACTTCTGGTTTTTAAAAGAGAAAGAATGTAATCAGATGTATTATTTCTAACTAATATTGGACAATAAGTATGTTTTCAATGAAATGATTTGACTATACACCGTATTGGCCTTGAAGAAGCCAACCAGATGATCAATGTGGAACAATGAATTAGACGAGTAATATCTGGGGATAATCGGGTTAATACCACGTTTTTTGTCCTGTTTACTGTTTAATTGATCTCCTTATCTTGTTTCACTCTCCCCATTTAGTGGTCTAAGGAAGAGAATAGAGTTACCTGACTGAAATAATTCCTATATATTACTTTCTCTGTATTTCTGGCAAGTTGTTTTATCGCTTGTAAACATTTAAATGGTTATAAATAAAAAAATTTATAGGAGTATTTTGACCGTTAAAGAACTGTTGCAGTTCCAGCCCCACTGTTTGCTGAGCCTTCTTCCGCTTCCCACTTCGGCTTCTGCTTTGTAAGATTGTTCTTACCACATGGCCATGATAGGGGGGGGGGGGGGGGCACTTACCACTGCCCATTGAAGTGGCGGTAAGGGCTCCCAGACTAACCCGGTGGTAACTGGGTAGCGTGCGGCACTGCCTGATTACCGCCAGGTAACTGCCATGCTAATAAATACTGCCCTATTTTCCCTAGAACAGGAAATGACGTGCGATAAAGCTGGAACTACTGCCCCAAAGTGTGTTCTACCGCTTTGAAACTTCAGCCCCAAAAAAGTACAATAATCATGTATTACTCATGAATGCATGCTATTCCAAATTTACCCTTTAAGGGGCAATTCTATAACATAGGAGTCCTTTTACTAAGCTGTGGTAGGTACTAAAACATGCTTACCACAACTAAAAATGCCTTCCCATGGGGTGCACTCAGACATCCTGTGGTAATTCTGGGATCAGAGCGCACTACCCACATGTTAAAAAAATAAAATTTCTTTTTTAGCGCTGGGAGCAGGTCTGGGGTGGAGATTGGACATGTTCTGCTCTAATCGGTTAGCGCAGCTACATTGCTATACATTAACTGATTAGTATGTGAGCCTTTACCGCCTACAAAATATGTGGCAATAGGGACTCGTGCACTAATGGCCACCCAGTAATAGGAAAATTAACATGTGGCCATTAATACTGAAAATGGAGAAATCGGCCATTGTGCTCCTGCAGTAAAAATGGCCTTAGCGCGCGGGAATGACCTGCATGAGCACACACTAAGGCCACTTTTTACACTAGTTTGATGAAAGGGCCCTCTAGGTGCATGTGTGCACATATGCACATATATGCCATATTGTCAGCATAAAAAACAAACAAAAAGAAACAGCCCAGTGCTAATAAACATTAAACTACATACTTAAAGAACATTTTTAATCAAACCACATGACCCTCAGTAGCAACTTGTTTCACACGAGCAACTGTTCGTGACTCACTTTAGTCTTCATAGGTTCAAACTACTTGTGGTATGATAATCTTTATTATTGTCAAATTTCAAATTAAAAATTAATCTTCTTAAAATGTTACCATAAGTGCACTTATCTGAAAAATATGGACCAGTTAATATTTTTCAGATAAGTGCAATTTTTGGCAAAAATGAGGAATTTTTAGGAACGGAATGGAAAATAAAAATGAGGATGTTTTACTTGGTGTAAATGCCTAAGCCTAAATTAGGCACGGAGCAGGTGTATTCTGTAACAGTACGCATAGATTTTAGAAATGCCCATGACCCGCCCATAGCCACACCCCCTTTTCCAATCTACATCTTAGAATTTACATGCATCACTTTACAGAACATGCTTAGAAAAGTTATGCGTGTAAATTCTAATGCCAATTAGTGTCAGTAATTGCTTGTTAAGAGGCAATTATCAGCACTGATTAGTTTGTTAGGATAATTAAGTTGCATGCTCTAATCAGAATATGACCTGATTTGTGCGCGTAACTCAAGTTGCACTATGTAGAATCTGGGGGATCGTGTAAAACATGCAGTGTCCAATAGTTCCCCATTATTTGAATTATAAATGGAGGTAAAAATTCTAGATGCTAACGATAGACTATAGTTATATTTTTAAAAAATATGCTTGTGTATTGCTTTAAACAAAACTATGCAGATACAATGCTGTCACAAAAGCGACCTGTGACTTATATTCAGCAAGGCTTCTTACCAGCTTAGTTCCAAATTAACTTTAAGTTTTATAGACTTCATGAGTGACTAACAGATTCTTGTGCTATAGGGTTAAATATCCTGCTTTTATCCATTGTTTTTTTTTTCTTAGCAGTATCTAATTATAAGCTCTTCTCTCTCTATCTCTCTCTCTAAATTGCATTTATCACATTATTGAGACAACAGCTTTCTACTTACCATTTCTCATTATAACTAATATTTTTTTAAGTTACAAGCAATAAAGTCCAGATTGCAAACCACATATCCTGAAGGGAAGAACTTAAGAAAAAAGATAGTCATCCATTTGATCACTGATAAAATGTAATTTATTCTTCAGATTGTATAATAAGTCACATTCTAAAACAAAATAATTTATCTTGATAAGGGCTGCCTTGGTTAAAGTAAAAGCTTTGCTCATAATGGTTTATAGGCAGTGCCCTAAGGTGCCCTTTTACAAAGGTGTGTAGGTGCCTACACACGTCCAACGTGCGCTAAATTGGCACTGCCACCCGGCTACTGCGTGCCCCGGGCAGTAATTCTATTTTTGATGCATGCCCAAAACATGCGGTAGGAAATATTTTCTATTTTCTATCGTGGGGCCCTTACCGGAGGTAATCTGTAATTGGTGCACGCTGCACGCTTACTGCACGGTTAGTGCGTGAGACCTTACTGCTAAGTCAATGGGTGGCATTAAGATCTCAGGCCAAAAATGGAAGTGCGCTGGTTTTCATTTTGCTGCTTGTCCATTTTCTGGCACATTAAAAAATCCCCTTTTTTCCAGGCGCATTCAGGAAATGGACCAGCGTGCATCTAAAACATGTGCCTACATTACTGCAGGCCACTTTTGGGTGCATCTTAGCAAAATGGCCCCTTAATTTCTTCTAGCGGCTCAGGGGTAGGATCTGTGACAATCATGCAGCACATCTGAATAAATTTGAATCTTTCTCCATATTACACCATGTAAATGTGTTTTAAATAATAAAAATAGTTTTCAAAACTTGTGTCTCTAGAATTTATTTTGTTCTTTGGGGGGTTTTAAAGATGGGTCATCTGAGGAATTCTAGGGGAGGAAAGAAATTAGAGATCTCTGGTATGGGATGAGGAGAGGGAGGGAAGATGGGGGATAAAGGAAGAAAGAAGGAAGATTGGGGTTAGGACATGGGAGGCGGAGAGGAAGGAAGATGGGGATATGGGTAGAAGGAAGGAAGGAAGGTTGGGGTTAGGGCTTGGGAAGGGGAAGGGGAGGGAAGCTGGGGGTTAAAGGAAGAAGGAAAAGAAGGTTGCTACTAGGGCATAAGAAGAAGAAAGGAAAATGGGGATAAAGGAAAAAGGAAGAAAGGTTGAGATTAGGGGATGGCGAGAAGAGAGGGAGGGAATGTGGGGGATATGGGAAGAAAGAAAAAGTGATCCTAACTATACCCAGTTAGCTATGCAAATACGGTACATGAATATTGGGCATAACCAGATAGTATCTGGGCATCGCTAAACACCCGTTGTGACAGAACAGTGTGTTTTAAACCTGTAAAATTGCATTTATTAATTCTAGTGCATTTCTCTAGTTTGGCCAGTAGGTGGTGCATGTTTTATGTTAAAGCTGTTATAGAAAAGTGCATGCCCTCTTTTAGTTTCACTTAATAAAGAAGTGAATCTACAGTACTGTGAGCAGTATACTTTTAAAACTTGTTGACTGTGCTCCGATTGGCCTGGAGTTTGAAATTACCCAGCAGTTGTTGCTGGCTGTTGCTTCAGTCTTTGCTTGGGAGAAAAGAGAGACAGATCTCTTTGCTGAGGCTCAGTGAATTATATGTCCTGATCTTCCCAGGTACTGTTTAGACAGTATGTAAATGTTTAGTTAGCATTATAATTGATCCATAATTCAATTACCAGTTATTACATAGTAACATAGTAAGTGACAGCAGATAAAGACCTGAATGGTCCATCCAGTCTGCCCAACAGTCATATTCATTCTCAATTCTAGATTAAATGAACAGTGAACATATTATATACTTATCATGGTCTTTTTTTGTTGTTTCTGGGACATAGACTGTAGAACTCCGCCCGGCTCTGTCTTCATATTCCAACTACTAGAGTTGCCGTCAAAGCCTACCTGAATCCTTGTTTGCTTACTGCACATGTTTTTGTTCATTGTTCCAGTGTGACAATAAACCTGTTTAGTTTATTGCCTCTCTGTCTGGACTGACAAAGAATCCTGGTGGTTTGTGTGTTGGGTCTGTGAGAGGAGGAATGAAATATATGGAAAACAAATTTCCTGGCAGCAGTTGCTGAAAACTTGACACTGCAGTGATGCTACTTTTGGCAGAAGACAGAACAGACCCTACAGCATCCAAGTGCAAGAGCCTGGGCTGGAATAGAGGAGAGCCTAGGGCCAGGAGAAGTTTTTGCCACAGTCCTGGCTTCAGAAGAGAAGAGCAAGATTGAAGATCTTCTGACCATGGCCTCAGACAGAATGGGTTATCTGTTCTCTAAATTACAGATATCATGGCAACCCTACCTTACATATAACTCCACATCAATTTGTTTTCTCTTATCAACAGAAAAGTGGCGTTGATAGTAGCGATACCTCTTTAAATGTTAATGAAGGGAGCACTTGACTTTCATCTATCAATAATGATTGGATAAGCAAATGGCAAAAAAAACGTAAATCATATGCAAAGTGTTATTTCCATTTCTTCTGACATTTATGTGCACCAGCAGAAGTGGAAATTCATTTCTGATTAAGCTGGGACTCAATTCATATGCAAATACTGGTGTACCTGAATATATAAAAAGGAATTCAGTGCTGGTTTTTGACCTAAACTAAAAGCCTTGTGTGCATTATAGGACGTTTTCCTTTCTGATAAGCAAGAATGACCCCAGTTACAGAAAAATATTCAGCTATACTGAAGAAAACCTTTTAAGCACAGTACTGTGTGCATCAAGAATTAGCCCTCTGGAACTCCAAGATTCTTTTACTATACTCAGCACCAGATCCCCCAGCACTGCTAAAGAGCACAGACTCACTTCTGCAGGTAATGATAATGGTGCCCCCTCTGCTATTCTTCACAATTAGCCTTACTGATGCCTCCTCCTCTCTCATACCTTCTTCAGGAATACTTTTCAAGGAGAAAAATTCATAAAATCATCTGAACACTTCGCAAAGCTGGACAGATATGTTATCTGGAGACCACCAGAGTTCATAACATATATTGCACAATCAAAAACAGGTTATAAAAACATGTGAGCAATAGAAAAACACAGTTGCACAAACATTATGTTCACTATGAGGCTACAAATTTAGTTTTGTTTAGTTTTCATGTCATTTGTAGAATTTTTCATTTAATTTTGGAGTTTTAAATATTAATTTCTGGGGTCAGTATTGAGAGTGTGCACTGTTGTGCATGATTGACAGAGGAAAACCCCTGAAATAGGGCTGTCAGAAAGCCAGGGCGTGCCTAAAATAGGACACAAGAAAAGTCTTTGGAGTAAATTTCTACAGCAGTTCCAGGGAGGAGAGTGTAGGACAGTCCTGGATTTCTGACAAATTCATTTTGGAGTATTATGGGACCAGCAGCAGCATTGATTTCAATGGATAGAATCAGGAACTACAAACACCACACACTGCTTTGGAATGTAGATTAAAACTAAGACTGACCAAAAAGTCTCCATTCAAGCACTGGGGGGGGTCCTTTTACTAAGGTGCGCTAAAAAATGGCTTGGGTTTTGGGCGTGCGTCAATCCATTTTTCAGCGTGCCTGTAAAAAAGCCCTTTTTAAAATTTTTGCCAAAAATGGACGTGCAGCAAAATCGAAATTGCCGCGTGTCCATTTTGGGTCTGAGACCTTACTGCCAGGCATTGACCTAGCAGTAAAGTCTCACATGGTAACCGGGTGGTAATGACCTACGCGCACCAAATGCAACTTGGTGAGCGTCTGATACGTGCGTCAGAAAATAAAAATTATTTTTCATCCGTGCGTATCGGACGTCTGCCAAAAATGAAATTACCACAAAAGCCATGTGGTAGCCGCACTGCCCCAACAAGATGCACAAAAGGGCATACTACTGAATACTGGCCTCCCAGTTGCTAGCATTATTTTGATTCAATACAATAATCATTTTTAACTGTAATTCAAAAGCTCACAGTGAATGCACATAGCAAGTATTCTTCTAGAGTTTTTCCTGAAGTGCTCAGAAATAGCATGAATTTCCATTCCATCTGCAAATCAGTCACAAGGGATCTTGTGTTGACACTTCCCTAATTTGCAGCTTGTGAATATGCATATTAAAATTTGCAAGCTGTCAAGGTAAGGTACAGCAATAAGACTTGCCATCATGAGCAGAAGCATTTTCCTTAACTTGAAAATTGGCAAATATCTTCAGGTAGAAATTGAGAGTAATGTACTCATTTTTTTTTTTTTTTTTGAGTTGTGATTTTAGGAAGCTGACCCAGATGCCTAGGCGGTCAGCCGCACAAATTGGCAGCGGTCCAGGACGGCTGGAGAAGGCAGAACTAGGAGGAGGGAAGAGGGAGGGAGGGAGGGAGGGAGGATAGGCTCAGAAGAAAGTTTGCAGGTAGCTGTAGGCAGGATAGATCAGGAGTAGCAGAAGGGGAGGCAGTAAAGTTTAGAGGGGGCGGGATGGGATGTATGTAATAGAAAGGGAAGTCCTAGGGGTGGAGAGAGGGGATGGCCACAGGAGGCAGCAAGAAGGGTGTTGGCAAAGGTGCAATTGCCATTTTGCAGGCTGGTTCAGCAGTCTCACATGCTTTTTTTTCTGGCTTTTGCTGATGCCCTCCCCAGCTCCTTGAGTTTCCCATAGCGGTAGGTTCCTCATCAGCCAGGAAACAGTATACAGGATGGAGTGAGAGAAGCAAGGGGAAGCAGTGTATCTTCCCAGCCTCCATCAGAGGGATCTCCTCTCACTGTTTCCTCTCCCCATATGAACAACGGAGAAGTAGTTACCCAGCATGAAATGCAACCATCTGTATCTAAAAACACTTCTGGGGAAGAAATGGCAGTTTCTGTGCTAGCTGTGAACAGGCTGCTAAAGCTCTCAGTAGTCACTTTGAACACTTTCTGGGACACTATGCAGCTCCTCAATTTATCCCTGGTTTCAGTGGCTAAGTTGGTGGTGGACTTGTCTCAGTCTAGAGGAACCTTAGTGGTCCATACTCAAGAGCTTGGTCAACATGCCAGCAAGATAGACTCTTTGGAAACTAAAACTGAGGAACTAAAACAAACTATCTACTATAATAAAAAGCACCTCCAACGTTCTGAAGCTGACTCCGTGGCAGTGAAGGGTTTGTAGGGTTCGTGCTGCCTGTAACGCTGTATCCATCCTGACGTTTGTGTGCTTCCTGGTTCGTCACAAGCAACAGTGACCAACCACACAATAGCAGCACGAGGCACACCAGTGTACCCTCAGTCCGTGCCCAACGTCGCCGGCATCAACACTGCTGGTACTGCCGCTGCTACCACCCCCCTGCAAGCCGCTCACCGCCTCCCTGACAACCTCCCTCCCAAACACACGACGCCCTCCCCCCTGGGTCCGCAGCCAACGTCGCCTTCGCTCACCCCTCCACCCCCCTCAAGGTCACCACCGTACCCCCTCCACCCTCCCGAAGTCGCCGCAGCCACTGCTCCCCCACCTCCCCCCGAGGTCGCTGCCGCTCCCTGCCTCCATCCGCCACCGAGCCAGGCCCCCTGCATTGAAATCGCAGTCTCACCTCCGTGAAAGCAGCGCTGCAGGCAGCAGAACGCCTCCCTTCGGCCCTCCTTCCCTCCTTGCATCCCGCCCTCGCGGAAGTTGCGTCAGATGAGGGCGGGACACAGGGAGGGAAGGAGGCCCGAAGGGAGGCTTCTGCTGCCTGCAGCGCTGCTTTCATGGAGGTGAGACTGCGATTTCAATGCAGAGGACAGACGGTCGACGACGGAGGGTGGGTGGGACTGCGGCGCCAGGCCCCCCTTGGAGCCCCGGGCCCAGGGAATTTTGTCCCCCCTGTCCCCCCTCTCGGCAGCTATGTCTCCACCCCCTCCCAGTTCAGCGGGGGGGGGGGTCCTGAGACCAGAGAGGGGGTGAGGGTGAGGGGGTCCTGAGACCAGAGAGGGGGAGGGGGTCCTGAGAGGGGGGAGTGGAGGGGGTTTTGAGACCACAGGGGGGTGGAGGGGGTCCTGAGACCAGAGAGGGGGGTGGAGGGGGTCCTGAGACCAGATGGGAGGGGGAGAGGGGAGGGGTCCAGAGACCTGAGAGGGGAGGAGGGGGAGGGGGGAGAGGGGAGGAGGGGAGGGGGTCCTGAGACCAGAGAGGGAGGGGAAGGGGGGAGGGGGTCCTGAGACCAGAGAGGGAAGGGGGAGGGGGTTCTGAGACCAGAGAGGGAGGGGGGAGGTATCTCTGTCACACACACACTCTATCTCTCTCACACACACACACACACTCTCTCTCTCTCTCTCTCTCTCTCTCTCTCTCTCTCTCTCTCTCTCTCTTTCTCTCTCACTCTCTCACAGTCAGTGTCTTTCTCTCTCTCACACTGTCTCTACCTTTTTTGTCTGACCACTTAATTTTTCTAATTGTGTTGACCCCAGTCTCTGGTTACTGCTTTCTGTCTCTTTCCAAAAGACTCCTGTCCATTCAGTGACATAATCCACCCAGTCTCTGACCTGCCAATTGGTGCCTGTCTTCTCGGGTGCTGGTTAGGATGCAAATGGTGTACAGCAAGCCTCCAGCAGCAGCTGTCCTGTCCTGCTTTATTGTTGCTGCATGGTGCTTGGGACCAAGTTGGGCCTTGGGGCCAGGGGACCTGCTCCGATATGGCAGTATGTGGCTAGAGTGACTGTGTGTCTCTATCATTGCAGGCGTGGCTGCTGTGCTGCTGCAAGCTGGTAGCTCTAGCCCAACCCCAGTGCCCCTGTGTCCCTCGCACACCAGTCTGCTTAGGTCTCCCCTGCAGTGCACCAGACAAATACATCGTGTGCACGTGCCTGTGCCCTGCCAGCACTCAGGGCCGTGCCTAGGGTCTCTGGCGCCCCCCTGCAGACTATCAGTTGGCGGCGGCGGCGCCCCCCCGTGAAAATGATCGCTCACCACTTGCCACACTGACAGGAATTGTCAGCAATATTCTTAGAAACAAATTGCTATACATTGCAAAATAAGATAGCAGATGTAAATTCTCAAAGTGGACATATTCCAAACACTAAAATGAAAATAAAATGATTTTTTTTCTACCTTTGTTGTCTGGTGACTTTCTTTTTCTGATCATGCTGGCCCAGTATCTGATTCTGCTGCTATCTGTCCTCTTAACTCCGTTTCCAGGGCTTCCTTTCCATTTATTTCTTTCCTTTCCTCCTTTCTTCTTCATTTCTGGTCCTCAGCTTCTGCCTATTTTCTTCATCCATGTGCAGTTTTTCTCCTCTCTTCCTTTTCCCTCATTTCATCTCCTTCATCTCTCTTCCCTCCCTTCTATGTCCAGCAATTTCTCCTCTCTCCCTGAGCCCTGCCCTCCCAATCCATGCCCATCCATGCTCCTCTGTCCCCTGCCCCCTCCATTCATCCCTTTCCAGCAATTCCCCTCTCTCCCTGAGCCCTGCCCTCCCAATCCATGCCCATCCATGCTCCTCTGTCACCTGCCCCCTCCATTCATCCCTATCCAGCAATTCCCCTCTCTCCCTGAGCCCTGCCCTGCAATCCATATCCATCCATGCCCATCTGTCCCCTCCATTCATCCCTATCCAGCAATTCCCCTCTCCCTGCCCTCCCAATCCATGCTCATCCATGCTCCTCTGTCCCCTGCCCCCTCCATTCATCCCTTTCCAGCAATTCCCCTCTCTCCCTGAGCCCTGCCCTCCCAATCCATGCCCATCCATGCTCCTCTGTCCCCTGCCCCCTCCATTCATCCCTTTCCAGCAATTCCCCTCTCTCCTTTCCATGACCCCCCCTCGCATCCATGCTCCTCTCTCTTCCATGTCCCAGCCTGGCCCACCCTCTTCTCCCCCCCCTTCGCATCCATGCCCCCCCTTCGCATCCTTGCTGTCGTTTCTCCCCTGCCCTCCCGCTCCCATTGTTCAACTGCCCACCCTCTTCTCTTCCCCCAACATCCCTTTTCTTTTTTTTTTTCTTTTTAAATTTACCTCTGTGGCGGCGGTTCCGGCAGCGCAGCGTCAGGGAAGGAGGCGGCGCTCCCGACGTCTAGCCTTCCCTTTGCTGTGTTCCGCCTTCTTCTGATGTCATCCTTGACATCAGAAGAAGGTGGAACACAGCGAAGGGAAGGCTAGAGACGTCGGGAGCGCCGCCTCCTTCCCTGACGCTGCGCTGCCGGAACCGCCACCATGGAGGTAAATTTAAAAAGAAAAAAAAAGAAAAGGGATGTTGGGGGAGGGCGAGCGAGGTGAGCATGGTGCGGCGGCGCCCCCCAGAGGGAAGCGCCCCCCTGCCATGCTTACCTCGCTTACCGGGTTAGCACGGCCCTGCCAGCACTGAGCAGAGCAGAGTAGACTGAGCAGCACTGAGAGTTCCTGGGACCCGGACTCTGTGCATGTGACAAAGTCAGAATCATGCATGGAGGACCCAGAATAATTTTCCCAGCAGGGCCAGCACCGATCAGCAGCCTTCAACAGGCACTGCAATCTTGGGCCTCCTCTCCAGCAGCACATGCACGCAGACTGCACACCCATCAGGTCCTTGGGGGCAGTAGACCTCTACCTCAATCTGTAGGAAGGTCGAGCCCAAGTTAAAAAAAACACATTTAAATTTATGTAAAATTGGTGGGCTTCAGGGTGAGAGTGGGCTCTATACTACCCAGGTAAAATGTTGGTGGGTTTCTGAGTGAGGGTGGGCTCTGCAATGCTCAGGATGTAAAAAAAAAAAAAAAGGTTTTATATTTAATGCTGGTGTGCATCAGGGTGGGGGTGGGGTGGGAAGGGGAGATTGGGAAGGGCAGAGGAGATGCCAAACTATGGGGGACGGGTAGGGGCTAGGGCAGAGCTGACGCTAGGCTACAGGGCGATTGGTAGGGCTTCAAATAAACGCTCCCAGGTACACACCTCACCATTGCTCCCATATCATGTCTGCTGAGTCCCCTAAAACCTACCCAAAACCCACTACCCCCAACTGTACATCACTACAATAGCCCTCCCCATAAAAAGTAACACCAGCTGCCAGCTGGAGGCTCTAATATGCAACTTATTTCTTGAAAAACAACAGAATAATTCCAGACTTCCCAATATTAAAGGTGACATCCAGACTACACAGAAACTTATCTACCTTCCCTTCTAGTGTTGCAGTTTCAAAATAAAATTACTAGAAGAAGAAAAGGTCTCAAGCTCTGCCTAAGAATTCTAAAACGTATTACAGCCTTCTTTTTTTTCCCCTTAACTTTATTTTTTATTAATTATTATATTATTACAGTCACAAATAACAATAATTGCAACTTAGGAAACATGACATGTTCTTATCAATATAATATTAAAAAAAAAAGGAACATTCTCTCTCACTTCAATCACAAAACTAAAAAGGATCCAAGATTTAGGAAATTAAATTAAGGAAAAAAACAAATTTAAACTATTAAGGGTACTTTTACTAAGGAGCACTAACAGATTGAGGGCCCTGTTTACTAAGGTGCTCTAGCATTTTTATCAGATGCTAAAAATTAGTTTGCACTAACCGTGTAGCCACCCATAGGAATATTATGGGCATCTACACAGCTAGCACATGCTAATGCTCAGCGTGCGCTAAAAATGCTAGTGTGCCTCTAGCGCGGCTTAAACAGGGCCCTGAGTGTGCGCTAAATGATAAGACGCCCATAGAAATATAATGGGCATCTTATCAG
Organism: Microcaecilia unicolor; assembly: GCF_901765095.1. Classification (NCBI taxonomy): domain Eukaryota; kingdom Metazoa; phylum Chordata; class Amphibia; order Gymnophiona; family Siphonopidae; genus Microcaecilia; species Microcaecilia unicolor. Next base: position 71,665,797 of record NC_044034.1, read on the forward strand.
CGCATGCTAATCATTAGCATGTGCTAAACCTCATAGTGTGCCTTAGAAACCAAGGTATTCTTTTACCAAGCTGTGCTGAAAAGTGGCCAGTGCTGGTGTCAGTGTGTGAGTTTTCCCCACACCACGGCCACTTTTAGGAGGCAGTAAGGGTTTCCATGCTAATCAGATAGCTTGTGGTAATGTGCCCGTGCTACCCGATTAGCACAGATATGCCTACTCTCTGTGCAGGATTAGCGTCTGCTGAGCGGGAAGCTACTGCGTAACACCTCAGCGCGTCCCAAGGTAGTGCCCTTTTAGCACACAGTAGACCCTTGTTAGGCCTACCGCGCCTTAGTAAATAGACCCCCCAAGTCATTACATACTCCATCTAGCCAACCTCAGTGGGTTGTGGAACAGATAAAAATACACGTACATCTTATTTTCGTTTATCGTTTATTCATTTTACTATACCGTTTCAAATTGTGGTTACAAAACAAAAACGGTTTACATGGTAATATAAATCATAATAAAACAATCATAAAAGAACTCCATTGAATAGATAGGAAAGCAAACTAAAACAATCATTCTTAAAAATAGAAAACACCAATTCTTACTAAAATAGCCATTCATAACAAGTACATGAGACACATATAAAGTTCTGCATATTTAATGCTGCCTATCTAATGTTGCCATTTGTCACAAATTATTTTCAAATGTATCCTGGAACAAGTGTGTTTTTAAAAACTGAATGTGTGATTCTTTCAGTCTAAGGTGTTTTGGAAGACAGTTCCAAAGAGAAGGGCCCAGAAAGAAGAATGCTGAATTTCTAGTGGACTCCCATCTGGCCTTCTGTGGTGATGGGATAATCAATCTGTTGTCTGCAAGTGAACGAAGTGTTCACTGAGGTGAATAAGGCAAGATGAGATTTGATAGATACAACGGAATTAGTAGATATAGAGGGGCATAATCGAACGTCGCCGGCCAAATAGATCGCCGGCAATCTTTTTTTTCCGATAATACGGTTTAGCCCGGCCAAATGCCTTGGAGTTCGCCGGGTTTGAGATGGCCGGGTTTGTTTTTCAGCGATAATGGAAAGTTATGTCGGCCATCTCAAACCCCGGCCAAATTCAAGGCATTTGGCCGTGGGAGGAGCCAGCATTTTTAGTGCACTGGCCCCCCTGACATGCCAGGACACCAACCAGCCACCCTAGGGGTCACTGCGGTGGACTTCAGAAAAGCTCCCATGTGCATAGCTCCATTACTTTGGGAGCTGAGCCCCCCAACCCCCTCCCCCAAACCCACTACCCACAAATGTACTGCACCCACTAAAATTGCTCCAGGGACCTGCATACAGCCTCTAGGACTTATTGCTGCTGTATAGCTTTGGCACACCAGTTTACACCTGAAGACTAATCTCTCTGAAAAAGTCCTTTCTTGAAATAAGCACGTTTACTCACAGTTAACTGCAGATCAGAGGTTGTGCCCCACTGGCAAAGAGTCCCCTGGTACTAAGATTAGCAGTAGGTCAGAGCTGGCACAATGGTGTACAATGCCCTCTTTCAGCACCATTCAAGGTAAGAACTACGTTCTCTAAAGTGGGTAACACAGGAAAGGGAACTAAAACTGGCTTACAAAAATGGCCACTACCGCATGGACTACAACAGGAAACAAAACAGGGCACACTCTGACCCAGTTAGCAGGGGGGAAAAGCACCATGGGAGTAGAGCCCAGTACCCTACACCCACCACAATGCATTGCTAATGTGACTTTGCAGGGCACCTAACAGAAAAGGTGTCACACTCACCCGAGAGCCACATCGCAACCAGGGAAAGGCTATCGGAGGATACAACACATTCTGCTGTCATGGAGGTGGGTACGGCATTTGAGGCTGGCAAAAAAGGTTTTTAGTTTTATTTTTTTAGTATGGAAGGGGGTTGGTGACCACTGGGGGAGTATGGGGAGGTCATCCCCCATTCCCTCCAGTGGTCATCTGGTCAGTTGGGGCACCTTTTTGAGGCTTGGTCGTGAAAATAAAAGGATCAAGTAAACCCGGTGAAATACTGCTTAACGCCGCTTTTTTTTTCATTATCGGTGAAAGCTGGCCATCTGGTAGCCACGACCATGCCCGCCCATGTCCCGCCTTCGCTAATCTACCAACACGCCCCCTTGAACTTTCACCGGCGAAGCAACAGGAAAGCGGCAATGCTGTCTAAAATGGCACTTTCGATTATACCGATTTTGCCACTTTTAAGAAATTGCCGGCCATCTCCTGATTTGTGTTGGAAGATAGCCGGCGAGCACTTTCAATTATAAGCTGGATAGTGCTTTATGGGTCAATGTGAGGATTTTAAATTTTATTCTGGCTTCTACTGGAAGCCAGTGAAATTGGAACAAAAGTGGCGTAATTCTATTGTATTTTGAAGCCCTGCAAATGACACGAGCTGCAGTGTTCTGGATCATCTGTAAACATTTTATGTTTATCTTAGTTAGCCCTGCATAAATAATATTACAATAATCCAGACGTGTTGTGATATATGCATGTGTTAGCAGGGCCGGTCTTAGCAAGTGCGGGGCCCTATGCAGACCAATTTGGTGGGGCCCCATCCTAGCCCCGCCCCATCCTAGCCCCGCCCCCACTCCAGCTCCACCCCATTGATAATATTATTCAATTTTTAGAAAATTTATTTATGAAATTTCAAATAAAGACAAATGAAGCTAAACTTGTACAGAAAAACTGATTGAAATAATAAGCACAATGCTATCATGACCCCCCCCCCCCCCGAAATTATTCAGTTCAAGTACACTACAATTAGTTCCAATTCTCATAACCCCGGGGGGGGGGGGGGGGAAGGTCAGAGGTGCGGACACACAATCTCTCCACTGCAAAACACTATACATAAACTTGTGCAAAAACACACTCATAACCTTACCAAACCATAACAGCACTAATTCCATGGACAGGACGAGAACAACCTTATGCGTGGAAAGGCAGAACTGTAATTACACCAGGCTCTAAAACACCAATACACTATCTCGTGAAAAAAGACAAAACAAAAAGGGCTGCAAATGCTACACGTTAGCAGGATACTGCACCTTGATCACACATGACACAACAGATATGAAGGCAAAATACGGAACTGAAAAGTTACCTCAAGAAATCAGACTCAGCATGCAGCAATACTAGAAAAATTGAAACTTACATGCAAAATATCACAGATGCACATTTCCAAAAGCTGACATATTCCAATTAATAAATTCTGAATAAAATACTTTTTTCTACCTTTGTTGTCTGATCATTTGTTTTTTCTATTCGCTTTGGTCCCAGTGTCTTCTGTTTTATGCAGTGTCTTTCCATTTGATATTTTTTCTCTCACCATGTCCACCATCCTCCTGTGTCCTGTCTACCATCTGTAGCCCTGTCCCTATCCTTTCTCCAGTTTCAGCATCTGCCTTCAAAGTGTTCCGATCCAGCCCTTAAATTCAGCAATTTCCCCTCCATGCATATCCAGCATTTCTCCTCACTCCCCTCCTTCCATGTACATCTACTTTCCTCCCCTCCCCTACATCCATGTCCAGCATTTCTCCTATATCCCTTCCCCTCCATCCATGTGCATCTCCTTCCTTTGTCTTTCCTTCCCTCCATTCCTGCCCAACATTTCTCCTCTCTCCCCTGCCCTCCATGTCCAGCAATTTCTCCTCTCTCCCTGGGCCCTGCCCTCCCATCCATGCTCCTCTGTCCCCTGCCCCCTCCATTGATCCCTATCCAGCAATTCCCCTCTCTCCCTGAGCCCTGCCCTCCCATCCATGCTCCTCTCTGTCCCCTGCCCCCTCCATTCATCCCTATCCAGTAATTCCCCTCTCTCCATGAGCCCTGCCCTGCCCTCCCATCCATGCTCCTCTCTGGCCCCTGCCCCCTCCATTCATCATCCCTATCCAGCAATTCCCCTCTCTCCCTGAGCCCTGCCCTCCCATCCATGCTCCTCTCTGGCCCCTGCCCCCTCCATTCATCCCTATCCAGCAATTCCCCTCTCTCCATGAGCCCTGCCCTCCCCTCCCATCCCATCCATGCTCCTCTCTGGCCCCTGCCCCCTCCATTCATCATCCCTATCCAGCAATTCCCCTCTCTCCCTGAGCCCTGCTATCCATGCCCAGGTCCTCTCTCCCTTACACTCCCGCTCCCAAGTTCAACTGCCTGCCTGTCCACCCTGGCGCCATTTTCTTCTCCCCCCAACCAAGGATTTTTCTTTTAAATTTACCCTCCGTCGCCGGCATCCCACAGCAGCGTGCTTCACTGAAAAGTGCTCCTCCCCTCCCGAGTCCCCCCGACGTCTCTAGCAGAACGCAGAAGCTCTTCCTGATTCGTTCATTCTCAGTGTCCCGCCTTCGAGGGCGGGACACTGAGAATGAACGAATCAGGAAGAGCTGCGTTCTGCTGCTAGAGACGTCGGGGGGACTCGGGAGGTGAGGAGCGCTTTCAGTGACGCACGCAGGACGCTGCTGTGGGATTCCGGCAATGGAGGGTAAATTTAAAAGAAAAATCCTTGGTTGGGGGGAGAAGAAAAGGGCGCCAGGGCGGACAGTGGCGGTAAGCATGGCACGACGGCGCCCTCCAGCCATGCATGCTTACCGTCCATGTCGGAGTTGGACCGGCCCTGGGAAGAGGCTGACTGAGGCACGCCGCGCGGGGCCCCCCTAAGCACGGGGCCCTATGCGGGTGCCTCGGCCTAAGATCGGCCCTGTGTGTTAGCATACATAGTGAAGCTTTATCAATTCAATTTCTAATTGAACGTAGTCTTCGAAGATGATAAAACAAGTTCTTGACTACCATTGATATTTGTTCATTAAAAGATAGGGCTGAGTCAATAATGACTCCTAAATATTTGAAGGATTGTACTGTTGGTATCGGTTTATCAAATAAGATAGGTATGACAGCAGGGACAGTATCACAACCCGTGATCCACGATGTAACAGTCTTGTCTGGGTTCAGGACTAAGTGATGTCTTTTAAGCCAACTAGCTACTTCTTTAAGGCCATTCTGAATTTCAGTAAGGTCAAAATCTAACGGTTTTACATAGTGAATCAGAAGAAATTGTCAGCATATGAATAGAAATTAATACCCAATGATTGAATAAGTAGAGCAAGAGGACTGACATATATATTAAACAGGAGTGGCGACAGAACCGATCCCTGCGGAACCCCATAGGAAATAGGATGCACTTTTGAGGTAGAACAATTTTGTACTACTTTGAATGACCGATTTGCAAGAAAAGAAGCAAACCAATCATAAATAGCGCCTGTAATACCAATTTATTTTAGCCGATTTAATAGGAGATCATGATCTATAAGATCAAATGCAGCTGTTAAGGCCAGTGAAATGATTAAAGCAACATAGCCCTGCTCTAGTCTAGCATGTATTTCACTTAAATGTTGTGTATTTTAATTTTAATTTTTATGTAGGATGAAGTAATGTGGTAGCCATTTTTGCCCACTTTAAAAGTTAATAAATAAGAAAACAAATGTAAAATAAGACAATACACTTTCATTCGCTTTGAACTATGCAAAAGGAATTAGTGGACTATAACAAATTAACTGTAACTCTAACTGTCTGATTTCTTTTTATTGGACTAAATACATTTTTTACTAGTTTTCCTTTGGAGGCCAAACCTCCTTCCTCAGGTTGAGACAGTATACTGTTGTCCTGAAAAGAACAGTGCTTCCCACCTCAAGAGCAACTAGTTAACCCAAAAAAGTTTGCAATGTTCTCTGGTTAGAAGAGTCAAAAATTGACTCTCTTGCTCAGAACATATTTGCTTCATGAAAACCAATCTTAGCCATCCAAAGTATGAACCTTTTCCAATTATCATGCATGCATAGGCGCCCGGTATAAGAGGCTTGGGGAGGCTAAGCCTTCCCAGCCATGTGCAGGAGGAGGGGAAAGAGAAGGCCAGGTTGCAGGTCTCTAGCGAGTGACGGGAGTCTCTGCTCTGCTGCAGACAAACGGGGTTATTCCTGGCAACCATCCCAGAACATTTGCATGGCGCGCAGAGAGAGCGAGCGAACCCGGCCCGTGATGTCATCGGATCCCCCAGCCCGTCGGCCGGCCTGCAGCACCACTCCCAGGCACGGGAGATCTCACACGAGCCCCTCCCCTTTCCTCCGCCAGTCAGTCGCTCTCTCCCAAGTACGCGGAGCAGCCCCAGGGAACTCCCAGGAAAGGAAAGGATCGGCTACGTGCAGTGGGACTGGAAGACGCTCGTTCTGCCTCAAATACCCTCCCACCACATCCTTAATTCAGCCCGAAGAGAAAGAGCCTGAACACCACCAAAAGACAGAGGGCCGACTCACAGGAGGAAGCCTGAACCGCTGGGGAAGGATTGAAGATTGGTAAGTGCTCTCAGCTGTAAATAAGAACTGTGCTGCAGGTTTTATAACTCAAAATGAAAAAGAAATATTTTGTTTCATGCAGATCTCTTTACATAACTAAATGAGTTATAACCCCCCTAATACAGTGCCAAAATTGAAATTTTAAAACTCATCTCTATCTGGTCAAAGGAGCTCATTGTGAATACCATCCACCCTAAAAGGATGTTTTGTGGCAGTGCATGAGAATTGTGATATGATCCCTTGTTTCATATTGTTGACGGTCTGTGATGTTGTCCGTATGGGTGTTATATTGGTGTATTAGGGTCTGCCCAGTGTAGCATTTATGGTACAGTAAGGTTCTGAGTGTGTTTTTGCACAAGTTTGTGCATAGTGTTTTGCGGTTCAGGGATCGTTGACCTTATTGAGGTGACAAACATCAACATTTTAATTTAATTTTAGTTTGTCATAACATCAGACATGATTTGGTTTTAGAATATTTTGGATAATCTGGTGTTGAATTGTTCCATAGATGTGTATGTGGTTTAGTGTTGGTAACTGCTTGAAATAATTGAGTTTAAAATATGATTTTTATTTTTTATTTTTGTTACATTTGTACCCTGCGCTTTCAGTATACATTGGTTAGTATATGCTTTGAGCAACCACTTTATTTTTTGACATATGATGCATATCTAATATCTACATTTAATAAAAGGTATTAATTGTGACTATTTTATTTGTACTTATTTTTTTCTGTGTTGTCAGACAATTATGGATGTAAGCCCCACCCCTGGCCCCACCCCATTTAGCCTCCCCAAACAGTTGGGCCACCGACCGCCTATGCATGCATGGTTTAGGGTTTCCTTGCTATATCAGAATCTGGACCATTCCTGTGTAATAATAACGTTCCAGAGGAGAATGTTGCCTTACCACTCGCCAGAGGCGTATCTGAACTTCAGCGGTAGGGGGGGCCAGAGCCAGAGTGAGGGGCACATGATAGCCCCCCAGCCCCCGCCCCCACCATTGCCTACCCCCCCGGTCACCACTGCTGACCCCCCCCCCTGCCGCCGTCACCTACCTTTGCTGGCGGGAGACCCCCAACCCCCGCCAGCCGAGGTCCGCTTCCTCCTGCTGCTGCCTTTAAAAATATTCCTTCAGCTGGCGGGGGACCCCATCCAGTTTTGGAGTCTGACTCTGACGTCGCAGCACGTTGTACGTGCAGGATGTCAGACTCACAGAAACAGAGTCTGTGAGTCTGACGTCCTGCACATACAACGTGCAGCAACATCAGACTCCAAAACTGGATTCAGCAGCTTTGAACAGCACGGAGGACGAAGAAGAACTTAAAAGACCTCGGCTCGGCTGGCAGGGGTTGGGGTCCCCCACCAGCTGAAGGAATATTTTTAAAGGCAGTGGCAGGAGGAAGCGGACCTCGGCTGGCGGGGGTTGGGGTCCCCCGCCAGCAAAGGTAGCCCACGGCGATGGTGGGGGAGGGTTGACAGCAGGAGGGGGGTCCATGGCGAAATCTGCGGGAGCCCAGGCCCCTGTGGCCCCACGCAGATACGCCCCTGCCACTCGCTAAAAGGGAAGTAATGCCAGGCTACCGGAGCAACCCGGCAATAGTTCCCTCCCCCAGTGCACACCATTTCTGGTGTGCAGAAATATTTACATTTTTGTAGCGCCGGTGTGTACCTGGCAGTAATCACTACCTGGTCACCACTGGGTTAGCACAGCCATTTCTTTAAGAAAAGGGAAACCTGCTTTTTACCCACTGCGGTAAAAGGGGGCCCCGGTGATGTGACAAAAACATGCGCTGATGCAGCTTCATAAAAAGGATCCCTCAAATAATTATTGCACACTGCATAGATGCTATTGTTTTAGCCATCACAGTATATCAAGAACTAGTAAATAAAATAATTATAAACAAAAAATTAGAGGTCCTTTTACTAAGCTGCAGCAAAAAGTAGACTTAGAGTGTTCTTTCATGGGTCTTTCCTGCACACTAAGGCCATTTGCACCGCAACTGTAAAACAGCCGATTTTCTTTTTTTTTTTTTAGTAATGACCTGATGTTAATGATACCATTAGTGTGTGGACATTTTTTTTTTAATAATCATGTGAGCACTTCCCGCCACCCATTTTGTAGTCAATAAGGGCTCTTGTTCTATTTCTGTGCTGACCAGTGCACAGTAATGTAGATATGCTAACTGGTTAGTGCAGGAATGCCTACTCTCCGCCCATGACACGCCCCTCAAAAAATTCAAAATATTTTTTTTCGTGTGTGCTTAGTTTGCGCACATTTTAACGTTACTGCAGGACACCTGAGTGCATCTCACAATACTCTATTTTTAGCTGTGTGAGGCGTGTGTTAGCATTTAACGCAGCTTAGTAAAAGGGCCCCTTAAAGTAGGATTTTGTGAAATGAAATCTAAATGTGCAGATAAGGGCATTAGCAGATAACAATACAGTCTAATGAGGGCTTGTTGGTTTTACAGCTTTGTTAGACCATGTTGCATCCAGAAAACGTGGCTTCAAACACTTGAAATTTAAGGGGTCTTTTACTAAGTGGCGGTAAGCCCAACGCGGGCTTACCACTCACTAATCCGGAACTACCACCAGGCTACCGCAGCAGCCCAGCGTTTCCACCCCTAGCAATGGGCCATTTCTAGCACTACAAAAATATTTTTTATTTTTGTAGCACTGGTGTTTACCCGGCTGTAATCGGGCAGTACTGCACGCTGCCCGGTTACCATCATGTTAGTGCAGGAGCCCTTACCACTACCTAAATGGGTGGTGGTAAGTGCTCCCCCCCCCACACACACACAAATGGTCATGCGGCAAGTGGTTCACTTACCTCATAGCCATTTCTTTAAAAAGAAAAAACAAGACAGCTTTATACCTGCTGTGGTAAAAGGGGGCCTCAGCGCATGCCAAAAACACGCGCTTAGTAAAAGGGACCCTTATGGAAATTTCTTGTTCTCATTTTTGGTAAAAGAAGTACATGTTCAGCGTATTACCATTCCCAATTGTTCTCTGACCCATAGATAGAGTCAGCATTTACCAAACTGGTCAGTAGCTATAGCAAATAAACTAGAATATGTATTGTGTACCGCAGTGGCGTAGCCATAGGTGGGCCTGGGTGGGCCAGGGCCCACCCACTTAGGGTTCAGGCCCATCCAACAGTAGCACACGTTTAGTGGTAGCTGGTGAGGATCCCCAGCTCCACCAGCTGAAGACCTCCCTCTGATGATAATGAAAACGCTACTCTCCTTGATACTGGCACCTGCGCATACTCAGTCTTCAGCGCATGCCTGCTGCAGACTGCCAAGGTGGAAAGAAGCATTTTCTCACCAGCTGAGATATATTTTTTGGGTGGTGGTGCGGGGAGGGGGGGGGAACATTTGGTGCCCACCCACTTCTTGCCTAGGCCCACCCAAAATCTGTTGTCTGGCTACGCCCCTGGTACCGGCCAGTGTTCAAAAACTGTTGTGGATTCAACAGTTCCATTATGTAGCCATGTAAAGTTCTTAACTTCTCCTTTATAAAACCTTTGTGACTATAAAAGACCAAACTCCTCATTTGCTAACATGTGTTAATATGCTAATGCTCATTAATGAACAATAACATGCATTAAAGTGTTTTAATGCGTGCTAATAACAGAAGCCCCAATATTCTCTATGGGATCTATTTATTAATTATGCGCTTAGCTCAAATTAAGGCATATCATGGTTATTTTTAACATGTTCCTAAAGTTATGACACTTGTTACCTCCCTATAGGATTAGATGATATTTTCCTAAGACAATAAATATTAAGGCAAATATTTCCTGTGTTTTTCAGATACAAATAACTAAATTAAATTATATTTATTTAATTATTTACTGCATTTGTATCCCACATTTTCCCACCTATTTGCAGGCTCCATGTGGCTTACAATATGTTATAGCGATAATCACATTAATTCAGAACTGGATACCATTTTTGTAGTAGCAAGTATGCCACGGGGTACTCTCATATCATTTTTGTGTTGTCTTAGTGCACTGTGATTCTTCTGCTGGGAAGAACTTGGCCTAGATCCCAGAAAAAGCTATCAATAAAGCGATCGCCAAGAGAATCCCAGCTATCATTAGAGCAAGAGTCTCCAATGGAACCTCTGAGATGGACTGTAGCCAGCATTCTGACAACTATATTTGAATTATGCAAGGAAATTTAATGAATTTCTCCTTGTCAGATCAATCTAAGGTCAAAAGTGATATGTTTCAGGAATTATAATAACAACTGCAATAAAAATGGAATATTTTAAAAATACATACCTATATGGGGGGGGGGGGGGGGTCCATTTCATAGAATCCCAAGTTGAAAATGTGCATTTATAGTATAATACGATGGTACATTCCTCCTTCCTCCATTGTCAGACACATACATATCTGTTTGGGGACTGGATGTGAAAAGACATTTTGAAAGTGTGTTTTAAAATGTCTTTTCACACCCAGTCCCCAAACAGACATGCCTCATAGCTCCTGTCACACTAATGAAAGTGGGTTTCATTAGTGTGACAGGAGCTATGAGACATGTCTGTTTTTGCATGTCTGAGCATATGTTGTTCTTTGTGTGTGTGTGTGTGTGTGTGTGTGTGTGTGTCTTCGTATGTGTATGTATCTTTATGTGTGTTTGCATCTTTATGTGTGTGTGCTTATGTGTACAGACGGAAAACAGACAGATGGATGGAGGTTCTCCAGTGGGTGCTATTACGTGGGTGAAACTTGCCCACAAATTAATGACACTCTAATGTGAAAAAAATGCAAAAAAAATGTGACTAAAGCTTTACTAATCAACAATTTTTAATAAATTGTTGAGTAAATTTATATCAACCCAATCAGGTGGTAAAAATTAAAAAAAAAATACTTCCTTATGGATATCTCAAATAGAGGGGCATAATTGAACGAAAACGTCTATCTCCATGGGCATTTATCTCCGAGAACGGGTCCGTGAAGGGGCGGACCGAACCGTATTTTCGAAAAAAATAGACGTCCATGTTTTATTCGACAATTTGTGAGCTGGGCGTTTTTGTTTTTCAGTGATAATGGAAAATGAAAGAACCCAGCTCAAAAACGAATAAATCCAAGGCATTTGTTCGTGGGAGGGGCCAGGATTCGTAGTGCACTGGTCCCCCTCACATGCCAGGACACCAACCGGGCACCCTAGGGGGCACTTTTACAAAAAGGTAAAAGAGCTCCCAGGTGCATAGCACCCTTCCCTTGTGTGTTGAGCCCCCCAAATCCCCCTCAAAACCCACTGCCCACAAGTCTACACCATTACTATAGCCCTAAGGGGTGAAGGGGGGCACCTACATGTGGGTACAGTGGGTTTGGGGGCTTGGACGACTAAGCATTAAGCAGCACAATTGTAACAGGTAGGGGGGGATGGGCCTGGGTCCACCTGCCTGAAGTCCACTGCACCCCCTAACAACTGCTCCAGGGACCTGCATACTGCTGCCAGGGAGGTGGGTATGACATTTGAGGGTGAAAATAAAAAGTTGTGAAACATCATTTTTTGTGGTGGGAGGGGGTTAGTGACCACTGGGGGAGTCAGGGGAGGTCATCCCCGATTCCCTGTGGGGGTAATCTGGTCATTTAGGGCACTTTTTGGGGCCTTATTCGTGAAAAAACAGGGTCCAGGAAAAGTGCCCTAAATTATAGCTACAAACGCATACTTTTTTTCCATTATCGGCGAAAGGCGCCCATCTCTCCTCGGCCGATAACCACGCCCCAGCTCCACCTTCGCCATGCCTCCGACACACCCCCATCAACTTTGTACGCTTCCGCGATGGAGTGCAGTTGAAAACGTCCAAAATCGGCTTTCCATTATACCGATTTATTTGTTTTTGTGAGATAAACGTCTATCTCCCGATTTGGGTCGAAATCTAGGCGGTTTTCTCTTTCAATTATAAGGTGGTTAGTGTACCATATATAAAGATGTATATTTCCAATATCTTATTCAATTTCAACTATTTGTTTAATTTGAATTTGAAAAAAGGAGAAAAAGAGATGAAGGCTCAAAGATTATCAAAGCTCTCAGTTACCATAAACCATAGCTACAAAGCTACTTCATCATAGTTCTCTAACTCAAAAAATCCTCCTCAATAATATTGTAAACATATATAGCCATGTACTTATCTTAGATCCCAATGTTCAACGTGCTGATATCACAAAAAATGCAATGTCCTAATCCATGAAGTTTACAAGAGTAGCAAGGACACCAGAGCATGGATTCTTAGAAGGTCAGTCCCAGGAGTTGTAAAAATCCATGCTGTGATTTGCTTGTGGATCTTGTAAACTTCATGGATATCAGCACATGAAAATCTTAATATTGAACATTTTGATAGGCAGTTCATGCCTCCCACTAGGGTCCACTGTGGTCCTTTGGCCCTTCCTACTTCCTACTGGTAGCCATCTTGCTTCCTGTTCAGAAATATATAAGATATATTCAGCTCTCTAGCCTACTGGTTGCTAGAACTCTGTTGTTGTTTGCATGCTCAGCATCGGACTTCTATTTGCTAATCTCTTCAGTTGATTTTAATGTCCTACAATTGTTTATCTTTGAAGATCCCTTGCTCAGTTTCTTGCCTTCTTGCCTGTCCAAGTTAGTTCAACTGTGAAATCCTGCTGGTCTCCAACACCTGAAGGCCCAACTTGAGAGGATGGTGGTCTATGCAGGCTGAAGTCCCGCATCTTCTATAGTGTTTTCCTAACCTCAGCACCAAGTTTATTCTCTACCAGTTGAACTGGCTAGACTTACTCAGCCAAGTTTAGCTGAATAATACCGAATATCCCCTAGATTGACACCTTCCTTTAACTAGATGCATTTTCATTCAGCCAACAAGTTAGCCAGACAAAATGTATCTAGTCGGCAGGGGGGAGGGGAGAGGAGAGGAGAGATGTTCAAAAGCAAAGTTTTGTGCAGGTAACTGCTGAAGCTATCTGGATAAATCTTTTGAATATTGAATAAAATGGGCCGTATTACTTCTCTGAGTTTATTCATGAATCTACTATAACCTAAATGAAAGCACTGGTGGGTGGGATATGGGGGGGAGGGAGTCTGCATGGTGCTGTAGTTACAACCTTAACCTTCTGAGAGCAGACTTAGATGGGCCATTTTGATCTGCTTTAGTCCCCTATGGAGGCAATTCTATAAAGGTTATGAAATGTTAGGCATCAAGACACCGCACTCTGAGCACTAATTTTATAACAGCATCTGGGTGCCCATATTTCATTATAGAATACTAGTTGGCATTTATGTGCCAACATTTAGGCATGCCCACTTACACCATGTCAATAACAGGTGTAAGTGCACATGCCTAAACATGGCACCTTAACATGTAACTTAATTCAATCCTCCTAATTAAGACCAGAAGGTTCTCTCCTCTCCAGGTGGGTAACTCTTCGGCCTTGCCTTTTCCAATATAAGCTTAACTCCCTTTGGGTTTTAGGCTTCCATATCACCATCCTCTCTGGGACAAGTCTTCCAATAGGTCCTTCCTCATGGGTTGGAATATCCCTAGAGTGCCCTCCCCTTTTACTGGGCTCTTTGAGTCTCCTGCTCTAGCACAACGCTTTATGGGACCTGTACTTCCTCCTCCTTCTTAAGGACAAATACCAGAGAGAGTTAAGCTTATGTTGGGTCACTTTTAGGCAGTGCTTTTTTTGTAGAAAAAAAGGTGCCGGTACTCATTATGGGCGGGGTCACCACATATGGCTCCACCCCTATGATAGCCACACCCACATTAACCACACCCCCTATACCAGCCATGGCGCATATAAACAGACATCATTGAAAATATTACAGTACTATAAGAGAAAAAAATAACGTGATTTGCTAAGTAGTAGCAGTAAATAAGACAGCCAATGTAAATTCTCAAATTGGACATATTACAAACACTAAAATGAAAATAAAATGATTTTTTTCTACCTTTGTTGTCTGGTGACTGTTTTTCTTTCCATATTGGTCCCAGTCTGTGATTCTCCTTTCCTTTGTTTTCGCTTAACTCTTCTGTGCCATTTGTCATTTTTTGTCTCCTTTTTCTTTGCTTTCTTCAATATTTTTCAGGCTCTCTCTCTGTCCAGATTTAATTCATTCTTACTATCCATTCTTTAATTTCCTTCATCTACCCGTGGCTTTTCATCTTTTCCTCACCCTTGTTCTCCCCATGCCCCTTCCTCTTATTCTCCAATCTTTCTCTATTCCCCTTTTCCATCCAGCAGCTCTGCTTTCTCTCCCCATCCTTCCAGTGTCTCCCCTATTTCTTTCTGCATTCTTCCATCCAGCGTCTTCCCTCTTTCTCTCCCTATCCTTCCGTTTTCCCTCTCTCTCTCCCCATCCTTCCGTTTTTCCCTCTCTCTCTCCCCATCCTTCCATCTGTTTCCCCCCTCTCTCTCCCCATCCTTCCATCTGTTTTCCCTCTCTCTTTCCCCATCCTTCCATCTGTTTTTCCCTCTCTCCCCAATCCTTCCATCTGTGTTTTTCCCTCTCTCTCCCCATCCTTCCATCTGTTTTTCCCCTCTCCCCAATACTTCCATCTCTTTTTCCCTCTCTCTCCCCATCCTTCCATCTGTTTCCCCCTCTCTCTCCCCAATCCTTCCCTCTGTTTTTCCCTCTTTCTCTCTCCCCCCAATCCTTCCCTCTGTTGTTTTCCCTCTTTCTCTCTCTCCCCCATCCTTCCATCTGTTTTCCCCTCTCTCCCCAATCCTTCCATCTGTTTTTCCCCTCTCTCCCCAATCCTTCCATCTGTTTTTTCCCTCTCTCTCCCCATCCTTCCATCTGTTTTTCCCTCTCTCCCCTATCCTTCCCTCTGTTGTTTTCCCTCTTTCTCTCTCCCCAATCCTTCCCTCTGTTGTTTTCCCTCTCTCTCTCTCCCCAATCCTTCCCTCTGTTGTTTTCCCTCTTTCTCTCTCTCCCCAATCCTTCCCTCTGTTGTTTTCCCTCTTTCTCTCTCTCCCCATCCTTCCATCTGTTTTCCCCTCTCTCCCCAATCCTTCCATCTGTTTTTCTCTTCTCTCCCCTATCCTTCCATCTGTTTTTCCCTCTCTCTCCCCATCCTTCCATCTGTTTTTCCCTCTCTCTCCCCAATCCTTCCCTCTGTTGTTTTCCCTCTTTCTCTCTCTCCCCAATCCTTCCCTCTGTTGTTTTCCCTCTCTCTCTCCCCAATCCTTCCCTCTGTTGGTTTCCCTCTCCCTGCCAAGTTTCCCGCGAACGGCGCGAAGTCGCACCAGCCCCTATTTCCGGCCGCTGCTGCTTCTCCTGTTGAGCAGCAGCGGCCGCTACACAAAAAAAAAGAAGATTAAAAAAAAAAAAATTGAAACCTGGCTGAAACGCGGCACCCCGGCACTGTAGACAGCCATTAGGCATTGGCTGTTGCCCCACAGCCGCTCCTCCTCTTGCCTCTACGTCACTGCCCCTGGAGGAAGACCCCGGAGGAGCGCAGTGACGTAGAGGCAAGAGGAGGAGCAGCTGCGGGACAACAGCCAATGCCTAATGGCTGTCTACAGTGCCGGGGTGCCGCGTTTCAGCCAGGTTTGAAGTTTTTTTTAAATCTTTTTCTTTGTGTAGGCCGCTGCTGCTCAACAGGAGAAGCAGCAGCGGCCGGAAATGGGGGCTGGCACTGCGTCCGTCACGGGGCGGGGGGAGCAAAAAAAAAAAGTGCCGGTACGCCGTACCGTTGCGTACCGGCACAAAAAAAGCACTGCTTTTAGGCCTTGTCTTTTTCCACCTGGAAAAGAGAGAATCTTCTGATCTTAATTAGTGGGAATGAATTAAGCTCACTGGTAGGTAGAGGCCTAATGAGAAGGAAGAGGTTATATCCCAAGACCCAGAAAGTGTCCCTGTGTGAGAGAACTGCAAAAGAAGAGAAGAGGAGGGGGAGAAAAGAAACCCCTACAGCCCTGGGACCTGGCGTATGGCTGGAGAAGCCCTGTTACAAAAGCCTGAGAAATTTTGAAGTGAAAAGCCTGGCAAATGAGAGCAAAAGGCTGATAGAGATGGATAGAGGAAAGGAAAGGAATGTAGTACTGTCTTTTTAACATAATTGAACTGCTATCTGAAACAAGGACAATGGTTTTCTGGTATTTTTCTTTTTGAATAATATAACAGCCGGGGGTAGAGAATAGGCAAGTCCCAAATTTGTGTGTTTAACTTACAGAATACTGTAAGTTACATGTTAAGGTGCCATGTTTAGGCATGTGTAGTTATGTCTGCTATTGATATGGTATAAGTGGGCATGCCTACATTTTGGCGCATAAATGCCAACTTACACTAGTATTCTATAATGAAATCTGTAAAGTTATGATGTGTTTGAAGAAGTACTATCCAGGCAAGAATTAAGCTGAGAGCTCCTAGTTCTTTCTGAGAAGAAGCCAGCCTTTTTGTATTTTTAAAAGCAATAGTGAAAAGAAAACCACCCCAAAGAACTTGTTAAAGTGATAATTGCTAGAGCCAGTGAGAAGGCTGGCAGGTAATTTGCATACTCTGAGAACTTTAACAATGTATCTGTTTTCTTATTCCTCCTCTTCAGCTATGAGAGCCAAAAGGTTCTAAATATTAAAGGTGTTATTGATGCTCACATAAGAAGTAGTATTCAACTTGCTGAAAGTGAAGTATAATATGTTTTGGGAATTCACCCTGAGTGTACTAGAAAGTAAAGATATGGGCTACTCTTGTTGAACAATGTATGTGTGGATTTTATTTCTGATCCATTTGTTAGCGCCAAGTTCTTAATTGCAGTTTGGAAGGGCTAGTGACCAGTACTTGTCTCATAAACCAACCAATGGAACTAAATCCTTAGTACTCAGAAGGACTGGTGGCAAGGACTTTGTCACACTGTGTTTCATTAAAGTCTCTGGGGGTAGCAGAAGCACTGCATGCTTACTTTCTATCTATCCAGGCAACTTGAAAGTAGTGGGAGATGAGGTAAGTTGCTGGTCAGTCCCTCACAAGCAGGTTTTCAAACAGCAATCCTAGCTTGTGGCAAAGTGAAACAGAAATGCAGTCACTTGCATAAAAAGATTTCAGAGAGGGAAGAAACAGCTTTCGAAGTTCTTTGCTTCTCAGACTAGATAGAGGAAAAGTTTAAAGAATAAAATCCAGAGAAAGCATGTCTGTCTCTGAATTAATGTACTTGACTCAGTACTTCTGCTGCTGCTTGTTATGCACTAGGCACTAAACCTTTCATTCTATAAGCTGGCCCCTAAATATAGGCATCAATAGTGTGCGAAATTATAAATACTAGCATTCAAGTAAGTGACTGGCACCAATAATTGGCACTTAAGGGCTTAATTGCTAGGCACTATTCTATAAACAGTGCACCTAAATTGAGTAACTTGCAACTGCAAGGGGGCTGTTATAATGGGGAAGCATGAGTATGTCATGGGCATGTCACTAAGTGACACACACAACTTATAGAATGCTATCAGTTGCTTGCATTGATTGGCACGTTTGGTTGTGTAACTAACATCAGCCACATCAGAAAAGAGAGTGCACGGCAAACAGCTTTGTGTTTCACTGCCCTGTTCTTAGGAAATTTCTTACATTTTGAAAAGAGAGTAATGACAACAAATTGAAACAGTTTTCAAATACCTGGCTTTTTTTCACTGAACTTTGACAACATCTAGACTGCTGTCATTCTGACTGCAATTGGACTCTTACTTATACCTGCCAGCTCTAGTTTTAAGTTTTGAATAGCATGCTCCCACTCTCACTTAATAATCTTACTTCTACTCTGATTTAACTTCTTTTATTTGTACCAACTCCCTAGATGTATTGTACACCACCAGCTTCTGAGGATGAGAAGTGAGGTAGGGTAAGGAAGGTCACTGCGCAGCTCCTGGTGTGCTAGGACAGAACTGGGGAGGAATCACAGACAGGTAAGATAACAGCAAAAGGTAAAAGGAAATGAGCATTTCAGTCTTATAATCCCCTTCTAATTTCTGAAATTGCATTGCAACACCTTCTAATATTTGTAACCCTACTTATTTTGCATCTGCAGTCTAGGTATCAAAATGCATCTTGAAGAGGGGGTGACAAAACACCAGACCTCATTTAGCAGTTCTGAATATCATAGGTGGATTTGTTCAATTTTTAATTTGAAATTACTTTTTGTACATATATTTTGTATGCGTATGTTTATAGTTTCTTTACTTGTGGATTTATTCTTTTATTTTAAATTACTTTATTGATTCATATATTTTAAGTATATATATATATATATATTTATTTTTTTAAATTTATAACCATTTAAATTGTTACAAGCGATAAAACAACTTGCCAGAAATACAGAGAAAGTAATATATAGGAATTATTTCAGTCAGGTAATTCTATTCTCTTCCTTAGACCACTAAATAGGGAGAGTGAAACAAGACAAGGAGATCAAATAAAGAGTAAACAGAAAAAAAGCATGGTATTAACCTGATTATCCCCAGATATTACTCGCCTAATTCATTATTCCACATTGATCAACTGGTTGGCTTCTTCAAGGCCAATACGGTGTATAGTCAAATCATTTCATTGAAAACATACTTATTGTCCAATATTAGTTAGAAATAATACATCTGATTACATTCTCTCTCTTTTAAAAACCAGAAGTTATTTAACAATACATATACTTAAGTCTCTAATTCAGATCCCACTGATTAAAGCAATCCCAGTTTTCACAGGCTTCACTCTTTTTAAAGTAATAATTGAGGAAATATTTCTGAGGAAAACTTTAGGAGTCATACCCAGAACTCTGGGAAAAACAATAATCTCGATATTAATCATCTATAATAATTTTCATTTTATTATTCAAAGTTTCTGGTCTATTATCATTTTCAAGATCATAACCACTTCTTGCTCATGTAGAATCATTTGTTATATCAATTTTTCACTCTCAAAGGGTTCAGTTAAATTGTCCATGTAACTCTGTAATAAAATTATATCTGAAACAAAATTGTTTACTGCCACCGTTAGGTCCCGAAGCGCCTTCCAGATGGTATTCAATGTAACCTCCACGGGAGCCAAAAACTCCAAGTTGATTTCTCTTAGATGTTTAGGAGTGGTTCCGCTGATTCGGGTTCTGCTTTAAACGTCCTCCGTTTCAGCATATGCCTCTAACTCACTTCTCTACTCCTTTGGACATGGTGGTTGAATAATTCAGGAATGATGGAGTTGTTTTTTCCAGGTCCAAGAGTGTTAACGCTCCTTCGCCGGTGCTAATCAAAGGACTCGCCAACCCTTTCATCTGTGGGCAGTTCGTCGATCAGCAGTCCTGCACTTGCTGCTCAGGGGACAAAACGCTGGCCATCGGCGGCTGACCACCGGTTGTCCCCTTCCTCTCAGTTAAGGTAACTGCAATTGTAGAGAGGAAATATACGTAAAGAAGACAAAACTTCAGAGGGCAGCTGGGCATACGAACTTCAGGTCGCCATCTTACCATTCTCCCAGTTTGGGACACTTTTTGTCTGGTTTCTCCTCAGAGGCCTGTCTGATATGGGTAACCCTTCAGCATGGGTAACCCTCTGAGTCATTGAAACACAGAAGCCCCTCCACCACTACAAGGTGGTGTCCCTTCGGAGGGGATATTTTAAGTATATTTATGCATTTCTTATATCGTCTGTTTTATTGTAGTCATTATCTATGTATTACCCCTGATGCAGCCGATCCTGGTGAAATGTGGCCATGTTGAATGATTTTTAATAACTATTCTATTTTGGACTTATAGTAATAATTTGATATTCATACGCGTTTTCTTCTGCTAGAGAAGTACATGAATATTATATATTTCACTGAAGTGCTGGTGAAAGCAGCAGTTTAAGAGAGTCTTATGCTTAGGCAAAATTTGTCATCCTCTACATATTTTCCACATAAGTAACCCGATACATCTGTTTTGCTACCCAGGAATTTCTAGAATGCTGAGTAAGGCATTAAAATCCAATTTTTCTTGAAGGTTTAAAGGACACGCTACATTTATATTAATTGAGTCTGACTGGATAGCTGCCAATGTTCTTGTGCATATATTTGTGACCCCATCCATTGAGGAGCAGACAAGTAACCACTTGCTAGTTAGACCATAACTATACAACTATTGGAAATGTTTGCATCTATTAATAAATAAATGAACATTTCAAAACACATTATTTTCTTCAAATTTCATGATTGATATTCTTCAAATAAAGGACCTTATAACTAATGGATCATGAAACTATCAAGAAATAAAAATTGCCGTTAGGAAAACTATGGCGTAATAATGCATTAGAGTGTCATATAACATATATACAAATCAGCATTTCACAAAATCAAAACAGAAGTAATTGCACTTAAGTTCACAACTCAGTTTCCATTTCCATAGAACTGATGCCATTTCTGGGAGCAACTTTCAAACAAAACATATATGTGTGAAGTCATGGGTATTTTTTTTCATCTGCAATCAGTTTTCAAAGAGAAAAATGTCCCTTTGAGAGACGACTAAAGAAAAATATGTGCAAAGATCTGTCCCCCAGCCTACCCAGCCTAATTTATAAAGGACGTAGGTGCCTACTTTCCTATATAGAACATTAGCTTAGCTGGAAATACATATGCACATAGGGACCGATATTCAGCTGGCGGGAGGCTGGATATTCAATGCCAGGCCGTTTCCGGTGACTGGCACTGAATATGCAGGGGAGGGGGGGGGGGGGGTTGGCCACCTCTAACTGAACTGGCTATGTAAATATTCAGTGCTGACCAGTTAAGATAACAGCGGGCAAAGATAGGACTGCTATTTATGCGATTTGTCTGCTAAACTTTGCCGGCCAGCACTTGAATATTAAAGGATAGCCAGCTAAATCGCACAATAGAGCTGGTGAGACATATAAGCTAAGTGCTAATATTCAACGGAGATAACTGGCTATCCCCACTGAATATTAGCACTTAGGTGCTAAAACACTATTTAACCGGCCTGGAGCCTTGATGGACCTTTGGTCTGTCCCAGTATGGCAACTCTTATGTTCTTAATTTCTCAATGTACATATATACAGTGCAATCCACTTAAGTGCAAGGGTTTGAGACCAAAGAAATGCATGCAGTTAACCGGAGCGTGCACTTAACCATTGTGACCCAAAGAAGCTTGACATCTGATAAACATATGTACAGTACTGTTTATTATTATACGTACAGTATATAGTCTCAGTTAACTGACATTAGGCTTACTTGAAGTAATCAGTTATAGTCCTCTGTACACTCTTGGGTCTGTGAGTTCCATAGACTACGTCTGCCACATGGTAAAAACTGTCATAGCACTGACATCCAGTGGCCTCCAGATAGGCCCGCACGGTGTTGAGACTCTCCAGTGCTCTTGCAAAAGTGACAGGAGGAGGTTGTTGAATTTCGTCAGCATGTGCCTCGCTGCTCATTTCTTCATCTGTTCCATCATCAGTCGTTGTTACCTGCATGTAGGCACATATCTCGACATCAGTGCTGTCTTCAGCTGTTTGTAGATTGTAATCAACAGCTACGTAGTGATGGAACTCCTCTTCAGTAACACCGGCTGGGATGTCAATAACCTGTTCATCTGACGCGTTTGCAACAACTGCATCTGTTTCGTCCCTCTCCACATCCTTAACAAAGCTTGCCCGCTTGTAGCAGTTCACAATGGTTGCCTGTGTAACATGATTCCAGGCTTCTTTCTGCATATGTAGGGAATCCAACAGTGATAGATTACGAGCCAGTTCAACAGCACATTTATCCTTTACAGTCTGGTCATCCATAACGCTCATCAGACGACGTAGCACAAGAGCCCGATAATGTTGTTTGAAATTGGCTATTATGCCCTGATCCATAGGTTGGATCAGACAGGTATTGTTTGGTGGCAGGAAGACCATCTTGACGTTAGACAGCCTGACATCATCCCTGTGTGCAGCACAATTATCACAAAGCAGCAAAATCTGACGCTTTTGTGCCCACATTCTAGTGTCTTACTTCTTTAGCCACTGCTTCCAAATTTCAGTCATCCATGAATTTGCATTAGCCTCGTATGACACAGGAAGTCACTTAACTTTCTTGAAGCAACAGGGCTTTTTGCTCTTTCCAATGACGAGGGGTTCCAACTTCTCACTCCCATCCATATTGCAGCAAAGGAGGATTGTCAGTCGGTCCTTATGTTTTACCTACAGTAGTTTCGGCATGTTCCATCAGGAATCGCTCGCCAGTAGAGACCATTTTCATCAGCATTGAAAATGTCACAAGGTGCAAACTCGTTCAAGATGGTAGGAAGAACTGAAACAACCCAATTTTCAGCACCAAAGTCATCAGCGTCTTGTTTCTCACCATGCTGTTTCTTGAATTTTATGCTGTTCCTCTCCTTCCATCTTTCCAACCATCCAACAGTGGCTTTGAATTCAGTTAGTCCAAGACTTTCAGCTAGCTGGTTAGCTTTCTCCATAAGCAGTGGACCACTGACAGGAAACTGTCTGCTTCTGACTCGAGAAAACCACTGAAGAAGAGCATCTTCTACCTTCTCAGCTTTTCCCACCCGTTTTTGTTTCCGTTGTGGATTTGTATTGTTTTGCCAGTCTTCCAGAAGCTGGTCTTTCTGCTTCAAGACATGTGAAATTTGACTGGGATTGACACCATATTCTTTAGCAATAGATGCTTGACTTTGTTTGTTTTCTAATTTTTTAAGAACTTCTATTCGTTCAGCCAGTGTTAAAGTCTTACAGTTCCGCTGCAACAACGAACCGGTGTACACCCTAACAAAATTCTTTTGCTTATTCTGCCTGTGGCAGTTAAAGAGGCAGTAAATTTGAAATCTCGTTGGTTGTCACATGCCAATCGGCTTCCATATTCCATGCGCGTGCTTATGTGGAGTCTTTCCTGCAAAGGAGCGGTCTTGAACCATGCATATAAGCGAATCTTGTACTTATCAGTGGTGCGCTAAACTGAAGTTTGTCCCCATAGAAATTGATAGTGCCAAAACAGGACCGAAGTACGGCATGCAATTAAACAGAGCATGCGCTTAACCGACGTGCACTTTTTTTTTGTTACATTTGTACCCCGCGCTTTCCCACTCATGGCAGGCTCTATGCGGCGGGCAATGGAGGGTTAAGTGACTTGCCCAGAGTCACAAGGAGCAGCCACTTAAATGGAGTGCACTGTATATATATTTGTTACTCTCTAGACAAGTGTGTGTATATGTTTATATTTTTAATATCTTTGTACTGTACTATTTGTTACTACATAAGATGTATGCATGTTTAATAATTGCATTATCTTGGTTAATACCATAATATCTGATTATATATCATATTGAAGTTCCTATGGTCTTTATTGGTACGATTATAAATAGTATGTTTTGGATACTTTTATTTGTGGTTGTATTTCTATGTGCCAGTTTATTTAATCATTCTCTTAAGTGTTTACATATATTTTTTTAGGGGTGGGCAACATGTGATTAAAATTTTTAATTGCATGAAGTAGGGGATTTGGATTTGTCTCAGGGGAAACGTCTCTCACTGCTTTGGAAACTCTTCTGGAATTCCTTGACCCCGATAGCCCGCACTTGTATCTTAAATAATTGAGGTGTTGGGTCGTAAGTTCCTCGGCGGGGGAGGGGGGCTTGTGGACTTGGAGGTGATATGTTTTCTTTTCTTTTCTTTTTTTCTTCTTTTCTTTTTTGGTGGGTGGGTGGGGAGATTTGAGATCGTATTCCAAATGTTGACGCATTATTGTGTATTCTTCTTGAAATTCAATAAAATTATTTTTTTAATGTTTTTTAATCGAGTGATTAGTCACACGTTACCACGGTGTTGCCATACCAGCTTGTTCTGTGTATGGCACATTCACTTCACCTTTCTATAAATACTACTATTAAAGCATCCAACTTGGAACTTAGTCTAGCAAAATGCAGAAAAATCATTGGGCATTTCAAACATAGTCCAGCTAACAACACAGAGTTAAATAAACAGCAGAAACTGAAAGGTCTTCCAGAGGGAAGTTTGATACAAGATATACCTACATGTTGGGATAGCAACTACGATATGCTTCAGCGACTTCAGAAACATAAGTGTTCAATTCTGGTCGCCGCATCTCAAAAAAGATATAGTGGAATTAAAAAAGGTGCAGAGAAGGGCAACGAAAATGATAAAGGGGATGGGCCGACTTCCCTATGAGGAAAGGCTAAAGCAGCTAGGGCTCTTCAGCTTGGAGAAAAGGTGGCTGAGAGGAGATATGATAGAGCTCTATAAAATAATAAGTGGAGTTGAACGGGTAGATGTGAAGCATCTGTTTACGCTTTCCAAAAATACTAGGACTAGGGGGCATGCGATGAAGCTACAATGTAGTAAATTTAAAACGAATTGGAGAAAATTTTTCTTCACTCAACGTGTAATTAAACTCTGGAATTCGTTGTCAGAGAATGTGGTAAAGGCGGTTAGCTTAGTGGAGTTTTAAAAAGGTTTGGACGGCTTCCTAAAGGAAAAGTCCATAGACCATTATTAAATGGACTTGGGAAAAATCCACTATTTCTGGGATAAGCAGCATAAAATGTTTTGTACTATTTTGGGATCTTGCCAGGTATTTGTGACCTGGATTGGCCACTATTGGAAACAGGATGCTGGGCTTAATGGACCTTTGGTCTTTCCCAGTATGGCAATACTTACTGTATGTACTTATGTATAAGGATGAAGTCATTGCAGTACTATCAGAACAGAATCACTCACTTGCTACCTTGTCAGCAGCTGAATGGGAGAAGATCGATAAAGTGTCAAGAGTACTACAGCCAGGCAGAGTGACAGAACTGCTTGGATGTGAGAAGTGTATTTTGTGTTCTGTCATGTTTACCAAAACGTTCTCATCTGAAGCATATCATGGTTATTTTTAACATATTCCTAAAGTTATGACACTTGTTACCTCCCTATAGGATTAGGTGATGCTTTCCTAAGACAATAAATATTAAATAAAAATAACTAAATTAAATTATATTCAGAACTGGATACCATTTTTGTAGTAGCAAGTATGCCACGGGGTACTCTCATATCATTTTTGTGTTGTCTTAGTGCACTGTGATTCTTCTGCTGGGAAGAACTTGGTCTAGATCCCAGAAAAAGCTATCAATAAAGTGATCACCAAGAGAATCCCTGTTTACTAAGGCACGCTAGCGTTTTTAGCATGCGCTAAAATTTAGTGCATGCTAATGCTAGAGACACCAATATATTCCTATGGGTGTCTCTAGTGTTAGCACATGCTAATTTTTAGCACACACTAAAAATATTAGCGCACCTACAATGTGGTTAGTAAACAGGGACCTTAAAGCGTTAATGGCATTATTAATGCGTTAAATGCCCACCCCTAATATTTTTGCTTATTGTTGTGTTGTGGCTTTTTAGATTTGCGACTCCTGATGCAGGTGGTCTTCGCCAAAACATGGCTCCTTATCAAGTCCAGCTGTAAAGACTGTTTTGCATTCATATGTTTGCCCCTTGGTGAAATTTTATACAATATGGCCTTATTTGGCAGTGGCGTTCCTAGGGGGGGGCGGTGGGTGCGGTGCGCCCCAGGTGCACGCCACTGGGGGGGTGCCGCACGCGCCTGTCCTTCCTTTGTTCCATGCTCCCTCTACCCCAGAACAGCGGCGTGCACCCGGGGGGGGGGTTCTTTCGCGGGGGGGGGGGTGTCCTTTCACCGGGGGGGGGTTGCGCTGCACCCGGGGGGGGGGCGCATCGGCGATCCGCCCCGGGTGTCAGCACCCCTAGGAACGCCACTGTTATTTGGTCTATTTTTATATATAATTTGTGTTTGCACCTCTAGTATCCTCTTGACCTTCATTTGCGGGAGCACCTTTGGTCCACTTCTACTGTTTTTGGCGTATATTGGGCTCTTTCTCATCTTCAGGAAATATGCACATATATGTTTGTAAAATGGCAGGCATAAGCATACATGTGTCAGTACATACATGTGTATGTTGATATTTCAGACCCCGTAGATATTTTAGACATTTATGGTTAAAAAATGAATGCTCTCATAGCACATAACTGGCACATCAATGCCCATCCTCAGTGTATTTTAGAACAAGTTCTACATCGGCAGATCCTGCTCTATAATACTAGCAAAACTTGAGATGTCCTGACCTGAACATCTCAATTCTGATTCATACATCCTTTCTAAAATTCCGCTCTTTAAGGGGTCCTTGTACCAAGCCGTGCTGGCACTGGGTTTTCCAAGCACTGCAGCCACTTTTAGTGCGGCGGTAAAATGGCCACATACTAATGGCCATGTACTAAATTCCCCATTAGTGTGTGGCCATTCCACGGGAGCCCGTACCGCCACCTGTTTAGGAGACAGTAAGGGCTCTCACACTAATCAGGTAGCATGCAGTAATGTGCCCATGCCACCCAATTAGTGCAGGCACACCTATTCTCTGCCTTGCAAAGGAAGGACATGTATAAATAATTTGTTGAATGGCATTGTAAACAATGTCAATATTTGTCTAAGAAGAACGTACATTGCCTCTACATCTTGAAGTATTTATGTGAATAGCGTCTACGATTTACATTTTAGATCCATTGTGATGATCAATGTCTTTATTAATTTTAAAAAAAACTAAATAACAATGTTAATAATATATATATGGAATAGTAATATCTTAATCTTTGCTAATATGAAAAAAACAAAAGAGCTACTACCTTTTTACGCTATTCACATTCTTATCACTATTTATTTTTTATTTTAGTTGCATTTGTACCCCGCGTTTTCCCACTCATGGCAGGCTCAATGCGGCTTACATATACAGGTACTTATTTGTATCTGGGGCAATGGAGGGTTAAGTGACTTGCCCAGAGTTACAAGGAGTTGTGCCTGAAGTGGGAATTGAATTCAGTTCCTCAGTTCCCCAGGACCAGAGTCCACCACCCTAACCACTAGGCCACTCCTCCACTATGTCAATACTTTATAATATATTTTGTTTATGTTTATGTTGTTCATTGTTTTTATATGCTGTTTTAAAATTAGACTCCTGATGCAGGCCCAATAGGCCGAAACACAGCTGTGTCAAGTTGTGTTCATCGATCAATAAATTATTTGTTTTTTACCTGGAGCGTCGTCCATTTTTTAGTCAACTTCACTATTTTGTTCTATCATCTTCCAAAGATTTGTTTCTTCTGTTTTTGCATCACATCTGAGCGGGAAACTACCATGCCTCTGTGCATTCTGCGGTAGTTCCCTTTTAGCGTGTGGTAGGCCCCTATTAGGCCCTCCACCTTAGTAAAAGGGCCCGTGTGTGCAACATGCTCTTTTTGTTTTCATAGTAGTCATTTACAATTTTTTTCAAATTTAAAGGAGGTTTGAAAAGACATACTTTACAGGACATGGCTTTAGTGAATTGATTGCTAGATGTGACCATTTAAGTGAAAGTCAAATGAAAGGCATGATGCAAAAATCACTTTCATTATGATTAGCTTTTGGTATCACATTGTGTTTATTACTTCAGAAGGGGAGATTGCTTTGCAATATTTTAAAGGCTGAGAGGATATTGTTAGGTCTATGAAAAGGACATGCCATCTGCTTTGTGTATGCCAGATGTTCCAGATTCCAAATATCATTGGTTCATTAGATCATCATGCCTTTAAAGATTTTTGTTTAACCTTGTACGCTAATTAGTTTTGCTTCACCTCAAACAAATGTTTGCAGGTATTACTTTTGTATCGTTTTCTTTCACAAGTAAATAGTTATAATTAGAGTTACAATTTTTCCAGGTTGCAAAGAAAGGGCACTCCCAGAAAATACTCCATGGAGAATAATTTGTTTGTTTTTGTTGTCCCAAGTGAGCATTTACAATGGAGGTTATGGGCATGCAAATCTCTCTCATGCATATTCATGACATATACTCAACAACTATTGCACTTATATTTATCTTTATTACATCAATTAATCTCATAAACTTAACAATTATTGTCTAAAATCCCCATACATCTGTCATTCATTCATCCATTCACTCTAATTCAAATCTAATATCAAAAACGCTGTTATCAAACTTTATAACATTAGAATTCCCGGAATCATGGTATCACTTGTAATCTTTTAACAAAATATACCATTTTCAATAGCAACACTGGTGTGAAACTTATTAATTACACTATCAATCAAAGCATTTTTTCTTCATTACGAACTTATCTTAATCTGTTCATAACCTGATGTAAACTCTCTGTAGCCGTGTAAAGATCAGTCCATTGATTGAGTCAATTACCCACCGCAGCAGGTTTAAAGCAAAGATGTATATTATGAACCACAACTGGTTACTGTATGCTGTAATCCTGAATGACAGTAGTTCCATTCACCGTGACTCCACTCTTCACGGGACTAATGTTGAATCTTTTCCTTAAATTTCAAACTGCTTCACTGAAGCTGTCTTCTCATTTGTTTACTGAAACAATTGTGCACGGACCCTACACGATCGTGTTTCGCAAATTTTGCGTCTTCAGGGGTCAGTAATCTAAGTAAACAACAATAATAGCATACATTTGTATTTCACAAACATTATTTAAACCCTTTTAAAACCCAGTATTGTAAACTCTTACCGGCTCTACAAGTGGCCAAACATTCATCAGTCCTGGATGTGCTGGTGGCAACGCCTCGAAAGACGCCCACACATGCGCATACCGAGGCTTCAAGGAGACTAAGTTTAAATACCCTCTCACAAATTCACCAATCCTGGATGCGCCGGTAGCCACGCCTCGAAAGACGTCCACACTTGCGCATACCAAGGCATGAAAGAAGCTGAATTTAAGTACCCTCTCACAAATTTAACCATTCCACTTCTTTATTGGAAACTTTGGAGTTATCTAATCAATTAATAACTTTACTTGGCCAAGTAGCTGAGTTAGTTATTTATCATAATTTTTTCAAGTTTAAAGAAAAATTTTTCCATCAAATAAAAGGAGTTGCGATGGGGGCTACAGTAGCCCCCACCATTGCATGTTTATATATGGACCAGCTAGAGAAGCAGTATATATATACAAATCAACATTTTAAGGGTGTAGTTAAATGGCTACGATATATAGATGACATTTTGGTAATATGGCAAGGGACAGAAGATAATTTATTGAAGCTGTTGGAAATTTTGAATACAGTGAGCCCCCATATAAAATTTGTACATTGTATTGGTCGCCGAGAGGTGAATTTTTTGGATGTTAACATCCAATGGGTTGATGGTAAATTTATCACCAAGATTTACCGTAAGGAAACTGACCGTAATACAATACTGCATTATCGCAGCCACCATCCTTCTGGTTTAAAAAACAGTATACCATCGAGCCAACTGCTTCGAGTCCGTAGGTTGTGTAGTTCCCGTGAAGAATACACTCATCAAGCTGTTCAGATGATTTCACGTTTTCAATGTAGAGGTTATCCTGATAGTATTTTAAAGAAAGCGGCTAAGAGAGCGTTTAATAATCATAACGAATGGCTTCCATCATGTGATAACCAGAAATATAGATCTGTAAAAAATAATCCGTTGACTTGTGTGTTACCTTACACCAAGTCATCTAGTCAAATCATACAAATTATGAAACGTCACTGGTCTATATTGGGTATTCATAAAGTTTTCCAGCAATTCCCTCGGTTTGCATTTTCTCGAGGTAGAAATTTAGGTGAACAATTGGCAGGGTACAACACTGCTTGTAATACAATACATGAGGATTTGGGCCATGTGAGTTGCAATCGGTGTGTATATTGTAGTTATGCTATGCAAGTTAATGAAGTGCATGTTCCTCATTCAGAGAAAATATATCGTTTGCAGGCTCACACTGATTGTAATACTGCAAATTGTGTGTATGGCATAAAATGTCCCTGTGAATTATGGTATATTGGGTTAACTACTAAGAAGATTAAAGTTAGGATAGCGCAGCACCTCAGTAACCTTCGTACTAAACGAATGGAAGCTCCATTGGTTTCACATTGGGTGGATGCCAAACATGAAGTCCAGGATCTTCGTTTTGTAGTTTTGAATCATATTAGTTTTGAGAGGGGAGGCAATGTGCCTCGCATGCTATTGCGAAAAGAACAAAGGTTAATTTACCTTTGGAACACTGTAAGCCCCAATGGGTTAAATAAAGAAGTGGAATGGTTAAATTTGTGAGAGGGTACTTAAATTCAGCTTCTTTCATGCCTTGGTATGCGCAAGTGTGGACGTCTTTCGAGGCGTGGCTACCGGCGCATCCAGGATTGGTGAATTTGTGAGAGGGTATTTAAACTTAGTCTCCTTGAAGCCTCGGTATGCGCATGTGTGGGCGTCTTTCGAGGCATTGCCACCAGCACATCCAGGACTGATGAATGTTTGGCCACTTGTAGAGCCGGTAAGAGTTTACAATACTGGGTTTTAAAAGGGTTTAAATAATGTTTGTGAAATACAAATGTATGCTATTATTGTTGTTTACTTAGATTACTGACCCCTGAAGACGCAAAATTTGCGAAACACGATCGTGTAGGGTCCGTGCACAATTGTTTCAGTAAACAAATGAGAAGACAGCTTCAGTGAAGCAGTTTGAAATTTAAGGAAAAGATTCAACATTAGTCCCGTGAAGAGTGGAGTCACGGTGAATGGAACTACTGTCATTCAGGATTACAGCATACAGTAACCAGTTGTGGTTCATAATATACATCTTTGCTTTAAACCTGCTGCGGTGGGTAATTGACTCAATCAATGGACTGATCTTTACACGGCTACAGAGAGTTTACATCAGGTTATGAACAGATTAAGATAAGTTCGTAATGAAGAAAAAATGCTTTGATTGATAGTGTAATTAATAAGTTTCACACCAGTGTTGCTATTGAAAATGGTATATTTTGTTAAAAGATTACAAGTGATACCATGATTCCGGGAATTCTAATGTTATAAAGTTTGATAACAGCGTTTTTGATATTAGATTTGAATTAGAGTGAATGGATGAATGAATGACAGATGTATGGGGATTTTAGACAATAATTGTTAAGTTTATGAGATTAATTGATGTAATAAAGATAAATAT
This sequence comes from Microcaecilia unicolor, assembly GCF_901765095.1. NCBI lineage: Eukaryota > Metazoa > Chordata > Amphibia > Gymnophiona > Siphonopidae > Microcaecilia > Microcaecilia unicolor. Next base: position 71,697,153 of record NC_044034.1, read on the forward strand.
AAGTGCAATAGTTGTTGAGTATATTGTATGAATTTAGTACAACTATTTATTGAATGATACCTTAGACAACATTGTGATATGCATATTCATGAGGGATATCCTGATAACCTGACGTATTGGTGGCCCTCAAGAACTGAAGATCACCGACCTAGAGGCAGCAACAGTCAAAATCTGACACTGCTCTGTTATTTTATAACAGTAACCAGCCAGGAAGGTTGGTTGAGAGGCTTTCTGAGCCATGGGAGAGAGACTCAGGGAGAGAATGGATGCTGAAGAGACAAAAAACAATGGCAAGTTAGCCAATAAAGAAATATTAAGGAAAGAGTTAAAAACTTTAGGTGGATTCTTAAATTTAATACTTTGAAATTAAAAAATAAGACCCACAGCACTTAATACAAGTTGTGCGTGTATAATTCTTCCTATTGATGCTTTCACTCCTTCTGAGATTCCAATAAATTAAACCCTTAGGCAAAAGATGTGCTATTTTAAAAACTGTGCAAGGACACTGAAATGTAATTTCTTGCCCTACTTTGCCTGAAATTTAAATCTGGCCCTCTGATGGAAATAGAGAATCTTTTCTACCCAGTTCTTTCAAGCAGAAAGCAAATGTTCTGTCAAAGCTTTAATTAGCAAAAAAGAAAAGTAGTTTAGCAGCATTTTGGAAGCAATATTTTTGCATAATGCAAGATGTTGCAAGGTTGATGTGTGATTTTAGTCTGTGTGTGGTAAGTGGAAGAACTGCTTTCACTACCCTGTTCATTAACATTACCTCAGGGAGTATGTATTGCCCTGAAACCAGTGGCAGTTTTAAGGGAGGGCAAGCACCCCTCACTCTGGGGACCCTATAATTTTGTACTGCTGAATATTAGTAGTATTGATATGTTATTGAGAGACATTCATTATAGATCTATAGATACACAAAGTGAAAATGAAATAGAAAATGTCTGACTTATTTATCGTTCGTCAAAATTAAGAGGTTCTTTTACTAAAGTACATTACATTTTTGTACTTAGTGTACCCTAAAAGCAGAAATCGGTGGGCGTTAAGTGCAAAGGCTGCATGTTAATTTGTTAGGGGCATGAATTAAGGCAGGGACATGTGAATTAGTGCGCATAGAACCTAGTAGTAATTATTGTAGCTGCGCTTTGAGGTCCTTTTACCAAGCTGCAGTTAAAGGGGGCCTGCGCTAGCATCAGCGCGTTTTTGATGCACACTGAGGCCCCCTTTTACCACAGTAGGTAAAAGGCTATCCTTTTCTGAGGACAAGAAATAGCCACAAAGTAAGCAAATATTTTTGTAGCACCGGAAATGGTGTGCGCTGGGGCTGGGAACTACCGCCGGGCTCCTGCGATAGCCTGCTGGTAGTTCCAGAATGGCACACGGCAAGCCTGTTGCCATGCACCAAGCTTTTACTAAAAGGGCCCCTTTTTGCCTCCTATTGAGGAGAAGATAAGTGCAACATCACTAACCAGCTTATTTTCGAAAGAGAAAGACGCCCATATTTCTACCCAGATCGGGAGATGGGCGCCTTTCTCTCATGGGCGCCCAAATCGGTATAATCGAAAGCCGATTTTGGGCACCTCCAACTGCAGTCTGTCGCGGGAATGAACAAAGTTGACAGGGGGGGGGTGTCAGAGGCATGGTGAAGGCGGGACTGGGGCGTGTTTATCGGCTGAGGAGAGATGGGCGCTCTCGGCTGATAATGGAAAAAAGAAGGGTGGCAGAAGCGGGAATTTGGGCCGCTTTTTTTGGACCCTTTTTTTTCACGAACAAGTCCCCAAAAAGTGCCCCAACTGCCCAGATGACCACCAGAGGGAATCGGGGATCACCTCCCCTGACTCCCCCAGTGGTCACTAACCCCCTCCCACCAAAAAAAAGAACTTTAAAAACTTTTTTTTGCCAGCCTGTATGCCAGCTCTATCACAGCAGTACGCAGGTCCCTGGAGCAGTTGTTAGTGGGTGCAGTGGACTTCAGGCAGGTGGACCCAGGCCCATCCCCCCCTACCTGTTACACTTGTGCTGGTAAATGGGAGCCCTCCAAACCACCTCCAAAATCCACTGTACCCACATCTATGTGGCCCCTTTCACCCATAAGTGCTATGGTAATGGTGTAGAGTTGTAGAGTGTAGAGTTGTGGGGAGTGGGTTTTGGGGGGGATTTGGGGGGCTCAGCACCCAAGGTAAGGAAGCTATGGACTTGGGAGGTATTTTAATTTTTTTTTTAACTTTCTACAAGTGCCCTCTAGGGTGCCCGGTTGGTGTCCTGGCATGTGAGGGGGACCAGTGCAGTACGAATCCTGGCCCCTCCCACAACCAAATGCCTTGGAGTTGTTCGTTTTTCAGCTGGGCGCCTTCAGTTTCCATTATCGCTGAAAACCGATACCGCCCAGCTCAAATCCGTACAAATCTGATGCATTTGCCCAGCACCAACCGTATTATCGAAACAAAAGATGGACGCCCATCTTTTTCGAAAATACGGTCTGTCCCGCCCCTTTGCGTACCCGTCCTCGGAGATAGGCACCCATGGAGATGGGCGTTCGCGTTCGATTATGCCCCTCTATGTGGGTCTTTTACCAAGGCACTCTAGCATTTTTAGCATGCACTAAAAATAAGCACTGCGCTAAATGTTAGAGATGCCCATATATTCCTATGGGTGTCTCTAATGGTTGGCATATGCTAATCATTAGCGCACACTAAAAACAATGCCGAACCTTTGTAAAAGACCCCCTAACTGCACAAATGAAAGTTAATGCATTTTAAGTACCATGTACTCACCACATTATGGAGGCCATTCATATTCTTAATCCATGACCCTCCTAGTTCCTGCCTGCCAACATAAATAAGCTATTAACATGAGAATTAGCACATTCAAACCATCACACCACTACAGTTGCTGTTACCATGTTTCTGCCATAATGGTTAACACGCCTTCATTTGCTCATTAACAGCTTTATGCACATGAGTAAAAAGAATCCCTATGCCTCTAAGGAGTCTCAAATGACTGTTCTGTTTGGTTATCCAACAGTCGTCAGGCCACTAAACCTGATCACTCAATTCAAAATCAAATATAGAAAGTAATACAGCAGAGGTTTTCAAAACAATTTAAAACATACATTATCTATACAAACACCAAATTATAGTGGCTTCAAGTTGGGATCAGCTGTAACCATTTCAATTATTGTTAATGACCTATTAAGAATGGAATCCAGAAAACCAATTTCATTGAGAAAATACAGTTTTGCAATGCATATAACAAGATGCATAAAGCTCTCAGTAAGTAAGCAGAAAAACCACAGGACATTAGAAAAGTGGTAAAGAAGTGTGTAACTTGACGCATCTGTTAGAACAGAGTAGTTGAAGGAGCCCATCCCATTGGTCAACTGAAGCAGAGGAGCTAGGAGGCAAGGGCTCTGCTGCCAACCAAAGTAACTTGTGTCTGAAGAAAGGGAAAGGCACTCAACTTTTTTTTTTGTGGTGTGCTGCTCAACTCTGTAATACAGGGTTATACTTAGTGCTATAGAAATGCACTTGTTTTTCTCCTGCTGTTAATATTGATATTTATTGCTCACTAGTAAAATTTAGGAGGCCATTTTACCTATGGAAGTAGTGACATCCAGCATCTGACGCTTATCGTTAAAATTATGTGGACATGGGGAGTTTATTTTTTGATGGAGAACTTACCAGTAGAACAATAACCTGGTCTTTGGGAACCTCCATTTCTGGCTAGTGACATCATCAGCAAGGGACTCTGGAACATCTCAAAAGCTTGTTGGGCTGTGGCTCTAGGAGGGAGTAGCTGCTGGTTGGGTCTCAGTGAGCAGTGAGAGAAGCAGAGTGGAGGAACACAATTTTCAGTGGAGAGCTGACATGCAGAACAGCAACCTGATCATGGGGAAGTCCCACCTACACATAATAACATTTGTAGTACAGCCCTCCAGAACATCTCAAAGGTTTGCTGGTCTGTAATGTATAACCAAAAGGGCATGTCTAGAGGGGCATGTCATGCCCATTTGGAGCCCCTTCGCAGCAACTAAGGGCTTCTGAGAGCCACAGGATTTGCAAATATCTGGCAAGAGTTGTTGACAACATGTCTAGTAGGAAAATAGAGGCCAAATCAAGATCTGTAGGATCCCAGTCTTCAATAACAGTTGTAAAAACCCCAATGGACTGCCATGTTAGTACTGTCCAAGGATCTCCAATGACTGCTTCAGCATTTCAGGTATTAAATTCTTTGATAGCTTCAGCTGTTTCTTGAAGTTCATATGATAGATCCCTGCCTCCTATCCTGATTACAATGGGACACGGGACTCCAGACTCCGTCCAGACAGTAAAGGCTGAGCATGAGAGTCTTGCAGTGTTTCAATCAATAGTGTATCTTGAATCTGCTACAGGATTTGATATGTGCTCATTGTTTCTAATGCCCAAGTCTGCAACATCAATTGCTGGAGGTTATGTTCCTAGTGGATCTGAGACAGTGAGGCAGCAGCACATATTCCTATCAGATATTTTGGGGGATGACCAGGAGTGAAGTAAAGTTGGGAGGCTTTGTGGAACAGGTTTTAGTTTTCTCCAAAGACATGGTTGCCAAGTTTGAAGAGCAGCAGAGGTGTGTCTGTATTTTACAGTTGTGTCTGGGTATAGTAGAATCTCAGTTCCTCTCCGCAGTCAATCTGCACCACATGTATAAAAGATAGCTTGACTGTACACTGTAGAGTGGAGGCAATTGAAAATATTGCCATGTCTAAAATTTTGAGATAGCTACATTTTCCTGCCTTCAGCTTGCTGTCCCCTATGAAACTGTTCCAATTGTATGAACAGATTGTGTTTTAAAAATTTTCAGTGCTATATTATATTATCTTTCTTCAAACTCTCAAATTGTGAATTCCAGTGAGGGAAGCTTGGACATGTTTGCTCCAGAAGACAAGAACAAAGAAAAACAATTATTCTTGTGTTGTGCTTTGGAGGCTGTCTTCTTCTTTTTTCATTGCTCCAGCAGATAGCCTTGAGCTTTCTGCTTTTCTTGAGTTTTCTTCTGATAATATTACCAACTAGATTCACCCTCCTGGTAACTTTTTATCAAAAGCTAGAGAATCTAGTCCTTTAAGAAATATTTCAGAATAAGCAAGTTGAATTCTGTGGTTAGATGATTTAAATATATTCCCTGATATTATAAGAGCTACATAGCTCCAGCATAAGAATTTTCATTTTTTTAAAAGAACAGACTTAGGTAATGGAGACTTTCTTTTTCTTTTGGTTCCCTTGCAAGTATCTTACTTACTACCAGAGGAATAGGTTTATATTTTATGACCCCATTTAATGGGAGGATTCCTTTGTGATAATTCAGCTTTGAATCACTGGTTGCCTGTAAGAGTGGTATGGGATTTAGTCTTGGGAATTGTACAGTGCAATTTTTCTAGCAAAAAAAGGTGCCGGTACTCAAATGTCAGGTCACCCTTCAGGGGTTGGATGATCACTGAGGGACTCACCCCACAATAGCCAGGCCCCCTGCAACCAGTCACAGAATCTATGACATGGCAGAATTGGTGTGTAGAGCCTGAGCTCTTTCATTAAAACTTGTGGTCCATGGGTCAATTTTAGCAGACACTGGAAAAGGTGCCGGTACTCAGTACCCCCGAGTACCCCCTCAAAAAAAGCCCTGGAATTGTATAAGATTATGTGGCTTTTCTGCACTTAGGTTTTATATTTACCTATGACTACCCGGTATTCAGGTTTTTGCTTTTTTTTCTTTTATTAGCATTCTCTCTAATGATGAAGATTATACATTTTGAGAAGAAATTTCTTTGCCTTTTTGTATGTTTCTTTTTTAGTTTGCAAGGTATCCCTGTATTCTTTTTCTTGTAATTTTGTTCTTCTGTTGTATAAACTTTTCAAAACACAATCAAAATAAGATAATGCAGATGAATGATAACAGCATCTAGCCATGCAGCACTTGATGGGACTTGGACCAGGAACCCAATGTACCCAGTCAGTTTTAATGGTGCTATTTTTAGTATGCAAGCTCAGGAATATGGGAAGTCATTTAGAGTAGAAGTCAACTGGTTCTTCCATCTTCTCTGGAAGTCCACCAATTCTGATTTTGTTTCTACATATATGATTATGTAGGTCAACCTAATTCACTGACAGCATTTGAGATTGTCATTTTTTTTGAACTACCACCATAAGTACATCCACAGGCTCACTTACTCTGCATTCGGCATCAATGCTGGTGGTGTTCTCTTGTACTTTAGAGACCAACTGTGCCACCTTTTTCACAACTACCATAAGCTCTGAGTCAAGTTCCTTGGAGATCTTAACTGCTAAGTCCCCCATAATATCTTTGATCAGGTCCATATTGATTGAAAAAGAAAGTGTGCCAGGCCAGGCCTCACCACTGGAAGCTTCCTCATCATCCAGACTGAACTTCTCTACGACTAGCTTTTTACTGGCCTTCATAAATTTAACTACCTGATCTGCCCACATTGATATGATAGAATGCTTTGTTGAGTCTTCAGACATAATTTTCTACAATAATTGAGCAGTTTAGTAGGAATAAATCAGTAAAGGCTGCAGGAGCCATGTTAGCACAATACCTCCTGAATTAGAACATAGTGTGAGCACTCTTACATTGTGTTCTTAAGTATATTGGAACAAGCCCACTCTGTTCCACTACTAAATGAGATTAGAGAACATTAATACAACTTGTATTTTCAATTCCGCATATGTCAGTTTCCATAGAAATTTTACCTATAGAAAAATCAAGTTCAAAGGTTTATGAGTACTTATACCCATATAAATTTTTAAAGGGAAAACACATACAAATTTTCCCTTTGAAAATTAGGTACATGGACCTATGTGTCTAGGTGAACACTGCCTTCACATCGAATAAGGATGCTGCTGCCTTGTGTAGCAGCAACAGCATCGTATCAATATGCATTGTTAAGACTCCCTTCATATGTTTTACTAGGTTCTTTTTTCATAACTAGAGGGTGTAGTTTTAGAGTCAACATTTTCATCACACAATTTGAATATTTTATCACTGCTTCAGAAACAGTTATATAAAAGTCCCTGGGTCATTTGGACATTTAGTGCCCACTTTAGAAGAGGCAGGTCCCATCTTTTCTCTCCAGGGAGGGTAAATAACAATTTTCTTTAGCATTTTAATTTGTAGTTCTCTATGGAGTACATTCATAGAAAAAAAATTCATATCACTGAAGCAATTTTTAGTTTGTATGAAAAGAGAAGTGGGATATTGCTGCCATCTGGTAGCTTAATGTAATAATACATTTTCTCCTGTATCTTTGCATGGGAAGGGAAGGAAAATGGGACTTGATATATCGTCTTTCTGTGGTTTTTGCAACTACCTTCAAAATGGATTACGTGGAGGAGCATAATCGAATGGGGCGCCCAAGTTTTCCTCAGGACGTCCTCACAGGACGTCCCGGTGAAGGGGCAGGGAAACCAGTATTATCGAAACAAGATGGGTGTCCATCTTTCGTTTCGATATTATGGTCGGGGACGCCCAAATCTCAACATTTAGGTCGACCTTAGTGATGGTCGTCCTTAGAGATGGTTGTCGGCCGTAATTGAAACCGATTTTCGGCCGTAATTGAAACCGAGGACGCCCATCTCAGAAACGACCAAATGCAAGCCATTTGGTCATGGGAGGAGCCAGCATTCGTAGTGCACTGGTCCCCCTCACATGCCAGGACACCAACCGGGCACCCTAGGGGGCACTGCAGTGGACTTCAGAAAAAGCTCCCAGGTGCATAGCTTCCTTACCTTATATGCTGAGCCCCCCAAAACCCACTACCCACAACTGTACACCACTACCATAGTCCTTAGGGGTGAAGGGGGGCACCTAGATTTGGGTACAGTGAGTTTGTGGTGAGTTTTGGAGGGCTCACATTTACCACCACAAGTGTAACAGGTAGAGGGGGAGGATGGGCCTGGGTCTGCCTGCCTGAAGTACACTGCAGTACCCACTAAAACTGCTCCAGGGACCTGCATACTGCTGTCATGAAGCTGGGTATGATATTTGAGGGTGGCATAGAGGCTGGAAAAATATATATATATTTTTTTTAGGGTGGGAGGGGGTTAGTGACCACTGGGGGAGTAAGGGGAGGTCATCCCCGATTCCCTCCGGTGGTCATCTGGTCATTTAGGGCACATTTTTGTGGCTTGGTTGTAAAAATAAAAGGACCAAGTAAAGTTGTCCAAGTGTTCGTCAAGGACACCCTTCTTTTTTCCATTATCAGCTGAGGATGCTCATGTGTTAAGCATGCCCCAGTCCCGCCTTCGCTATGCTTCCGACACCCCCCCCCCCCCCCCGTGAACTTTGGTCATCTCCGCGAAGGAAAGCAGTTGAGGATGCCCAAAATTGGCTTTCAATTATGCCGATTTGGGCGACCCTGTGAGAAGGATGCCCATCTCCCGATTTGTGTCGAAAGATGGGCGCCCATCTCTTTTGAAAATAAGCCTGATAGTATATACAGGTACTTATTTCTACCTGGGGCAATAGAGGGTTAAGTGACTTGCCCAGAGTCACAAGGAGCTGCAGTGGGAATGGAGTCCACTGCATATAGGTGTCCATACAACCCTGACAGGGAAACAACCATTCTAGTTAAAGTCATTACCTTAAACCAGGGGTTCCCAAACCTGTCCTGGAGGAGCACCAAGAAGAAAAACAGGAATGAACCACTGCAGAACTGAAAAAGGCAGCACAAACAGTAAAGGTGGTCCATGAAAGGATGAAAAAACCAGGAGTTCACAAAATTGGCTTTATGGTAGAAGAACCTGACTTACACAAGTTTCAGCTTTGTCTTCATCAGGGGTCTAAAAACATATATCAATGTATAAAAATAGTTAAAAACAAAGGTGGGTAAATAATCCAAACATCAGAATATAGAAACAGCAAAATATAAAACCAAAAAACAACAGAAAAAGTTACTATCAGATTCTTTAATACAAGAAATAAAAAATGCCATTGGCAAATTAAATCATTCTGTAGGCTAAAGACACATTAAAATAATCAGTATAACTTATAAACTGTATGGAATAAAGAAAGCATGAAAACTGAAACTCAAAGAACATAATAATATTATGACCCTTGGGAATTCATCATGATAGGAAAGATACTGTATGATGTCTATATTGTCTATATTATCTATTAAAAGCAACCACTGAACATTATGCAATAGAAATACTTTTTGTGTTTATCAATTTGAAACAAAAAGTAAATAAGAATGCCAAAAAACATCCATGGAAAGTGATTATGAAAAGTAATTATAGAAAAGTAATTTTAACCCCCCCCCCCCCCCGAAAAAAAAAAACATAAATGAACTGGTGTAATGCATTGATCAGAAAAAAAACTTTTGAAAAAAACTACATCAGTAATATAACATAAACATGGCACATAGATTGAAAAAAAAAAAAGACGTGCCATGTAAAAACTAAACCCTCAAAATGTAAAATTAACTGTAGAATAATGCATTAAAAAAAAAATGTAACAACATGAGCACCATTAAACAAGGGAATCACAGAGCAATAAACCATGCTTATATTGCTTGAAATTATATCCCAAAGAAACACATCATACAGGCAATAAACCATAACTAAAAACGTGTTGCAATAACCATCTTTGGTCAGACAGTACATAATAACCTAAGAGACAAGGCTGAACAGCTTGTATGGAGCCCGCCATTAATAGGGGGTGGCAGATCCTTATTTCCCCATGTCAGGCTGGGCAGCTATGGAGGCTTTATGCATAAGGCCTCGTTGCCCAGGCTGGTGGAAGAGGAACTGGTGTTAGGGGTGTGTGTGTGGGGGGGGGGAGGGGGGTGAGATAGGGTGGAAGTCACATGAGCAGCAGGAAGAAAAACGCTTCTGATTGGAAGAGCCCTTTTGAATTAATATGCAGCAGGAAGAATTCTCCAGACACACGGCATAAAGGTTTGGAGCTGATCCTTCCTGCTCCTTGGAGGTGTCCTGTTTGCCCACCCGCCCATCCAGGTGTAGGTGGTTGTTACTGTTGCAGCTTCGGGGGGTACCCGAGCTAGGAGCACCTTCAAAGGAGTCCCTTTGAAGTAGGTCTTAACATTCACCGGGTGGTCAATGTTAGGCCTATGCTCGCAAGCGTAGATCTGGAGGTCCAGGTCTCCTTATTTCGCTCTTGCTAGTGTGGCAAAACAAGGTATTTGGCTAGTTTTGGTTAGTTCATTGCTCCTGCTGTTGTGGCGGGGCAAGGAATTTTGGCTAATTCTTGTTTAATGTTTTCATTACTAGGGGTAACGTTGTAACCACCTAAAGTTAAGCTATGGCCTTGTGTTTATACCAAGAAATATTTGTTAAACTTAAGGAATGTGGTCTGGTCAAATTACTGTTGTTTAAATTATTGTCAGTTATAAGAGATGTCTCACAACCCCTGTTAATAAATAAATATAATTTTAAAAACTCCTAAAACAAAATAGAGGTAGGAGCTATCAGAAAAACTAAATCATAACAACTGGGGAAGCAGTGCCTATATATTGAAACATGTATGTCATGCCTATGCGTAAAAACAGAAAGAAGAGTTCAAAATTCAATTGCCATGTCTGTTCTTCTAAAGCAACTTCAAGAGCCGTGCAGGCACCATTTGTGAATATGGAGAAATAAAGCAAGATCAAACATAAGGCTGATATGCCTCATGCGATGCTTACTAAAAAGGTTTATTTTAAAAGAATAATAATAAACACACAAGGAATTTATCCAGTGTCATAAGTAAAACATCAAGTCAAAGAACTTGCAACCAAAACAAACGCTTCCTATGTTTTTAACCAACACTATAAGAAACCGCATACTGTATGCTCAATACCAGATAAAAATGAGTGCAGAAGGTCTCACTGTTGTATCATACAAACAAAAAAGAAAAACATTGTACTGTAGATGTACTAAGAGCATGCCAAAAAATATGTCATGAAGCACTTTGAGAAATAATAAGTATATCCAATAGTGTGAGAAAAAATGTGTCTAACTTGTGTACAAAGCGTAAAGTACTCATAGGATCAATACATGAATAACTGCCAAATGGAAGTAAAACACATACTGTATACCTACATCTTAGAAACCAGTAAGCTAATGTTCCTCAACTACTGAAAAAACTTCAGGCGCGAAGCAGGCACCATTCAACAATATAAGCTGGTGTGACAGACACCTATGAAAAGAAGTGTAAAAACAAGTCACTGCAAGTGCCACTTTATCAAAATAAAAATGGTGCCAAACTTCAATAAACTCACATGACAAAAAAAAAAATTACAAACTTACAGATGATATCGGTGACCTCTCTCTTCAAGCAACACCATCAAGAAACATGATGCATGCCCAGTGCAAATGGTCTATAGCCACATCAGCAAAACCAAAAAGCAACTAACTCCCTGTGCAGAACATGAGAGTGAAAAAGCAAAGACTGAAATGCAAATACAATGCAGCAATTAAAAATAACTAAAAATAGCGATGATGCAAAATGCACCAGACCAAGGCCGGCTCAGCCCCCTACCACAGCAATTTTCACAATTCCTCCCTTGCTCCACCCTCAAACAGCAACTTCCACGATTCCACCACACCACACCTCCCCTTCACTGCCACCCCAGGTTCTCTCTCTCTCCTTCCCTCCCTCCCTCAGCACCCCAGGTTCTCTCTTCCTCCCCCACCACGGCCACCCAAAGTTTTCTCTCTCTCTCTCCCTCTCCTCCCCCTCCCCCCCATGGCTACTCGTGGTTCTCTTTATTCACTCCGCCGCAGCCCGCATGTGGTCTGGCATCTCACCTCCCCCTCCCAATTGCCGGTGGCTCTCTCTTCTCTCCCCTTTCTACTTGGTTTTACCTTTTTCCATCTTCAGTTAAATCTTTGACCCTGTAGCTATCTGGCGATACTCAGCGGGAGATAACCGGCTATCTCCCATTGAATATCGTCGGTTAGTTGATATCCGGTGATTTTCAGCCCCAGTTTTGCAGCTATATTTGGCCGTGTGAATACGTTGGATATTTTTGACTGCTTTAAATAAAACTGCCAAAGTCTGAAGATCAACATAGCTGGTTATGTTCAAACCGGCCAAAACTTAACTGGATATTCAATGCATTGAATATCCGGATTTAGCGCGGACCACGTGAGTTAGTCAGGATAACTCCTGCGGTCTGAATATCGCCCCCATTGTCTCGATATAAGTCTCTGGTGAGATCTCATTTGAAGTACTGCATACAGTTCTGGAGACCACATGGAATCAGTCCAAAAGCAATATTAAAATGTTCAATAGTTTTAGTCATAAAACATATGGGAACAGACTAACCGCTCTATTTTAAATAGAATGTAGAAACTGGAATTGAAATATCAAGGTTGAAATGTATCAAATTCTGCTAGTATTTTAGAAAAGAATCTGCCAATGTAGGGCCTATTCTAGAATACATTCAGGAAAGCACATCTGTGTACCAGTTATGTGTGCTGGGACAAACCATGTTACAGTTATCAACATCTAAATATTAACAGAGGCATCTAGGCGACATGTAATTACTTACATGTGCTAGTTGGTATTTCAGAACCTAAATGTGAAAGGGCCAATACATAGATGTGCCATTTTGGAAACCTACACATCTAAGGGCCATATCCAGAGACTGCAGTGAATGCCTGGCATTATTCGGATAGTAGTGATTTTGAGCTGCTAGCTGGATAGTTTATTTAGATATACTTAGGACTATTTTTACTGTCCTAAGTTTTCTAGGAGCTGTTTTAATAAAACAAGCTAGAACCGTGGGATTTTCCCACACTCTAAAACCAAATTCAATGCAACACGTTTTAGCTTTGTAAAAAATATCTTTATGCAGGATGTGTGCTAATGTAGCCATTAATGTGCATGCTACTTGCTGGGGTTAATGAAGAAGCACCTACCACCTCCTATTTAGGCAGTTCTAGATGCTGTCATGTTAACACTGTATTATTATTATTGGGTTTAATAGGTTTTGCGGTACGACTTTTCTCAAGTGCTAACCACGCATTAAAACTTTCTTCAGCAAGAGGGCCACCTAGATAGTTATTCAGGTTGCAGCACTGAATATTGACACTACCCAGATAACTTTGATCTGTATCCAAATCTGCTCCTGGACCACTCCCGATGGGGGAGGAATAGAAGAAGACCAGGGAAGAGAAGAAAAATAGTAAACAGGCAACAAATACTGAAAAGAGAGTTAGAAAAAGACAGACACGGGAAAGCAGAAAAGAAAGACAGGGACCAAAGCAACTGGAAAAATAAAATGCCTAGACAATTGTGGGATTCACATGTGTAATTCACAAATAAGGCTTCTAAAATATTATTTTGCATTTCTGATGCAAATCTGGGAATGAACGTCTCCAATATGTTTATATTTCTGCTCAGGATAAGCAGGAATTAATTTTTGTAAGACTTCTTGGGGATTCCAGTTCAATTTTTGTCTTCATATCTCTGTTACTAATTTGTGGTCCCTTGTTCCATATTTTGTGAGGGTCTGTCTGTGTTTTGCGTATGTGACTGCAGTATGGTATTTATTTTTCTAGCATGCCATTTCTGTGCAGTCATCTGTAACAATGTAGTAGGTGTTGTGTTGGTGTTTTAAGGCCCAGTGCAATATTTGCAGTGCTGCCTTTTCATAGATAATATTAAAAATTGCTTGAGTCCTGAGGGTTTTGTTACTTCAGTGTCTGGGAGTGGAGGGATTGCGTGTTGCCCATATTGAGGTGACTTCAAATTTTTGTATGTTGGGTGTGAGTGAAACATCCAGGGAGAGCACTAGGGGGTGGCAAGTAGGGCACTTGTCCTGGGCCCCTATGCTATAGAGGGCCCCAAGCCTGCCTGAAGCTGAAGGAAGCACAGCCTAAAGGCAGGCTTTGGGGCCTCCTGCTCAGTTTCTGCCCTGAACCCCTGCATATCTAATACTGGTCCTGGAAACATCCTAGTTCTTCTCTTCACCGGTTGCTCTTTTTATGTTCTTGATTAATTATATAAAGCTTAAAGGATAATGTATTTCCCAGTTTTATTAATATAGATTAATACGGCATCTATATATATAAAAGGCAAGACCAAGGTTCTATGAAGCCTCCAGCCGGAAGTGTGAAGCACCAGAGATATCCGGTTTCCCCATGAGTGAAGGAAAACAGCACAGCACGAAATCACACAGTGAAGGACTCAGAGGGGGGAGGGGAGAGAGATGCCCTTACTCTCTCTGTAACCAAAACACAGAACAGCAGGAAACTTAACACTGAAGGACTGGACTCGGAGGGGGGAGGGGGAGGGAGAGAGGGCAGGGACACACACTCCCACATGCACACTCTGAAGAAAACCTTGCTAGCCCCCGTTTTATTTGCATCAGAAACGGGGCTTTTTTACTAGTTTGTCATAAAATACATTTGAAGGACTTGTGCTAAATAGCAGTAAATTAGTTTATCACAACATCAGATTGGGTTTTAGAATATTTTGCGCCCAGGTTCTGGTATACAACAGGCTCCAACTATATGGCCTTGATGTGTATATATGGAGGTGCTGAGTTATAGAAGCTGCCTCCTAAGGGCATAACTAGTATGACTCAGATTTACATGCCTTGTTCTCCACATATTAACATTGGGCCCTTCCAAAAAATCTGTATTAACTGGGTTAAGTTGCCAAATAAGATGTGTATATTCTTATTTGTCGGTTTGACCCTAGTGGTAGTGGTACTACCCCGAGACTAGCATTAGGGGTTAGAATGTCATTTTGATCCTGGGCTGCCAAGAGGACAGAAGCATCTAGGGATTATTCCTGCTTCTCACTAGCTACCAGGAGGGGCCTGTCAGGCAATGGGATGGTTTTGTTACTGGCTAGCAGGTAATTCTTACTGTACCACCTACCCATGCAGAACCAGGTGGGCTACAGCTAGGAGAAATTTTATACTGCCTTTTCTGCATTTGAAATCTGTTTCATGTGTAGAAAACAGTTTTTATAAATCTGTACAACTCATGTTTGTGTAATAATTACATGAAGAGAAAGAACATGACTACTTTTACACAATCTGAGTGTAGACTTTCCTCTGCATGTTTTCTGGTTGGAGCGAAGGTGTGGTATGTTATAAAATACAAGGATATCTGTATAGTGTACATGCACATTTTTACACCATCTTCAGAGCAGGTGCAAATTTGTGCATTTGAATTAGTGTTAAATTGGAGCTGGTTCTGGGAACCTGTTTTATATAGGCACACATATGCCTATGTTAAACAACTTATTGGACTTCTCACATAGTTGTTCTGCTATAAAATTAGTCGTTAACTGTCTGAGGAGAAAGTTTGAAAACTCAGGCTTTGTCCTACTACTTCCAAATGTTAGCTGGACAAACCCTTTCAGTATCCATCACTTAATGACTGATAAATGATTTATCATTCACAGCACAAGAGCTATACAGCATTGGAAATTTGGACTTTTGAGGGGGTGAGTATAGCTTTTAAAATCACCATATTAAACACCAAAAAAGCTAACCAGCGTGACCCCTCTGTGGGAGAGGCCTTTACAAAACCACAGCACTATATCAATGACTTTATAGTCTGAATACTAAAAGGAAAATTTTAAAACAGACCAGGAACATAAGTACTTTGAAGTTTAAGTATTTTGACACCTATCAGACAGGGGTTTCCTAACACATTATAAATCATAAAATTATACTGCTTTGTCACCCTCTCATCACCCATCCATCTCTCCCTGTTTCTCATCTCCCCCCTCCCCCACACACACCTTAGAGGGCAACCAAAACCGAATCTGCAGCCAATATTCATCACACAGTTTCAGCCAAAACCAAAATCATCTGAAACAAAACCTACTTTAGAAGCCGTGGTGGCCTAGTGGCCTAGTTGGGGCAGTAGTGATCCCCTGTTGCTCCTGCCTATGCTGGCTCTGCATTCAAAATGGCTACTTGCGAGACTGCTGCAGGAGGACACAACAGCCATTTTGAATGCAGAGCTGACATGAGCAGAAGTGGCTAGGGATCGCTTCTGCCCCAACTGGGCCACTAGACTATCAGGCCTTCTAAGGTAGGCCCAGGACGGCCTATAGGTGGTGGGAGTGCAGTGCTGTTGGTCGGGGGGAGAGGGACAGAATGGTTGCGCTTTTGGTTGAGGGGAGTTTAGTTTTAACATGATGGTGAGGCACCTCAGCCGAAAACAAAAATGAAATTTGTTCAGCCTTTACCCTACTTTTCCCCGTGAGACTGTCTTTGGAATGTTTTTAATGTTTCACTTATATATTCTGATATTTGTCATCTTTATTCATTTATGACCCGAAGAAGAAGGTATTGCCTTCTAAAGGTAGTCAAAAACTGTGGGGCCCTTTTACTAAGCCGCATAAGCGTCTATGTGAGCCCAACGCTCGCCACTTTGGAGTTACTGCCTAGCTACTGTGTGGCTCTTGTGGTAATTTCCTTTTTGGCGCGTGTCTGATACGTGCATCCCAAAAAAAAATTTTTATTTTCTGGCGCGCATCTGCTACTCACACCAAGTGGCATTTGACGCAAGTCGGTCATTACCAACCGGTAATGCGTGAGACCTTACCACTAGGTCAATGGCTGGCGGTAAGGTCTCAGATCCAAAATGGACGTCCGCCAATTTTCATTTTGCCGCATGTCTATTTTTGGTGAAAATTTTAAAAAGGCATTTTTTGTAGGCGTGCTGAAAAATGGATCTGCGCATGCCCAAAACACGCACCTACTGCAGGCCATTTTTTAGCGCACCTTAGTAAAAGGACCCCTGTATTGTAAGTCCCATAAAATAAGTATTATCTTCTTTTCTTGTTTTTGTTTTATTTCTATTTATTGCATTTAAAAAGTGGACTAAAATATCTACCACATTGTTTTATCCAAAGACTGAGACAGAAATTTTACAAACCAAGTCACATTTGAGAGACCTGCAGTGTTTGCTGAAAAAAAGTCTTGCCATGTCAACGTGCTATTTTTTAATTGCCTAATATAACTGTTTCGCTTTGTGCATTTTAATTTGTAAAGTATTTTGAGTTAATTTTATTGCTAGATTAAATTGAAGTAGTTTTTTTTTTAAGTCTTTCTGTATTTGGTTGATTGTAAAGCACCAGAGAGCAATGTATAAGCCTCATAACAGAGCCTTGTAATTTATTAACAGGCAAAGTGAAACCTGTCACATTTCAATGACCTCTTTAATGAACTGTTTCCAGATTGATTAGAGAAGTACTTCACATGTTCAGAAACAGCAAGTGTCCTGAAGTGTGGCACAGAAATCTGCAATTAAATTATGGCAGCTTAGTAGCTTAGGAGGGAATTCTACAAATAATGCTCAAAAAATTGGCATTATGTGCTAATCTATATAGCCTTTATTAATTCAAAACAACTGGTTTCTTGTCAAATTTTGCATCCAATTAAAGATTCTCACTCTGTCTCACAAAATTATTTTTGGCTCAACCCCCTCTTATCTCTCCTTGCTTATCATCCCATAACAACCAGTTCGCTCTTTGCGTTCTGCTTATGAGTGTCGTCTTTGTATTCTATCCAGCCGATATTTAAAACCACTTAACAGGCCAGGAAAAGCTCCTGGCCAGTTAAATGGCACTTAACCAGCGCTGGTTAGTCGATAGCCGGTTATATTGCACGATATAACCGGCTATCTGCCGATATTCAGTGCATTGCCGGCTAAGTTTAGTGGCCAAATTAGGCTGCCAAAATAGCAGGCCTATCTTTGGACAGTTTCAACTTAACCAGCTAGTGCTGAATATCGATTTGGCCGATTAAGTTGAAACCCACCAAAAACCACCTGGATATTCAATGCTGATTACCGGAAACGACCCGGCATTAAGAACATAAGAATAGCCATACTAGGTCAGGCCAATAGTCCATCTAGCCTAGTATCCTGCTTCCAACAGTGGCCAATCCAGGTCACAAGTACCTGGCAGAATCCCAAATAGCAGCAACATTTCATGCTACCAATTCCAGGGCAAGCAGTGGCTTCCCCCATATCTATGTAAAATAAAAATAGGAAAATAAGCACAGCATAGCAAGCTAATGCAAATATTTTTAGAAGGGCAAAGAGAAGAGACAGAAAATTTGTTCAGAACATTTTTCCATTTTTATATAACTGATTGTATCATTTTGTATTTTTTTCTGTAGAGACATTTTTAGCATTTTGTAATTTTTATTCATTTTTAAAAAAACATTTTCAGCACCATTTTAAATAGCTCGTAGAAGTAAAAATTGAAGTAAAAATCAAGACGTATGAGTCAGTATGCCTCAATTTTCACCTGTACTTTAGAATAGAATCTGCTGACATAGAGTCTGTTCTACAATACAGGGAAATGAGTGTTTATGTGCCAGGTGCATTCAACACAAACATCCTTTTTTTTTTTAATGTATAGAATATAGATGTTTAGAAAGCTGGCATATAACCGGTTATGTTTATAAGATTGCAAAGGTAACCATTTATGTGTCAGCACACAACCTGTCTTTGCAATCTTACAAACAAAACTGGTTATGTTCCAGATGCTGCCACAGTGACCTGATAACCTTGCTGATTTGGCATTCAGGGAGCAAAAAGCCACTGAAGGGTTAACCTCGAGTTATTTGCAGCAGGGCCCATAGGAATAAAACGGGCCCTGCTACAGGTAAGTCATGCTAATCTTTAGTAAAAGACCCCTAAGGGTGCAACTCCCCAACCAATCCCTCCAGTGGAGTGCCACTCAACAGCAGCTGGTCACTAAGGGCTAGATTTAGTAAATGATGCTTAACAATTGGTGCTGAGAAAAATTGTTTCAAATGATGTTCACTGGTTACTATCGAAATAAATAATGAGGGAAATATTTCATAACCTGGTACAGTCCATGGTACTCAGCCACGCAGATTACTGTAATGGAATCTATACGGGATGCAAGGATCAAATCATAAAGAAACTCCAGACCGCCCAAAACACAGCAGCCAGGCTTATATTTGGAAAAACACGTTTTGACAGCGCCAAACCACTCAGAGAAAAATTGCACTGGCTACCAATCAAAGAACGCATCACTTTCAAAATCTGCACGACTGTTCATAAAATTATTTACGGCAAGGCACCGGGATACAAGACAGACCTCATCGACCTGCCAACCAGAAACACCACAAAATCTGCACGATCATACCTAAACCTCCACTATCTAAGCAGCAAAGGACTCAAATACAAATCCACCTATGCAACCAGCTTTTCCCACCTAAGCGCCCAACTATGGAACGCACTGCCAAAAGCAGTAAAAACTACACTCGGCTCGACCACCTAAATTTTCGGAAAGCACTAAAGACAGACCTGTTCAGAAGAGCATACCCCACCAACCCAACATAAAAAATGCCTGGTCACTTGCGACACAATATAACCAAAGACCGTAACGGACATTACCTGACTATTTCTTCCCCATTTCCCTCTCTAAGTCCCCCCCCCCCAACTGTTCCTACCACACATGTACCTCATTATACCACAATATCACTTTGTATTCATTCATACCATGTATTTGTTCAGACCGTAATCAGCTAACGCCGTTAATTGTTATATGTAAGCCACATTGAGCCTGCAAGAGGTGGGAAAATGTGGGATGCAAATGTAACAAATAATAATAATAATAATGATGTGTGATACAGAGCTGCCAGTTCCAGGAGGGTTTGAACTACATCTCAAAGGAGTGTGTAATCTGTAGCCTTTGATTCTACCCATTTAAATCATCTATGCAGATTCTTTAATGTATCAGGATGGGGTTGACCGAAAATAAATCCAGGACAGGCCTTAAATTTCCCTCCTGGGCATGAATAACTTGGCAACCATGGTAATAACCTCATCTCTTCTTGATTACTTGGCTCTGGCAATACTTTTTGGGTGCTTGGTTCTATACAGTAAGTCTGCTAGTTTCCTGATACCACATGGTTTCCATGACTTACGGTTATGGAATGCACATTTTAATTTCTGACATAGAGATATGTAAACAAAAATGCAAACAAGTATACAAGACTAGCTGAGCGTGATTGCATGTTTAGCCTTTAGCCACCAGATGACAGTATCGCTACACAGAACAATTTGAGGACTCAGATCTATAGAAAAAGAACACAACTGTTAGACATACTGCTGCATGCCGAAAATGGGTCATTAACACAAGTTAGAAATCTGTGAGCAGCTACACTACCATCAAGTCTCCAGCTCTGTTCCTGTCACTGTCATTCACCTCCCATCTGATTCACACCTCACATCTAGCTCAAAGAAGCAGGCAGGTAAGGAAAGAATGACTAGGCAAAACTGAGACTTAAAATTAGGATTTAAACCTTGATCATTAGCACTAGTGTTTCCAAGTTGCAAGCACGCAGAGTCTCAGCTTTTATTCAGTTGCATTCTTTTCCATAAATTTTACGATTATTTATCATGTATAGTTAATTTCCCAATGGTTCATTGATCTAATAGTTTCTAACTTAGGAAAAGCTAGCCTTGTACAATGTTTAGATAATGATGTTACATGGAAAAGTCAACAGGATTATAAAAACTTTATTATATTTGACTTAATTAATGTGACCTTCTTTTGATTTCTTGCCTTGAAGGAGGGCTGTGGATATAAATCCATTTCCGAGCAGAGGGAAAGATTTGGTTTTAGGCCTTTGCAGTTGGGACCCTTAAACTTAGATAAAACCAGTGCATTTTTTTCTAGCAAAAAAGGTGCCGGTACGCAAATGCTAAGCCACCCTTCAGGGGTGGGGTGATCACTGAGGGACCCACCCCACAATAGCCAGGCCCCCTGCAATTAGTCACAGAATCTATGACAAGGCAGAATTGGTGTGTAGAGCCTGAGCTTTTTCATTAAAACTTGGGGTCCATGGGTCAATTTTAGCAGGCAATGGAAAAGGTGCCGGTACTCAGTACCCCCAAATACCCCCTCAAAAAAAGCCCTGGATAAAACAGACTGCATATTCTGGTGTGCAGAAATAAACTTCTTCAGCTATGACAATCTGGTGAATACGTCATTTACTGGGAGATGAATCTGTTTCCTCCATCTTCAGAGCTGCAATTCACACATACAAGATTCCCTTTCTTTTCTAGTGCAAGATTTCCAAATAGGCAGGTTTCAATATGCTTAGGATGCTCCTGGGTGTCTGAATTTCAGTGGCTTGGCTCTTCTTCTCTTCTCCCTTTCTCCTTAAGCTACACCAGTGTGTGGGTACCAATTCTTCTTCTCTCAGTGGTGTTTGACCCTTTTGGCATCCAGTCACCCAGAGTCTAAGTGAAAACTCCTATAATCCACACATGAGAAATTTAGTATACAGTTACAACCAGAGAACTTTTGATGAGAAACATGGGAATGCAAAGCTTCAGACTTTTTTTTTTTTAACCTCAGAAGGCCACAAAAAGATAGGCAAGTACATCACAAGAAAGCAAAAGTAAAAAGCATACACAAAGGCCCAAATGAGGACAAAACAGAGCTGTGTTAAAAAAATAATTTAATAATATCCAGTAGTTAAACCATACCCGACATGTTTCTCCAACAGGCTGCATCAGGGGTAAATATACAGATCCAGCAAATTCATACACTATATATCTCCTGCTAGTCAATATGGTGCATAATCTAAATATCAAAAGAATTGCCTGTATCCTTGGTGGTCCAGTGGGGTGATGGGGGCAGAAGCAAAGCCCACTCACTCCTGCCGCTGAGGCTGCCTTAAAAAAATGGCTGACGACTTCTCGTGGCTGCTTATGGTACTTCACAAGTAATTTTACATTTTTAATTCTCAGATTGTTGTTCAATAAAATGAACTATTATCATATTACCTGAATGTTGTTCTCTTTGCACTGGTTATCAGTTGAGAAGCATTTGATTTTTAAGGTAACCTGTTTAGTGTAATTGGGTGTCCCTAGATCTTTGGCAGATTGTTTACATTGCCATGAATCTCAAAGGGAGTTGAATTCTTCCCAGCGGATGTTATTGACATTTATCAGATGTTAGGTTTATCGGAGGTTTGGTTATCTCCGACTAGGAAGACTGCTTTTAATTATATGACTCCTATAATTTGGAACAAACTCTCTTTGGATGTATGTTCATTGACCTCTTTCTTGTCTTTTTGAAAGTGGATGAAGGTCTGGCTATTTTCCAAGGCGTATCCCTCATGGATGGTTTACAGATATTGAACTATGAATTTTTGTATGAGTTATTATCCAGCTCATTTTTGAAAGAGAAGGGCGCCCATCTTCCGACACAAATCGGGAGATGGGCGTCCTTCTCTCAGGGCCAGCCGAATCGGCATAATTGAAAGCCGATTTTGGCCGCCCTTAACTGCTTTCCGTCGCGGGGACGCCCAAAGTTCAAGGGGGCGTGTCACCAGTGTACCGAAGGCGGGACGGGGCGTGGTTAAGAGATGGCCGTCTTCGGACGATAATGGAAAAAAGAAGGGCATCCCTGACGAGCATTTGGCCGACTTTACTTGGTCCCTTTTGTTTCACAACCAAGCCTTGAAAAGGTGCCCGAACTGACCAGATGACCACCCAAAAAAAAACAATTTAAAAAACATTTTTTGCCAGCCTCTATGCCAGCCTCAAATGTCATACCCAGCTCCATGACAGCAGTATACAGGTCCCTGGAGCAGTTTTTAGTGGGTGCAGTGCACTTCAGACAGGCAGACCCAGGCCCATCCCCCCCCACACCTGTTACACTTGTGGTGGTAAATATGAGCCATCTAAAACCCACCAGAAACCCAGTATACCCACATGTAGGTGCCCCCCTTCATCCCTAAGGGCTATGGTAGTGGTGTAGAGTTGTGGGTAGTGGGTTTTGGTTTTTTTTTGGCGGGCTCAGCACACAAGGTAAGGGAGCTATGCAGCTGGGAGCAATTTGTGATGTCCACTGCAGTGCCCCCTAGGGTGCCCGGTTGGTGTCCTGGAATGTGAGGGGGACCAGTGCCCTACGAATGCTGGCTCCTCCCATGACCAAAAGCCTTGAATTTGGTTGTTTTTGAGGTGGGCGTCCTCGGTTTGCATTATAGGCGAAAATCGAGGCCGCCCATCTCTAAGGTCGGCGATCTCAACATTTAGGTCGACCTAAATGTTGACATTTGGTCGGCCCCGACCGTATTATCGAAACAAAAGATGGACAACCATCTTGTTTCGATAATATGGGTTGCCCAGCCCCTTTACGGAGCCGTCCTTAGAGATGGGCGCCCTTATATTTTTGTTTTAACTTTTGAATGTTTTTAATTTGTATTTTATGATGTATGTATGTATGTATTTATTAATTCATTCATACTTGTATCCCACAATGAGTTTTGGTTCAATTCGGCTTACGTGTAACAGTTGTTAGAGATTACATTGATTCAATTATATTTACAAGGTTGTATGATGCTATGTTTTACAGTGGTTGGCATTATAACTATTAGTGTGTATCGAAATAGTCATTGGGTTTCTTGAGAAGATGTTTACATGTTTAAAACGTTTACACAATCTTGATGTTTTTACTTTGTGATCAACTTCATTGTATTTGGGTGTAAAGTAGATAATGAAATTTTAGTAAACATTAACATAATATTTAGAGATGAAGTTTATGCTGCTGCAAGGATAAGGTATGTATGCTCGAGTGCTGTTGAAGAAATAACAGGTGCATTATATCTGTGGGCTACTTCACAGGTGAGGAGTTGCCAACTGACTCCACATTTGCCTGACATTGTTGATCTGATCCTTGGTTTACCAGTGTTGTATAGTAACTAAATAAATTTAACTAATTGCTGTACTTAATTAAGGAACTCTTTTACTGGAACAGGATTTTGCTACTGCAAACTTCAACACACAGTGGATCATCTCATCTTAAATTTTGCTGTTTGATGAATATAGCCTATGAGAACAGTGGAGTTGTCTGTGCTTGTTGAATTGATTACTGGTCTCCGGACAAACAGTGATGAGATGGGTCACTTTGACGTGGAGATGAAGCTGAAGCTGGTTGCAATTCTTGGTGAACACACATATATCTCCAGCACAACAGACTGCTGGTCATCTAATGGAAAATTTTACATTGTGGTGACTGTCCACTGGATTGACACAGCCTTTATAGAGGAGAGAGGAAGTCTCCTTGTTGGGCCTTAAGAAGATTGGAGGGTTCCCACACATTTGACATTCTTGCATCAGTTCTCAAAAATATTCAAACAGATTTTGCCATCAGGTGAAAAGTTGTTAGAATAACAACAGATAATGATTACAACTTTGAGAAAGCCTTCTCTGTAATTGGACAGCATGAGAATGATAACGAAGATAAAGATGCAAATGATGAATTAGTCAGCACTGCGAACGTAGTATTCTTTGCTATATGTAAGTCAACTGTTTCAGACAGAGATCCCCTTTATCAATACCTGCAGATCCAGTCAGAAGACATCAGTAATATTGCAGCTTGGCCTGATTAAAGGAACTTCTTATCAGACTGAACAATCCACTTCCTCTAATACAGTGGTTGATCACCTTTTTAGCTGTGCTGAATTAATGATTCGCAAGAGTGAAAATTCTTTTTCAAAAATTTGGTTTATTAACAGGAAAGTGGATTGACTTGTAGCACAATTAAGTTGTTTGAATAAAAACTGTATTGAATATTTGTATTCAATTTAATTCTGTCCCAAATCATGCCCTAAATACATTATTTGTATTCGACCAAATAGTTATTTAAATTCAAATACAAATAATCCAGGGCTCTATTGTGCTAACTCCTACTGAAATAAACACTTGATTTATGATTTCACATTGCTTCTTTTATTATTTGTTATGTTAAAGCTCAATGCCCATTATTTGTATTTGGTCAAATAATATTTTTCATTATTCATATTTGGCCGATTAGTAAAATATGCTATTCAGTACAGGTCTAATAACATAGTAACATAGTAACATAGTAAATGACGGCAGAAAAAGACCTGCACGGTCCAGCCAGTCTGCCCAACAAGATAACTCATATTTGCTGCTTTTTGTGTATACCCTACTTTGATTTGTACCTATGCTCTTCATGGCACAGACCGTATAAGTCTGCCCCGCACTATCCCCGCCTCCCAACCACCAGCCCCACCTCCCAACCACCGGCTCTGGCACAGGCACAGACCGTATAAGTCTGCCCAGCACTATCCTCACCTCCCCAGCCCTGCCTCCCAAACCCGGCTCTGGCACAGACCGTACAAGTCTGTCCAGCACCATCCCCGCCTCCCAACCACCAGTCCCACTTCCCACCACCGGCTCTGGCACAGACCGTATAAGTCTGCCCAGCCCTATCCCTGCCTCCCAACCTCCAGCCCCGCTTTAGTACCTACATTCATTGTAGTTGCGGTACTTTAACTTTTTACCCAAAAAGTATTATATTAGGCAATAACTTTGTTACATTCTCTTAAGTAAAAATTTTAATGTGTTCTTCATTGTACTTTTACTTAACTATTAAAAGTACTAATATATATTAGGATTTTGAACATCACTATGGTTTACCCAAATGCATATGAAAACTTGGAGATCAATTTCCCAATTTTATTCCCTAAGAAAAACAAGACTACCATTCCTGCATTAAAGGGGGTAAACCCAGAACCAGGTCAACACTGTCAGGCAAATCTGGAGTCAATTGGCAATCTTCTGTGCACTCCTCATCTGTAAAGCAGATCCACAGTATGTGTTTGTGTGTATAATGATGCAGAAGTGATGGATACAGTGTGTGAATATTTGCTGGAAGAATAAGGGATACACAACTGTGTGTATGTGGCTTGCTACAGGAGTGAGAGATGTTGCTGCAGTATGTGTGAGGGTACAGGGACAAGGCGCACCTCCTGACCCCAGAGCTATCCTCACTTGACCCCCATGCTTTCTTTCATCAAGATCCTCTCTGTCCTTCTTCCTATTAGGGACCATGTCTCACCTCTTTATTCATTAGGACATATTTACTGCCTTTATGAAGGAATTCACTCAAGGCAGTGTACAGTAAGAATAAGTCAAACATACAGTAAGCAACAGACAATTACAGCAGTAAAAATATTCAAATAACAATACAAAGTATGGCATAGTATGCCACATTACAATGTCAAAATTGTTGGATTATTTGTAGTAAATAATTAGCAGATTTTAGTACACACAGCTTCAGCTTTAGAAATGTTAATTTCTTTCTTCATCTCTCTCTCATTCACCCCAGAATAATTCACTGCTGAGTCACTTTAAAGTTGAAGTAACAAAACATCTGTTTACTCACAGTTTGTAGTTAGATTATAATCAGACAGGCTTATATATACATATTACTATACATTTGTATTATCAGCTCCTTCCATGTGCTTAGATGGTAATGGATGCTCACACCACCATAGATCCTCTCAGGTTAGGAGAGATCATGAGCTCCATGTGCTCCATGTGCTCCATGTGCTGCATGTGCTGCATCTAACCCCCACAGGAAGTTGCATAGCTGTGTGACCTCTCTAAGTAATTCACATCAGAGGTCACAGAGTAATCACAGAGAAATAATAGGTGACAGGCAATGCATGTAAAATACAATTACATTCCAACAAACCCCTTCTCATGCATAACTGTCATGCAATTATTTATTCATACAAAGTCCAAGCTTTATACGCAGATTCACAAAATGTTCTCTGGGTAACGGTTTGGTCATGATGTCAGCTGTCATCTCACTGGTGTGACAATAGTGTAGACTGATGACCCCTTCTTTCACCAACTCTCGCACGTTGTGGTATTTCGTTGCGATGTGCTTGGTGCGTGACTGAACCTTGTCATTCTGTGACAGTCGGATGCAGCTCTGATTATCTTCCATTATCTGGATTGGTCTCTGTTCAGCTATACCAAAATCCAGCATAAGTTTTTCAATCCACATCAGTTCTCTGCACGCTTCCGATACGGCCACGTATTCAGCTTCTGTAGAAGACAAACTCACAATACTTTGTTTATGACTGGCCCATGAAATTTGTACATTTCCATACATAAACACATATCCACTTGTGGATTTATAATTAGAATGATCCCCTGCCCAATCTGAATCACAGTAACATATTAGTTTTGGATTACTATTGGCTGAAATCTTTAATTTACAATCAATGGTACCCTTTAAATACCTTACCATCCTTTTAACTGCAGTCCAATCTGATTTGGTAGGTGAGCTGACCCTTCTGCTCAAAATTCCTACTGCATTTGCTATATCAGCCCTGTATGTGGTAGCTAGATATAAAAGCTTACCTATGGCTGATCTATATTGGATGTTATCTGGTAAAGGTTCTCTTACTGTTTCATCCTTCAGAAAATCAGTGATCATGGGAGTGCTTACAACTTGGGCATCTTGCATGCCTAAACTTTCAATAAGCTCATTTATTTTCTGCTTCTGGCTTAGAAGATAAGAACCATCATTTTGTTTCTCAATTTCTATACCAAGATAGTATGACACATTACCAAGTTCTTTTATCTCAACATTGAGGTTTAAACACTTTACAATGTCCTTGTACTCTTGCTCACTTTTGCTTGCAATGAGCAGATCATCAACAAAAGCTAAAATGTATGCATATTGTCCATTTGTGCACCTAGTGTACAAGCATTTATCTGCTTCACCTTGCTTAAATCCTAAATTTGTCAATATTTCATGCAATTTTTCATTCCAACATTCTGCACTTTGCTTTAATCCACAAAGACCTTTGTTTAATTTACACACTAGCTGTCTTTGTTTTGTATTTATGAAACCTGTTGGCTGTTCCATGTACAAGTCTTCAGTTATATCTCCGTGAAGAAACGCTGTTTTCACATCAATGTGGTTGACTTGCATGCCTTTGAGACTGCAATGCTCAGAAGTGTTCTGATTGTCGTGTGTTTCACTACAGGTGCAAACACTTCATCAAAATCTTCTCCATATTTTTGAAGATATCCCTTTGCCACTAATCTGGCTTTATACCTTTCCACTTTTCCTTGTGCATTCCTTTTTAACTTGAATACCCATTTGCATCCTATAGCTTTCTTGCCAGGAGGTAATTTTGTAAGAATCCAAGTATTATTTTTATCCAATGCATCAATTTCTTCTTGTGCAGCTTTATGCCATTCAGCAGCTTCTTCTGCTGGCATTTTCTCAATCTCATCCCATGTTAAGGGCTCTTGAGCTTCTGCTG
Source organism: Microcaecilia unicolor (assembly GCF_901765095.1). Lineage (NCBI taxonomy): Eukaryota > Metazoa > Chordata > Amphibia > Gymnophiona > Siphonopidae > Microcaecilia > Microcaecilia unicolor. The sequence continues at coordinate 71,725,273 of NC_044034.1, forward strand.
ACTTTGTTAGGTAAGACAGTCTTGGGGGTGGAACACCTTTGTTTTCCCTGGATGAGCGTCTGACAACAGGTTGGTCTGACCTTTCCGCATCCTCAAAATCTGAGAGTTCTTCTCCAATTGATTCCCCTTCTCCAACTGTACTGTCTTCTTCAATGATCCTTTCTGTGTCTGCTTCCTCTGCCTGTTCCTCGTTAGATACAGATGAGTTGCTTTCAGACATCTGCCTTGGTATGGCATTTATATACACTGGCATGTCTATTATTGTTCTAGTTTCATATTCTGGATGATAAGGCTCATCTGGGATAATCCAGCCTTTATCAACCCTTTTGTTTTCATCAAAATATGTAACATGTCTTATGCCAACAATGCCAGTTTTCAGATTCAAAATTCTATATCCTTTGTGTCCTGGAGCATAGCCAACTAAAATGCCCCTTTCTGTTGTGGAATCCAGCTTATGCCTTCTTTGCTTTGGTACATGAGCATATGCTGTACTTCCAAATGTTCTTATGTGTGACAGGTTTGGCTTGCTACCATGCCATGTCTCATGTGGTGTGCGCTCAGCGCCTTTAGTTGGCATTCTATTTTGTAGGTACACTGCTGTGAGAATGGCTTCCCCCCATAGTCTTTTAGGGAGATTGCTATCTGACAGCATACATCTGGTCATTTCCACAAGTGACCTAAATTTTCTCTCTGCAACAGAATTTTGCTCTGGTGTATAAGCTACTGTTGTGATATGCTGAATGCCTTCTTGTTCTAGAAATGTGCGCATGCTTTGTGAAGTGAACTCACCACCATTGTCGGTCTGAAGAACCTTTGGTTTTCTTTCAAATTTATTGCTCACCATGGCTACGTATTTCTTCAGCATGTCTGTGACTTGACTTTTCTCTTTCAGCAAATAGGCCACACAATATCTAGAGAAATCATCCAAGAATATTAGCACAAATCTGTTATTTCCCAATGATGGGATATTAAACGGTCCACATAAGTCACTGTGTATTAAGTCCAGTACTTTATTACTCCTATTTCCTGTGTATGCAGGAAATGAGGGTCTCACACCTTTTTGAGTAACACAGTCTATGCATTTCTCAATTTTACCAGCATCTGCACTTATCTGAATGCCGGTGGCCAGTTGCTTACTGTAAAGATCCTGGATCACCTTAGAATCACGATGTCCCAGGCGGCGGTGCCAGATTTCCAGACTACATTTACCATCATTCTTCCTTACTTGCGCCATATGTGAGGCTTCACCTGAAATGCTCAGTTTATAAACATCATTATGCATAAAAGCTTCAGCATACACTTCATCATTTTTAGAGATTGTGCACTTACTGTTTTCAAAATGAATCACAAATCCCTTCTTATCTAATGTAGATACACTAAGCATATTACAAACTGCTTGGGGAATATACAAGACATCACTTACAGGAATTTCTTTAACTTCATTAGACACTTTGCATTTTAAGAATCCAATACCTTTTGCTTGGATCTTAGCAGTCCCTGCGTTTGCAGTTTTAAGAATACCTTCCTCTGGACACATTTCCTGAAAGAAATTCTTACAATTGGTTAAATGGCATGTGCTCCCTGAATCCAAAATCCAAGTACTTTCATTTGAATTATTATTTACCATAGTCAAAGATTTTTCTGCCATTAGAAAACCCTTGTGTTTATCTTTGTCCTTCATACATTTCCTGGTTTGAAAATTCTTTAGTTCCATTGGCTTAGGTGAGCTAGAGGGAGTGTTTTGTGTTTCCTTACACCATTTAGATACATGTCCCTCCTTTCCACATGAGTAGCAAATCAGCTTGCCCTTGGGTGGAGTTTTCCCATAGCTCCGCCTTCCTCTGTTCTTTGCCAAGAAATTTGTTTCATTTCTCTCTGACTTGCTTTGAGAACACATCTCCTCAGAATCATTTATTATGCATTCCTGCCTTAGTTTTGATGTTGCCTGTTCAAAAGATTGCCCTTCAATGGCCTCATTTACAGACCTAAAAACATCAAACTTCTTTGATAGTGAGGTAAAAAGAAATGCTCTTTTCAATGCATCACACATGGGAATTCCTGAAAGTTCTAGCTTTTGAAATGAAGACATAAGATGCATAATGTGATCATTACATTTACTTTTATCCCTTAATTTGGTTTCATTCAACTCTGCCAGCCAAATTGGTTGCTGCTTTGCATATGTAGTTGCATACATAGTTCTCAGTTTACATAAAATGTCCTTTGGTGTATCTTTTCCCTCCACTAATATGGCTTGTTTCTCTGAGAGAGCTTCCAAAAGCATGCACTTCACATAATAGTTTGCATTGTCCCATTCAGCCATATTTTCAGCTGTTCTGTCTTGGTCTAAGCATATATTTAATCCTTTTGCTCGAAGGAGACATATGAATCTTAGTTCCCACTTCTGATAATTAAACTCAGTTAATTTAGGCACCTTGAGAGAATAGAAAAATGGTGAATTTCTTCCCTCAGCCATTTTCTTAGCCTTCTGTCTGCTGTGTGGGGGGAGAGAGAGACAGACTGAATCTTTCCTTTAAAACTTAAGAGAAAAATGTGGCCTTTTTTTCTGCCTGGTAATATTTCTCTTCTTTTTCAATTCCTGGACCCTGGGCCCATAACCCTTTTGTTGGATTATTTGTAGTAAATAATTAGCAGATTTTAGTACACACAGCTTCAGCTTTAGAAATGTTAATTTCTTTCTTCATCTCTCTCTCATTCACCCCAGAATAATTCACTGCTGAGTCACTTTAAAGTTGAAGTAACAAAACATCTGTTTACTCACAGTTTGTAGTTAGATTATAATCAGACAGGCTTATATATACATATTACTATACATTTGTATTATCAGCTCCTTCCATGTGCTTAGATGGTAATGGATGCTCACACCACCATAGATCCTCTCAGGTTAGGAGAGATCATGAGCTCCATGTGCTCCATGTGCTCCATGTGCTGCATGTGCTGCATCTAACCCCCACAGGAAGTTGCATAGCTGTGTGACCTCTCTAAGTAATTCACATCAGAGGTCACAGAGTAATCACAGAGAAATAATAGGTGACAGGCAATGCATGTAAAATACAATTACATTCCAACAAAAATAATATGTAATAAAAACATTTTAATAGACAGCATAGGGTGTAAGCAAAGATGGAACATATAAATAGATAAGATAGAGTAACAGGAGTAAGAAAATAAGGGGATTAGTTTAAGAAAGTTGCACATGAGGTCAGAAAAGTACTTAGTTAAAGACTTTCAGGGAGTGCATTTCAGAGTGTGGGGGCTACTCCAGAGAAGGCTCGCTGGCGGGTATCACATCGTGTGATGTTCATTGGAGAGGGTGTGGTTAGGGATATGCCTCAGGAGCAAGGGCGTAGCCAGACGCCCAATTTTGGGTGGGCCTGGGTCCAAGATGGGTGGGCAGAAGAATCCCGCCCCATCCCACAGGTGATTTGGTCTATCCTTCTCTCACCTGCATGCTATATGGTCTGTCAAAACATCCCCCCTCTCCCGCATATCTTTTAAATAGCAGATTTTCACCGGCAGTGAGCAGCAACTAATACACTCATGTTGGCCCCACAGCCTTCCACTGACACAACTTCCTGTTTCCGCATAGGCAGGAATACATCAGAGGGAAGGCTGTGGGGCTGGTGTGAGTAGTATGTATCAGCTGCTGCTCACTGCAGGCGAAGATCTGCTATTTACAAGGTATGCAGGAGGGACAGTTGTTGGGAGTTTTCAACTGGTGGGACTTGGGAATCCCTGCAAGCCACATTATAGGTGTGCTGCTACTGAGTGGGCCTGAGCCCAAAGTGGGTGGGCCTGGGCCCACCCAAGCCCACCCTTGGCTACGCCACTGCTCAGGAGGACCTTAATGTCCTTGGAGGTGTGTAGAGGGTGATCCTGTTATTCAAGTACTCTGGTCCATTTCCTTTAAGGGCCTTGAAGATCAAACATAGAGTTTTAAATTTAGCCCTGCATTGTACTTGTAGCCAGTGAAGTTTTTCCAACAATGGTGTGATGTGGTCTTGTCTCTTACAACCTTCTATTAGTCTTCCTGCAGCATTCTGAATCAATTGGAGCTGGTGCAGACCCTCTGTAGTCAGACCAGTGTAGAGTGCATTACAGTAACCCAGTGTTGATGCTATCATGGCATGCACAACTGAGACAAGATTTGCCTTCTCAAAGTAAGGACAGGGGCAGTGTATTTGTCGCAAATGATAGAAGCAGTTCTTGAAGGTTGCTTGGATTTGAGGGATCAGAGGAAGTGTTGAATCTAACTGTATTCCAAGGTTACTGACTTGTGATTTAAGGGGGAGTTTGAATTTCCCAAAAGAGATTTTGATGTCAGGTATATGCCCATTTGTATTAGGGACCCATAGAAGCAGTGGTGTGCTGGAGCAGGCTCTCACAGGCTCGCAAGAGCCGGTTGTTAAGTTTTTAAGAATTTTGGGAGCCGGTTGTTAAAGTAGGGCCCTCCATGGCTACTTTAACAACTGGCTCCCAAAATGTGGGCTTGGGCCTCCTGCTGAATTCTCTTTTACTTTGCTGGTGGGGATGCTGAGCCCTGCCAGCCAAGTAAATAGACTGCTGCTCCCCACTCCTTGTTTCCAGCTCTGGGCAGCAGGCTGGGACTTCTCGAGCATGTGAGAAAAGTTCCAGCATGCTGCTCAGAGCAAGACGTTGGGAGTGGTGGCAGTCCATTTATTGGCTGCCAGCAAAGGTATGCCTAGCATGCCCGCCCGAAGGGAGGGAGGAGAGAGAGGCAAGTGTTGCTCCCCACCCCACCCCCCGGCCACCCCTGGCCCTTCCAACTGCAGAGCTGGCTACGTCCGGAGAAAGAGCCTGTTGTAAAAATTTACCAGCACACCCCTGCATAGAAGCTTGGTTTTACTTGGGTTCAGGCAAAGTTTGTTGTTTTTAGCCCATTCTTAAATTGATGTTAGTCAGTTTATTCAGGGCTGTGGGTAAGTCGGGTTAAATGGGTATGAGTAGCTGCACATCATCCGCATTTATATAGAAATGAATGTCCATTGACTGAATCCGATTGGCTAGTGGCCTGAGGTAGATATTTAACAGAATAGGTGACAGTATCGATCTTTTTAATAACCCACAAGCCAGTGCTCATGGTGGCAATGAGATGCTGCCAAACAGAATTGACTGTTGCCTGTCAGATAGATAGGGTCTGAACCAAGCAAGTACTGTTACACTGATACCTGTTTCTGCCAGTCATGCTAGCATGATATCATTATCCACAGTGTCAAAAACTGCTGAGAAATCTAGCAGTACTAACACCAGGCAAATCCCCTGTCTCGGTTTCTATGAAGATCATCTAGTAGGGATACGAGGACCATTTCTGTTCCATAACTAGGTCTGAATCCAGACTGAGATAGATCTAGACAATTTTTCTTTTTTAGCCAATCACTGTGTTGAACACATATATAGTGACCAGTAACTTTTAAGTTTGCCTTGGTCAAGGTTGTTCTTCTTTAGCAAAGGATGCACCAATGCCCTTTTTAATGCTGTTGGTAGTTGCCCATTAGAAAGAGAGGAGTTCATAATTTTTGTGGAGCCTTCTATTAAGCTCCTACTTGCCTGCTGCACTATCTTTGATGGGTTGAGGGACCAGATAGTTGGCTGAAGGTCTCTTAGGATTTTGTCAAGGCCCGCCTCTGTTATTAGGTTATATGTCTGTGTCAGGAGGGGGCGAGTTTGTGCACTCCTGGTTGCTGATTGGAAACTGGGTGGGACTGCTTGTAAATCCTGGCAGAGACTTTTAATTTTGTTGGTGAAGTATGCAACAAAATCATTGCAGTTCAGTTTGTTCACATGATGCTACTATTTAATAAAAAAGAGATTTTACAAAAGATTACAACCACTTAGCTTTTGGTGTTTTCATGTTTATGAAATTAACAAATAATTCATTGATGTCTAACTGGGCACACATTGTTCTCAATTGTCAGTTATATTATTAGAGCAAGGCTCATCACATTATGCACCTCACATAAAAAGTTCTCCATCTATGTGTTCCCCACACCCACACCCACACTGCACACACTCTTTCCCCACAGATATACTCCCTTCTAATATCCCCACACATCCACATATAGATCTACAAACTTTACATGCCTCTCTAGCACATTTATGAAACCTACTTACACATATACCCATACAAACATATCAATGTCTCCCCACTAATACCACTCCTACTCCCATACATCCTGATTCTCACACACTCACATCCTCATATACCCCTGTAAACACATACTGGCCAACTCTACATCCCCCTAAACCAGTGGTCTTTGCTAAAATACGTTAGGGCTGCTTTGGGTCCAAAAAGGCTGAAGGAGAGTCGACAAACATCTTCCTACATGGGGCCATGACACTTGATTTCTGATTTCACAACGTGAGTCCTCACCAGAACACTTGGCCTTGGTCACACATGCAGAACACAGAGAGCCAGACTCTGCCTGCAGTGCAACACCAGAAAAATAGAAAGAAATGCATTTCCTCTAGTATAGCACAAAATACAAATACAGCAGGTATACATGCTGACATATTTCAATCATTAAACTTAAAATAATTTGTCCTGCCTTTGTTGTCTGATCATTTTATTTTTCTAATCATCCTGTTCTCAGTCTCTTCGTCTGCTTCCCTCTGTTTGTTCTCTTAACTCTTTTTTTTCCAGGGTTTCCTGCCCATTTGCTGTTTCTTTTCTCTCCCCCCTCCTTCACTTCCTGCCCTACAGCCATTTTTGGCACTGATCGTTCACATTCAACTTTCTTCCATTTGTCTCCCTCCTTCTCTAGGTCACTTTGAATCATCCTCTGTGAACAGTGAACCCCTTACTACTTGAATGAATCTGGTGGAATCCCAATTCAGACTTGCTGTTTTGAAGAACCAAGATGGAGGAGGGAAGGGGTGAAGAGGGAGAAGTTAACTAATTCATCAAACCTTGACATTTCTTGTGAGTTCATTAAGCCAGGTTACAAATTAGACTTTCTAATATTACCAGATGTTTTCCCTGTTTTCAGGATGACTTTCATAGGCAGGCATTCTGCCACTTTAACAATTTCAGAAGTAATATACATAGACAACTTTTATAATATGTTTTTATTGCACTTTAAGAAAGCATGCGTTGTGTCATTTCAATAATCTATTCATTGTTTCAATAACTTCCACTCTTTAAATGAAGAGTAAGTAATAGGCTTTAATAGCACATTATAAAGATAGCTAATGGTAGAGCACAGGCCATCAATGCCTCTGGTTTTTTTTTATGAACCCAGTTATAATTTGACACTTGTGAAGACAGAAGGCTTTGAAAGAGGTCATAGACTCTTCAGAAAATGTATGATATGCAGCTATAAATTAGTCTGTAGTAAAACAAATGAGACTACTCTAAGTGGTTGTAAATCTTTTAGTTTATTAAATTATTTCTACGCTCCCTCATGGAATTCACAGTATCATTAGTCATCATGTTTACAAAAGACATTCTCCATATATTTATTTTATTTTGGTTTATTTCTCAGGTTGATATAGTATGTTTTTCAAGCGTGCTGCGGTTTTCCCTTCAGAAAGGCATGGCTGTCAAAACACTGGCATAGATGGTTTGATCGGATTTGAAAACACAATTACTTTGTGTACAGTTTTGTAGATAAGTTTTTATATTTTAGAATTTATGTTCATTTAGAAATGTTTTTTTTTCGTGACGTTTATGAGTATTTCGAGGTACATGATTACAATCTAACTCTGAAACATTGAAAACTTTTGTTGTGAGTATATAGTACCTCCGCACGTGTTATTTTTTTGTAGTTGATTGGTTATAAATAAGATTTATGCTCCAGTCACCTTTTTTGCGTGTATTATCTTTATCATCTTTTTTTTGTTTATAAAAGACTTCTACCATAACTGCATGTGAAAACGAGTAGATCCTAATATGTGTAGGAGGCCATTTTAGAAACATGTACACATATGTTTATATTTAGTGTGAGGTGGTTTTACAATTCAAAAAGTGAAAAATGGAAAAGAATGCCAAATCCTCGGATAAAAAAAGCATAAGAGAAACAGAAAATAAACAGTGAGAGGAGATAGAGAAGGAAATGAAGAGTCTACATTCATATCCCGCTCCCTCAAGAATTGATGCTTGTTCCAAAGACTTCATTAAAGGGATGAGTTTTCAAAGCCTTCTTACGTTTTGTGAGTGAGGGTTCTAATTGAATAACTGGAGGTAGGAGATTCCATAGGATAGGTGCTATGAAGAAAAAGGATTAATGAGTTAAAGGCAAAATGGATTTAGTCAAGGGAAATCTAGCCTCAGCAATCTACTTCATTTCTTTGAAGGGGTGAATAAACATGTGGATAAAGGTGAGCCGGTCAATACTGGGTATCTGGAGTTTCAACAGGCATTTGACAAAGTACCTGATGAAAGACTAGGACTCCTGAGGAAATCAGAAAGTCATGAGATAGGAGGTAATGTCCTATTGTGGATTAAAAACTGGTTAAAAGATAGAAAACAGAGAGTAGGGTTAAATTGTCAGTATTCTCGATAGAGAAGGGTAGATAGTGGGGTTCCCCAGGGATCTGTGCTGGGACCGCTGCTTTTTAAGATATTTACAAATGATCTAGAGACAGGAATACAGTAACTAGTGAGGTAATTAAATTTGCTGATGACACAAAGTTATTCAAAGTTGTTCAATTGCGATAGGATTGTGAAAAATTGCAAGAGGACCTTACGAGACTGGGAATCGAAATGGCAGATGAAGTTTAATGTGAGCAAGTGCAAAGTGATGCATGTGGGAAAGAGGAACCCAAACTATAGCTACTAGATGCAAAGTTCCATATTAGGAATCAGTCCCCAGGAAAAGAATCTAGGTGTTATCGTTGATGATACGTTGAAACCCTCTGCTCAGTGTGCAGCAGCAGCAGCTAAGAAAGCAGATAGAATATTAAGAATTATTAGGAAAGGAATAGAAAACAAAACTGAGAATGTTACAATTGCTTTGTATCACTCTATGGTATGACTGCACCTCAAATACGGTGTGCAATTCTGGTCACCGCATCTGAAAAAAGATATAGTGGAATTAGAAAGGGTACACAGAAAGGCAATGAAAATGATAAAGGGGATGGGACGACTTCTCTCTGAGGAAAGGCTAAAGTGGTTAGGGCTGTTCAGCTTAGAGAAGAGATGGCTGAGGGGAGATATGATAGAGGTCTATAAAAGGGCTTCTAAAGCATTTGTACATATATATTGTAGAATACTGCGAAACACACATACATGTGTATGTGCTGGTATTCACTGAATATATTTATTTGTATCCCACATTTTCCCACCTATTTGCAGGCTCAATGTGGCTCAATATACGCACACGATTATAGAATGAGGGGGAATATGTTTAAACCTTCGGTTCAATATGTGACAGCAGCCATAAAAGCAAGCAGTTAGGAATTATTATGAACATTGTAATTCTCTATATTGCTCCATGGTGCAACAGCACCTTGAGTATTACATGTGATTCTGGTCATTGCATTTTAGAAAAGATATAGTGAAAAAGATAAAGGTACAGAGGAAAGCGACCAACACGATAAAAGAGGATGGAACAATTCCTCTATGAAGAAAGGCTAAAGAAGTCAACGCTCTTCAGCTTGTAGAAGAGATGGCTGAGGGAAGAGATGATAAAGATTTGTAAAATTGTGAGTGGAGTGGAACAAGTAGATATGAATCACTTGTTTGTTCTTTCCAAAAGTACAAGGACTAGGGGACACACAAAGCAGTTATTAAGTGGTACATTTAAAACAAATTGGAGAAAATACTTTTTTTTATTCAATGCATAATTAAACTCAAATTCATTACTGGAGGATGTCATAAAAGCAATTAGCACAGCTAGGTTTGAAAACATTTGAACGGATGTAATGACGTAAGAGGGCAGAACAGTGAGAGGGAAGGGAATGCTGGAGGCGAGCTGACGTCAGGAGGGATGTTACGAATGGAACAGAAGCCAGCGTCAGCCAGCCAGAGAACGTTCAGGTACAAATCGAGGGGAGGAGAGAATCATGGGACATCGAGGGAAGGGAGGGAGCGAAGGGAAGGGGAGGGCAGGGCAGAGAAGAATTGATGGACATGGATGGGATGGGAGGACAGTAGAGGAGAGAATCACAGGACACGGATGGGAGAGCAGGGAAGAAGAGGAGAATCGCTGGACATGGAGGGGCGGGCAGGGGAGAGAGAAAAAAAAAGCTTACATGACAGCCTTCCTAGGGCCCGTTTCATTGTTGAGGAAACAGGCATGGTTCCACTAGTTTGAACATGTTTGTGGAGAGAAAATCTGTAAATTGTTATTAAGGTAGACTTGGGGAAACTACAGCATATCCATTGGGGATTGGCGACATGGAACCTATCTACTTTTTTGGGATCCTGTCAGGTACATGTGACCTATATTTGGCCACAGTTAGAAACTAAATACTGGACTGGATGAATCTTTGGTTTGACAAGTATAGATTCTTAGGCTCTTGTCAGCATTTTGCTCAGCATGTTCAAAATGTGTTTTTATCAATTCTAAATAGGAAATAGAAACAATTATGCTCTGGTTAGTTTCAAATTTCACTAACAGTATCAGAAATTTGTAAAAGAAATGCCAGATCTTGTTTTGAAACTAATACCCACTCACCCCATTTTGGGCATGTTCTGTGACCCCAGCCAGCACAGCAATAACAGACTTCATTACTGACAGAACCATTTCACTGCCTGGAGACAGAAGTGAGTGGGAAGAAAGAACTGCAGCAAAAATGACAAACATGAAATGATTTTTTTAAACAGTACTTATAATTTAAAATGTTACCTCTGTGTCTATATTTGGCTGCTTGATTGCTGATTGAACCCCTCCCCCGCCCCATGTTTGTTACATGAGTTTCCCTTTAAACGGATGTCTGAGAAGAGTATTACCTATGAAGTCCTTTAGCTGTAAACAGTTCTTTGAAAGCATTGGTTATATGGCACTTCATAAGCAGAACACTTAACAAAGAAAACAAGCATTTGCTGAAAATAAGTATACTTCTGCATTCTTAGCAGTTTACAGGTTTAGCTGTTGTTACACCTACAAACTTGCAAGGTCAGGTTGCAGGAGAGATAAGCGCCTCAGGTGATGCAGGAAGTGAGTCTCAGCAAAATGATGGGCAAACCCACTAGGCCTAGGAGCCTGCTTAAATCATTTTTCTCTTGAACTTTGTAGGAGCTTATGTCAACAAAGGAAAAAACAAATAGCCTGTAGATCAGTGTTCAGAGATAGGGGAAGTCTGAGCTCAGAATCAAAGTTCAAACTGTTCATTGCAAGATAATGCAAGAGTCAGGAACCAGTTAGGCCTCCATTTTATTGGTCCACTCTCATGGCCAGTTCTAACGGCTGTGCAGTAATGTATAAAGTCCATTAACTTATTGCACTTAAGCAGTAGTACTCAAAGAGGCTGTATTCCTTATGAAGCTGGTTTTCTTCCCACAGAATCAGCAGCAGCAATCTATAGTGAGCAAATACAGTTGAACTGTGCATTATAAAAATGTACAAGATAGCTTTGTATTTTTACAATAACAAAAGTTTTTGTCCACCTCTTGGCAATGATCTAGTCTAGTTTGAGTAAAACCTTAAAGCCAATTGGGGCTGAAAGGCACATGTATTGGTTTCCAGAGGGAAATAAAGTCAATGGTTTCCAGGCATGGATTGTTGCATTCACAGGAGCCAACTCTTCAAAATGACTGGATGCATAGGCGCCGACTCCGTGGGTGCTGTGGGTGCTCGAGCACCCCCAATATTTTCACCTGCCGGAAGTTCCCTTACCAGCCAGCCCGACCTGCCCGACCTGCCCGGTGCCCGCCCTCTTCTCCCTCAACAGTCCTCTGCCTTCGCCTTCCTGCGTGCCGCCCAGAATTTTAAAACTCATCTTATCTCGGGGTCCTGGCAGCAGCAGTGAGCCTTCCCTTCTCTCTCAGCTCTGGTCCCGCCCTTGCGGAAACAGGAAATGAGGGCGGGACCAGAGCTGAGAAAGAACTGAAGGCTGAAGCACTGAGCCTGCTTGCCTTTCACTGCTGCCGGCAGGACCCCGAGGTAAGATGAGTTTTAAAATTCTGGGCGGCACGCAGGAAGGCGAGAGCGGAGGACTGTTGTGGGAGAAGAGGTCAGGCTGGGGTTGGGCCTGGAACTCAGAGTGAGGGGTGGCCTGGAACTTGGAGGGAGGGAGGAGCCTGGAACGGAGGGAGGGAGGGAGGGAGGGGGCCTGGAACTCGGAGGGAGGGCAGGCCTGGAACTCGGAGGAGAGGGAGGGGGCCTGGAACTCAGAGGGAGGGGGAGAAGGAGAGGGAGGGGAATGAGAGAGGGAGGGGGACGGGGAGAGGGGGAGGAGGAGGGAGGAGAGGAGGGGGAGGGGGAATGCACTACCTGTAAAAAAAAAATTTCAGCACCCCCAATCATTTTGAAAAGTTGCCTCCTTTGACTGGATATGCTAAACTCAATGGAAATGACCTCTTCCTGGACACAGTCAAGTAGTCTGTTCAGTATTGGAGGCGCTAAAGCACCCACAGCACAGCTACAGAGCTGGTGCTGGATGGGAGAAAGAAATTAAAATGAGGGGAAAACTAGGTACAGTAGTTGTGAATGAAAGCTCGTGGTGCTGTAGATAAGGCTGGTTTCTATTAAGTTCGAAGCTCAAAGAAGCAAAAGGAAACTCCTGAGACAAAAAAAATATATATATAAAGAGGCATTTTAGAAAGGATGCGTAAACTGGAATTGAGATATCCAATTCTACAAATATTTTAAAAAATGGTCTGTCAACATACCAAGATGCATGCTGGCATTTCTAAGATGCATGCTGACTATCCAATGATATTCAGTGGGGAATAGCTGGGTATCCCCTGCTGAATATTCCCAGTTAGCACCTAGGCTATATCGTGCAATATAACAAGCTATCTCCGAATATTCAATTCATATCCGTCTATTGTAAGTGGCCACATCAGCCTTTTAAATAGCTGATATATCTTTGGCTGTTTTAAGTTAACCGGGTGTCCTAGAATATTGACTTTGCTGGTTAATTTTAAATAAGCTAAAAATAAACCGGATATTCGATGCCGGTTGCCAGAAATGACTGCCGACCACAGGAGTTAGCTGGGCTACCTCCCGCGTTCTGAATATCGGCCCTACAGTTTCTAAAATCAAACATCTAGAAGCATTGACATATTAAGTTTCATTCAATAAGAAAGTTTGAAATTAGTAAGTCTTTAGTAACCTTCTAAGGGGGGAAGTTATCAGGGTGAGCTACCATTAAGGTGGGTTACTACTACTATTTATCATTTCTATAGCGCTACAAGGCATACGCAGCGCTGTACACCATACACAAAAGACAGTCCCTGCTCAAAGAGCTTACAATCTAGATAAGACAGGCAGACAGACAGAACAATTAAGGTTAAGGGAATAAATAGGTGAGGATAAAGGCTAGGGCAAGTGAGTAGTGGTTAGGAGTCAAAAGCAGTGGTAAAGAGGTGGGCTTTATGTTTGGACTTGAAAACGGCCAAAGATGGGGCTAGACGCACAGGCTCGGGAAGTCTATTCCAGGCGTGGGGTGAGGCGAGGCAGAAAGGGCGGAGCCTGGAGTTGGTGGAGAAGGGTACTGACAGGAGGGATTTGTCTTGAGAACGGAGGTTACGGGTAGGAATGTAAGGGGAGATGAGGGTAGAGAGGTAGGGAGGGGCTGCAGATCGAGTGCATTTGTAGGTTAAAAGGAGAAGCTTAAACTGTATGCGGTACCTGATCGGATACGAATTAAAGACATGCATTAGAACATTCAAATACCATATGTTGCTAATGCTGCTCATAGAATACAATGAAATACCTCAAACAGGTAACCAAGGGGCCAGAGAAAGTTGAGATATATAGGCAAGACCAGATGGGTAGCAGAGAGTCATTGGGTTAAGCAGGGTGGCTGAACTAAAAACAAAATATATGTATCTTTTTTTACTGCTAACCCCAGTTATTAGTAACTAGGTCTTAATGCATAAAATAGAACCTGTGCTAAAATAGCATGTTAGTTGTAAAATAGGGGACAGTTATACAGGGGCGTAGCCAGACTTCTGTGGGAGGGGGGTCCAGAGCCTGCAGTGAGGGTGGCACATTTTAGCTCCCCCCCCCCCAGTGCCACCGACCCCCCGACACTTTTGACACACCGGCGCTGCCGCCCCTCCCCCGTCTCTTTTGACCCCTCCTCCCGCCGCCGCCAACCCACCACCGCCAGGTACCTTTGCTGGCGGGGGTCCCCAACCCCGTCAGGACTCACGTCAGAAACAGAATCCAGATCAGCAATGCGCCGGACTCGGAGACCGGCCATGAAGGGGACTTCAGCTGCCGCCAGCAAAGGTATCTGACGGTGGCAGCAGGGGAGGATTGGCGGCGGCAGGAAGGGGGTCGAATGTGGCGGGGGAGGGGGTGAAAGCAGGGGGACCAGGGCTAAATCTACGGGGGCCCATGCTCCCGTGGCCCCACCTAGCTACGCCTCTGCAGTTATATAGCAGAGCTTTAAAAACACAAGGTCCCAAATGCAACTATAAGCAAGAACTTGTTTATCTCCTCCAAAGTGTTAATTCCCTTGTGGGGAGGGGAGGTGAAGAAAGTGAGAGGCAGCTGATGCTGGTAGAGGGAGGGGAGAGACATGGCAGATGATAAATGGGAGGGAAAAGACAGAGAGGGCAGATGCTGGATGGGGAGAGAAGGAAGAGAGTGAGTGTAGATACTGGATTCAGAGGAGGAAAAGAAAAGAGATGGATGGGGAAAGGGTGTGATAGTCAGGTCTTTAAGTATTTAGGGGGAGGACCGAGTAAGAATGATGACTGGGAGAACTGGGGGGGGGGGGGAAGGGACAAGCTGAAAACTGGTTGTGATAGGGAGAATGGGAGTAGATGGAAGTAAGAACTTCGCTAAGTATTTGGGGGGAGAACTGAGTTAGAATGGTGATTGGGAGAACTGGTGGTTGGGGGGGCAGGGACAAGCTGAAAACTGGCTATGATAGGGAGAATGGAAGTAAATGGGAGTAAGAACTTCACTATTGGGTGCCTGGGGAGAGGTTGGGGAGAACTCAGCATCTCGGGGAAGGAACATTTTGGAATGCAGCTGTTGGGAGGGAGATAGAGATTGAGAGGAAGGGAGATTGTGGACAGAATGGGAAGATGAGCTAGAGATTGAGAGGGAGGGAGATTGTGGACAGAATGGGAAGATGGGCTAGGAAGGGTAATACAGTGGACTAAGAAGGAGGGAAAGTAGGGACAGAAGGGCTGGGTACGGAAAGACATGACTGCTAGTCTAGCTGTCTTCTGGTTCACCTCCTGCTGAAATATCAGTGCTTGCCGGACTGACGCTGCATCTTGTAGTGACTAATAGGCCTCTGTCGAAGTTTGGAACCTGTCTGAAGTGGTCAGATTGCTCAGACTCACCCTTTCTCACTGTTCAGGTCCTTACTGCAATAATGCTGGTCCTTCAGGACATGGCCAAAATGTGCTGCCCCTTGCACATGCATAGTGGTCATAGGAGCCAACTTTTCAAAATGATTGGGGGTGCTGAAAATTTTTTTTATATACACGTGGTGCATTCCCTCCCCTCCCCCTCCCCCCTGTATCTTAACATCCTGTCTGCTGCAGTCTTCACCTGGGCAGTAGCAGCGCCACTCAAAGGCTGCCTGCAACCTGCACCAAGACTTCTTCCCTGAACAGTCCTGCCCCTCAGTCCCCCTGTACTGTGCAAATATAAGGAGATGCAAATTTCAAAAACTGGCATATTTCAGTCACTATACTATAGGTTAACAAATACAAATAAAACAAAAAAATGGAAAATATGATAATATCATTTTATTGGACTAAATACATTTTTCAATTAGCTTTCAGAGGCCAAAACCTCTTTCCTCAGGTCAGGACAGTATACTGCTGTTACGGTATTCTGTTCTGACATGGGAAAGGAGGGTTTGGTCTCCAAACATTAGTCAAAAATGTATTCAAATTAGTCCAATAAAGATATTACCTTATTTCCATGTACTGTATTTATTAACACAGCTACCACACTACTTTATACTAAACTAAAAATAAAATTCATTTTTTCCTACCTTTGTTGTCTGGCCATTTACTGTTTCTAATTGTGTTGGTCTCAGTCTCTTGTTTCTTCTTTGCTTGATCTTAACTCTCCCCCCTTTCCACCCAGCATCTACCCCCTCTCTCTCCCCCTTTCCATCCAGTTTGCCCCCTCTCTTCCCCCTTTCCATCCAGCGTCTATTTTCTCCATCCATGTGTAGTTTTTCTCCTCTTTTCCCTTTCTCTCATCTCAGTCAGTATGCATCTCCTTCCTCTTTCTTCCCTCCCCTTCATTCGTATGCATCTCCTTCCTCTCTCTTCCCTCTCCTCCATCCATGCCCAGCATTTTTCCTCTATCCCCTCCATCCATGTCCAGCATTTCTCCTCTCTCCATCCCTCCATCCATGTTCATCTCACTTCCTCTCTCTTCTCTCCCCTCCATCCATGTCCAGCATTTCTCCTATCCCTCTGTCTTTCCTCCACTCTATGTCCAGTCCAGCATTTCTCCTTTCTACCCTGCCCTCCATCCATATGCATCTCCTTCCCTCCATCCATGTGCATCGCCTTCCTGTCTTCCCTGTCCTCCATACATGTCCAGCATTTCTCCTGCCCTCCCCTCCATCCATGTACAGCAACTCTCCTCTCTCCCCTGCCCTCCCCTCCATCCATCCATGTCCAGCAACTCTCCTCTCCCTGTCCTCTCCTCCATCCATATCCAGCAATTCTCCTCTCTCCCCTGCCCTCCCCTCCATGTCCAGCAATTTCTTCTCTCTCCCTTGCCCTCCCCTCCATCGATCCATGTTCAGCAAGTCTCCTCTCTCCCCTGCCCTCTCCTCTATTCATATCCAGCAATTCAACTCTCTCTCCCCTGCCCTCTCCTCCATTCATATCCAGCAATTCTCCTCTCTCCCCTACCCTCCCCTCTCATCCATGCCCAGCAAGTTCTCCTCTCTCCCCTGCCCTCCCCTCCCTCCATCCATGTCCAACAAGTCTCCTCTCTCCCCTGCCCTCCCATCCATGTCCAATAACTCGCCCCAAACACCACCTGCCCCTTTTCAGCCCCCCTCCTCCAAGTTCCAGACCCAACCCCAGCCCGACCTCTACTCCCACAACAGTCTTCCGTCCTTGCCTTCCTGCCACCCAGAATTTAAAACTCATTTTACCTCGGGTCCTGGCAGCAGTGAAAGGTGAGCAGGCTCGCCTTCAGCCTTCCCTTGTCTCTCAGCTCTGGTCCCGCCCTCGCAGAAACAGGAAATGAGGGCGGGACCAGAGCTGAGAGAGAAGGGAAGGCTGAAGGTGAGCCTGCTCACCTTTCACTGCTGCCAGGACCCGAGTTTTAAATTCTGGGTGGCAGGAAGGCAAGGATGGAGGACTGTTGAGGGAGAAGAGGGCAGGCAGGTCGGGCTGGGGTTGGAGCCGGAACCAGAACTTCCGACGGTGGGTTAGAAAATATTGGGGGTGCTTGAGCACCCACAGCACCCACGGAGTCGGCGTCTATGATAGTGGTTCTCCAATTGGGTGGACCTTGACATGCATCTTTGATGTCATACTCTTTGGTGTGAATTTCTCACATTGACATTCAAGTTCACACATAGGCATGTTGACCCCAAGCCTGCCAGTGGGAAACAGTGGCTAGTCTGAATCAGTCAAATGTATTTGAAAACTTCAATAGGTTCAATACAGCAAAATGTCTGCATTTTTTCCACTAAAATGTTACATCTTTCCACTATCTCCCCTGTGTTACACCTTTGGTCCTGTTACTACCCCTTCCGTTCAATCTCTGCTAGGACTTTACAGTGTAAGGTCAAAACAGACCAAAACACTTTTACTCATCCAACTCTCAGTTTTGTGTCCAAAAACAAACAAACAAACAAAAAATCTAGATCCTTTAGATACCAATCCTGGCTCCATATTCATTGGGTGCCAGTTTTATAACCCCGCCAGTGTGTGGACACTCAGAGTGGCTATTTCCTGCCATGACACAAACAGAGGACACAGCATCAGGGAGGTAACGCTGGCTTGCAGGCCAACTCTCTGCAGTATTTGTTCTGGAATCCAGGTTGGGACCAGAAATGTTGGGAGTCTGTTAGCACCAAAATCCACTCTCTCTACACATTTCCCTCTCAAATAAAACAGTCCAGACCAGATATTTTTCAGAACTGAAAGTCTTAATGTGTTCTTAACAAATATCAAATAGTGGCAGAGTAGGAAAATATTAAATAGATACGGTTGTTTATGTAACCCGGTCCTGCTATCCCGGGTTAAAAGGGGCTCAAGAGGCACTGCATTTTATTGTCACTTACTCACTCTGGTCCCGTCAGCTCATCCACTCAGGAACCACACGGCACTCAGAGGATTAAAAGAACTGGAACATTTATTAACTCTTAACTGATGGTTTCCACTGCATTGGTTTTCTTACAGTCAGTTGTAACTCATATTGCTCTCCAGGTGATTATAAGCAATAATATATATACGGGCCAAAACACATGCTTAACCTTCATGCCTGTCCTGCAGCTCAGTCAAAACCCAGAGTGGATTTCACACTCCCGATGCAGTTCAATACCATCTGGGCTGGGCTTCTAGTAACTACATACTCCCTTCGGGCTGCCACCCCAAAGGTCTCGCTATCAGCCAGGGGTAGACTGCAATTCCACCCAAGCCACGGTTACAGCTGGACTCCCCATCCATGAAACATTAGGAGTGGTATGGTAATCCTTTAGAAAGATTTTTATTACTCCGGGGGCCAAAAAAGAGCCTGCAGCATCGGAGCCTGTTTGATTTCTTTTTTTTTTTTTTAATATAGTGAAGAACGTCCATAAAGGACGCTCCTGACGGGCTGTTTTTCGGGTGGAGCACTCCCATAGTGGCCGTCCATGATGAGCACTTGGCCGTTCCCCCCCCCCCCCCCCCCCCCATGGTGTTAGCAAATAATGGAGATTGTCCAGTGTCCAGATGGTGAGAATCCCATCTTCAGCCATTTAACACAAAGCACTGGGGTCAGCATCAACCACCTCCATCTAGCAATGACATAAAAAGTCCAAATGTGCAGCCACTGCCTGGCATAATACCGCAAAAAGTCAAAGGTTGCAGAATCTTTGCAAGATGTGAAGGCGGTAGAACGAGAGGGCATGAAATGAGATTGAAAGGGGGCAGACTCAAGAAAAATGTCAGGAAGTATTTTTTCACGGAGAGAGTAGTGGATGCTTGGAATGCCCTCCTGCGGGAGGTGGTGGAAATGAAAACGGTAACAGAATTCAAACACGCGTGGGATAAACATAAAGGAATCCTGTTCAGAAGGAATGGATCCTAAGGAGCTTAGCTGAGATTGGGTGGCAGAGCCGGTGACGGGAGGCGGGGATAGTGCTGGGCAGACTTATATGGTCTGTGCCCTGAAAAGGACAGGTACAAATCAAGGTAGGGTATACACAAAAAGTAGCACATATGAGTTTATCTTGTTGGGCAGACTGGATGGACCATGCAGGTCTTTTTCTGCTGTCATTTACTATGTTACTATGTTACTTCCCAGTGAAGAAGCATGCCACTGGTCCGTGATGTTCTTCAAAGTGGATCAGTACATCTCTATACATACTAGATTTTACAAGCTGTTGGTTATTCTATGTTAAAGTAATTGACATAGATACTTGTTCATATTTTATTGGATGTTCTCTGAAAAGATGTTCAGTTCTGTTATTACTATTGTCATTACAACCCAATAAAGATAAGTTACAAGTATGGGAATGAGAGAATGGCCTACCAGTACTCTATTAAATAAACTTAAAACCTGTTTAGGACAGATATAGAGGACAGAGGTAGGAAGAGTGCTAAGACATTAGAAGATAGAAGGGACTGTTGTTGGTTAAAGTATGGAGCTGCATATCCTCAACTACCCAAAATGGCGGAGAACCAGAGAAGAAGGCAACTGGGAAGAATGAGTGAGCTAGTTAGTCAAGAGTTGGACCTATTTTATGGAATAGATTCCCTTTGGAGATACAAAAGGGAGTTAATTTGGAGGCCTTCAGTAAAAAAAGATAAAAGTACTGCTGCTTGTAAAAGCATTTGGTGGATTTTTGGAGGAGGTGAAGGGTGGGGTTTGAGAGGATTATTTTGTTTTGTTTCATGGCTTTTGTGTATGATTGCGTATGCCATTGCAGCTTGCTGAGAGAAGGATATTTTCCTGGATTGGCCAGAAATAAATGCTTTTAAATAAATAAATCTACCATCACACACCTTGTTACTATGTAATCATCCTTAAAATTGCAGACTTATACAGTCTGTGCCAGAGCCGGTGGTTGGGAGGCAGGGATAGTGCTGGGCAGACTTATACGGTCTGTGCCCTGAAGAGCACAGGTACAAATCAAAGTAGGGTATACACAAAAAGTAGCACATATGAGTTATCTTGTTGGGCAGACTGGATGGACCGTGCAGGTCTTTTTCTGCCGTCATCTACTATGTTACTACGTTTTTTCTTATAATGTTTTGTATATTGGTACAATGAATGGTGAACTGAAATGCTAATAGTAGAAAAGAATACTGTATGCAGTAATACTGTCCTCTAATGTAATATGTGTAGTGCTTTCATACAAAGCAAGTAGCCTGAAGTAATCTGCTTGAAATATAGTACTTTATGGCTGTTTCTTTAGGCCCAGTGCAAAGAGATTAATTATATTGTAAAGATTAATGATGTTATAAAATATTACAGACAAAGAGTAAGAAAAGATGTGATAAAAGTGAGATTTTACAACTACGTAGGTCAATTTAATTGTCGTACTGGGCTAAATCTAAGTAGCAAAACTAATCTGCATTTAGCTGGTTTTACAGGGCCTATAGTCACTTTACAATCCTTCTTCATACAGACCTGTTGAATTATGGCAATATTGATAAAAGAGCTGAGTAAATGGTAGCCTAGACAATTAAGAAACCAGTTAATATCCATTTAAGAGTATCATAAAATCTCTACTACTTTCAGATTTTGGAGTGAAATCAATACACAAGAGTCTGAGTTGATAGTGTTTAGGAAGAAAATATTTCAAGGAAGGTAACAAAATGCATTACGCTACAATTACACTGTTCATGTTGTGACGTGCCTTTCTGTTTCGATTTCTTTTGAAGTGGAGGAGGTATTTCTTGTGAATCTTTGCAGTGAATGCTAAATATTAGGAATGCGGAGGCAAAACAATTCAGTTTGCTTTTATCTTTTTTCTTGATTTTTGGTCATTTTTTCCCCATCTAATCTAATCCTGGTATTCATATTCTGCAATTACTTTACAAGTTTATCTTTATGTTTATTCAGTTCAGTTCAGATCACAAAAGGGATTCAGGTTTCAGGATTATTAAAATGTAATATAGCGCCCTAGAGAAAAACAACCTGGGACAATGCAAGCTAACTCCCCTGTTTACCCATCCAAGCCACACTAGTGGCTGCCGATGTGGTACTGAATGGGCTGTGTTGGCATTGCCACACGGCTTTGTAATCAGGGGGCTAAGTTTGTTTCAGTCATTTATTTGAATATTCTATAAATTACACCTAATTTTAGGCGTAGTTTATAGAATTACGCTAACCATGTGTTTTTTTTGGAGCCAACTTTTAAGGTACCATTTATAGAATTTGGTACTTAGTTTATAGAATTGCCCTTTTAATATTTATTCATTTATTTATTTATTTATTGCATTTGTATCCCACCTTATCCCACCTATTTGCAGGCTCAAAGTGGCTTACATAATTTTGTTACACACAGTTAATCCTGGATGTCAGGTGCAATTATTGTTGTGCAGAGATTAATTAAGGGAAGAAGTAGAGAGAAGAAGGAAGGAATTTAATAGGTATATATGTACTCTGCTTTGTGGGTTTTTAATCCTGTTCCTGCACAAACACTGCTCCTTCCTCGCAGAGGACACTGCCTACATCATTCACCTTTTGACTTTAACTTTGGGCTGATTTATCCAAATGGTAAGTTCTGTGCATCCCATTACAGCAGAAATTAACCTCACTCCCCTACCATGGTGTGTTGGAAACAGGGGCATAGCTAGATTTTGGATGGGCCTAAGCAAGAAGTGGGTGGGCACCAAATGTTCTCCCCCCCCCAAACCCCCTCCCCCCACCAAAAAAATATCTCAGCTGACAGGAAAATGCTTCTTTCCACCTTGGCAGTCTGTAGCAGGCACGCGCAGGTGTCAGTTTCGTGGAGAGTAGCTTTTTTGTTACCATCAGGGGGAAGTCTTCAGCTGGCGGAACTTGGGATCCACACCAGCTACCGCTAAACGTGTGCTACTGTTGGCTGGGCCTGGGCCCTAAGTGGGTGGGCCCTGGCCCACCCAGGCCCACCTGTGGCTATGCCACTGAAAGGAAATGATCTCAGTCTCTAAAGTTTACTGCTATGTTTGACTCAGTACTTACATTTTGCCATAGAGGCCCTTCTTCTGCAGTTCATACAATTTAATACATATTTTGTCTATGCATCAAGGTGTGCTTTGAAATTATTCTCAGTCAGATTGCTGTCATCCAATGCAGTTTGAAACATAGATAGTACCGTTGCTTCCTGTTATGCTGCCCTTCCCCCATGGATTCTAATGGAGTGTTTTATGTGTTTCTCTTGTTTACCCCAATAACACCTTGATGAGTATCTGAACACTATTTACACAGGCAGTGAAGTTAGAATAAAGTTTTCAAATTTCTAGTGAGTGAATGTGGAATAGTTGTTCCCTGTAGTGACATTACTTGTTTTGGAGGAATTTACCTATTGAAGCCGCATACATTCAGGTACAATACATATTTTCCTCTCCCTGGAAGGCTCAGAATCTAAGGGATCCTTTTACTAAGGTGCGCTAACAGATTTAGAGGGGCATTTTGGATATGACGTTTAAGTCCAACTTTGGACGTTTTGCTAAAAACGTCCAAAATTCAAGTGGGGAATATAGAAAAACGTCTTATCTTTTTTTCTTTCAAAATTTCTATATTCTAGATGTTTTTGTGCCTCAGTGCATTTATCTTTTTGGCCCATTTTCTAAAAAAAAAAGGTCCAAGTGAAAAATGCACAAAATCAAGCCAATGCAATATAGGAGGAAGCAGCATTTTTAGTAGACTGGCCACACAAGACATCTCAGGAGAGCAATGGGGCACAGGGCCGTGCTGATACGGTAAGCGGGGTAAGCACCGCAGGAGGGCGCCGACCTCTGGAGGGCGCCGCCATGGTGCTTACCCTCGCCGCTTACCTGAGCTCCGCGCCACCGAGGCCTTTAAATCTTTTACCTCCAGTCGCAGTAGCATCAGTGAAAGCACTGCCGACGTCTCTCTTCCCTTCGCGCTGGTTGGTTCCCTCAGTGTCCCACCTTCTTCTGACATCAGAAGAAGGCGGGACACTGAGGGAACCAACCAACACGAAGTGAAGGGAGACGTCGGCAGCGCTTTCACTGACGCTGCTGCAACCGGAGGTAAAAGATTTAAAGGCCCAGGGTGCGGAACTGCTATCTTATTTTGCAATGTATAGCAATTTGTTTCTAAGAATATTGCTGACAATTCCTTTCAGTGTGGCAAGTGGTGAGTGATCATTTTCAGGGGGGGGGGCGCCAACTAATAGTCTGCAGGGGGGCGCCAGAGACCCTAGGCATGGCCCTGATGGAGCACCCTAGGGGGCACTGTTGTGGACTTCAAATAAATGCTCCCAGGTACACATCTCACCATTGCTCCCTTTTCTTGTCTGCTGAGCACCCCCAAAACTCATTACCCCCAACTGTACACCACTACAATAGCCCTTATGAGTGAAGGGAGCACCTATATGTGGGTACAGTGGGTTTCTGGGGAGTTTTGGAGGGCTCACAGTTTCCGCCACAAGCGTAACAGGTAGGGGGAGGTATAGCCCTGGGTCCACTAGTCTGCAGTGCTCTGCACCCACCACTAGACTACTCCAGGGACCTGTTTTCTGCTCTAACGGACTTGACTATTACATCTGAGGTTGGCATAGAGGCTGGTAAGTAATGTTTTTAATCACATTTTTGGGTGGTGGGAGGGGGGTTAGTGACCACTGGAGGAGTAAAGGGTGGTAATCCCTGATTCTCTTCAGTGGTTATCTGGTTATTTAGGGCACTTTTTTGTGGCTTATTTGTTAATAAAACAGGTCAAGACCAAAATGTCCAACTTATAGCCCTGGATGTTTTTCTTTTGTTCCATTATGGCAGAAAAATGTCCAAGTGTTAGCAACGTCCAGATCCCGACCTTAACCTGCCCCTGACATGCCCCCTTGTGAACTGAACACACTTCTGACAGACTTCATAGAAAAACATCTAAAATTTTGTTTTTAAAATACCAATTTAGATGTTTTTGTGAGAAAAACATCCAAATGCAGATTTATGCCATTTTTAAACATTTTTCTCTATTGAAAATGTGACCCATAGAGGGGGCATAATCGAATGGGGCGCCCGAGTTTTCATGAGGCTTTCCTCGCAGGACGGCCCCGCGAAGGGGCGGGGAAACCCATATTATCAAAACAAGATGGGCGTCCATCTTTCGTTTTGATAATACGGTCGGGGACGCCCAAATCTCAACATTTAGGTCGACCTTAGAGAGATGGTCATCCTTAGAGATGGTTGTCCCCAGTTTTCGGCCATAATGGAAACCGAGGATGCTCATCTACGACCAAATCCAAGCCCTTTGGTCGTGGGAGCAGCCAGAATTCATAGTGCACTGGTCCCCCTGACATGCCAGGACAACAACCGGGCACCCTAGGGGGCACTGCAGTGGACTTCAGAAATTGCTCCCAGGTGCATAGCTCCCTTACCTTGGGTGCTAAGCCCCCCAACCCCCCCCCCCCCCAAAACCCACTCCCCACAACTGTACACCACTACCATAGCCCTAAGGGGTGAAGGGGGGCACCTACATGTGGGTACAGTGGATTTCGGGTGGGTTTTGGAGGGCTCACATTTATCAGCACAAGTGTAACAGGTGGGGGGGATGGGCCTGGGTACGTCTGCCTGAAGTGCACTGCACCCACTAAAACTGCTCCAGGGACCTGCATACTACTGTCAGGGAGCTGGATTTGACATTTGAGGCTGGCATAGAGGCTGGAAAAAAAATTTGTAAGTTTTTTTTTAGGGTGGGAAGGGGTTGGTGACCACTGGGGGAGTAAGGGGAGGTCATCCCCGATACCATCTGGTGGTCATCTGGTCAGTTCGGGCACGTTTTCACGTCTTGGTCGCAAGAAAAAATGGACCAAGTAAAGTCGGCCAAGTGCTCGTCAGGGACGCCCTTCTTTTTTCCATTATCAGCTGAGGACGCCCATCTCTTAATGACGCCCCAGTCCCGCCTTCGCTACGGTTCCGACACACCCCATGAAATTTGGCCGTCCCCACGACGGGAAGCAGTTGAGGACGCCCAAAATCGGCTTTTGATTATGACGATTTGGGCGACTGTGAGAGAAGGACACCCATCTCCCGATTTGTGTCGGAAGATGGGCGCCCTTCTCTTTCTAAAATAAGCTTGATAGTGTGCGCTAATGATTAGTGTACACTAAATGATAAGACACCCATAGGAATATAAGGGGCATTTTATCATTTAACACATGCTAATCATTAGTGCACCTTAGTAAAAGGACCCCTAAGTTTGTATTTGAGGTAATGGAGGGTTAAGTGACTTGCTCAAGATCACAGGTAGCTGTAGTGAGATTTGAACCAGGCTGCCCTGTTTATCAGCCCACCCGCTCTAACCATTAGGCTACTCCTCCACTTCAGTTCATGGACTATCATCACACAAAACTGTTAAGGCCCAATAGTCAAAGGATTTATGCTCCTAATTTTGAGACTTATGCTCATAAATTGACCTCTTTGAAAAATTTCCCTAAACTCTTAAATGTTTGAGCATAAAAAGTGGGTGGCAATGGGTGCTGATTTAGAGCAGGGAAAAGAAGTTAGGAGCTTAGCACTGGTTTTCAGCCCTAGGCTGGCCCACCCTCTATGGAGAAAAAAGTATACACTGGATGTCAGGACCTACTATTTTGCTTTGACTGCAGGTACTCTTTGCCACACTACCAAGAAGTTGCCACCCGAGCCCATCTGGTCTGCCTAATGATTAAGCCAGCCCTGAATGAGGGAGGAAGCAGGAGATACCCCAGAGGACAAATTAGGAAGCTGTAACTGATTTATGGGGATGGTGTCAGGAAGGAAAATGCTGGTGGAACGAAAAGGGAAAGAATGTTGGAGTCATTGCTGGAGGGATGAGGAGAGACAAAGAAAGAGAGAGTGTGTCGGGTGTTGATTGTGGGGCATGTGTGGATGAGAAAGTGGGTAGGCATCCTCCTTATACCTTCTCCCCCCATATTAATCAGTAGCAATCTTGGGGTGAGACTTCATGCCAGATCACCAATCTAGAAACTTTCTCAACTGTGCCACATTGCTTCCTGTGAGTGAAAGGTGGAGCTGCCACTGGCCTTAACCTTGTAATTTTTTTTTCCTTTTTGGACAATTACCAGGTTGCACTGGTAAAATCAAAGATCAGCTGGGCCTGTCTGGCATACTGCAAGTTCTGTAATAACTAAACGTCCTAGTAGAAATGCAGCACTAGCATACCCACGTTTGTCTGGAAAGTTATAGAATGGACCTAGGAGGCTCGATAATTATAGCATCTGCTTAGATCATATTGGGGTGATTCAGGAAACATAGAAGACTGTTACTTATTACTGACCCTTTTAGTTTGGCATTGGAAAGATGACTGCTGGAAGGAAATAACTGAGGATCTTGTATGTACTTCTGTCCAAGATACTGGAGCACAAACACCCTCCAGAAGAATCTTGCAGGTGATTACACACAGGAGCTAGCAGCAGCAGTGCTGATAAAAAAAAAGAAACTGGGCAGACTAGACTGGTTTGATGGTCTTTTTCTGCTGCCATTTACTATGCTACTATGGGAGAATATAATAGAGTGGAATACAAACATTTTCGCTCACAGGGCTATTTGACAGGTTATGACCCAGGGCAGAAATTTGGGGAGGGGGACCCAAAGCCGCATAGGCAGGCTGCACATTCTTCTATGTTGGGCAGGTTTGGAGCCGTTGAATTAAAGAGGTCCAGGGCAATTACTCTGTTTGCACCCGGTAACACCAGCCCTATGCACTCTGAAGAGCCAAATACAGGTAAAAAGTCATAAGAAGATTGAGACTCATCTCCTCTAGCAGCAGATCTTATCAGGATGGAAAATCTGTCCTTTGATCTTTTGTCAACAATGTAAGAAAGTTGGAGACAGCTGCCACTCAGATCAGCAATGCTTCACTAGTAACTCATAAAACCTTTATGGCCCCTGTAATAAACTGAACTGATAAGGAGGTGAACTCTAGATTTCAGGAGTCAGCAGCTTCTAAGAACAGACCCTTCCTTTAAACTCTTGTGTTCCTTCAATGAGCAAACAACCATGTCCATTTAACCCTACTATAAAAATTGGGAACAAATAGTTTTCAGGAGCACAAGCAACTGCTTAATAATTTTTTGCAAAATATTCACTATCAATCTTTTCTTTCGCGCTTTAATTTTTCTAATACTTCAGAAATGCATTGAACAGACATTGCAAGAAACAGCAGTCTTAAATTCATCCTTAGAGCTGATACAACATGAGATGTGATGGTACAGCTTTCCTATGCTCCTTGGCCAATTTGCTAGAATATAAAGGGGAAAGGGAATGGGACTTGATATACCACTTTTCTGTGTGTGTGTGTGTGTGTTTTGTTGTTTTGTTGTTTTGTAACTACATTCAAAGCGGTTTACATAGTGTATACGGGTACCTGGGGCAATGGAGGGTTAAGTGACTTGCCTAGATTCACAAGGAACTGCTGTGGGAATTGAACCCAGTTCCCCAGGATCAAAGTCCGTTGCACTAACCACTAGCCATACTGGGTCAGACCAATAGTCCATCTAGCCCAGTATCCTGCTTCCAACAGTGGCCAATCCACGTCACAAGTACAGTACCAGGCAGAAACCCAATTAGTAGCAACATTCCATGCTACCAATCCTGGAGCAAGCAGTGGCAAACAGCAAGGTTGGGTTTTAGCAAAATTATCTTGTTTCTATGATTTTGTGTATATGTTTTTTTTTTACATTATAACTGCTGCTTATTGTGATTTAAAGATTATTGTGCATGTTGGAAGCTGCGTTGTACCAAGGCCAGTGTGAGTGGACACAATTATGGAGGCATGCAAAAATTGTTCCCAACCCACTGTCTCCTCTCATTGGCAGTGGCGAAGTGGGCATGGTAAGGGGGGCACCAGGGGGGCAAGTCACAGTCCTGGTTGGAAGCCATATTGTGGTTCTCATGTATTTTTTCACACAATTTGTGTGTGAGCATTATGGCTCTCTGTGTTGTTCTCTGTCACACTCGCCAGCCATGTCAGAGTTGTTGATGCCATAAGCTGAGCCAAACAGCTGTCTAAACTGAATTATATAGTTCAGAGTTAACATTCTAAAGAGAAACACTATTCTGTCCACTGTGAGGGGAGGGGGTACATGAAAAAAATAATAAAGGGATGAGCAAAGAAAAAGAAAAGGGATAAGAGAAGAGCGTCAGTGAGAGAAGAGAAGAGATTGAAGGACTGAAGACGTGCAGGTTACTTTCACTTTTCTTATATTTCAACCCCTGACCTCAATTCATTGAGTTGAACCACCCAAGTTTCGATTAATTTTTCTGTAACACAGGTTAAGAACACTGCTCAGCTTTTGACAAATATAGTCATGTCTGAACATTTTATTCTTTATTGTATTTCAATTTTCAACTATTTTTTGTTTTTCCTTCACTTTCTTTTTTTTTGCATGCTCCGCTCCTATTAGTACAGCCTTCATTTTTTGATAAAAGATGCCTTTTCTCTACCATTTATTCTTTTTCATCTGCC
Source organism: Microcaecilia unicolor (assembly GCF_901765095.1). NCBI lineage: Eukaryota > Metazoa > Chordata > Amphibia > Gymnophiona > Siphonopidae > Microcaecilia > Microcaecilia unicolor. The sequence goes on from NC_044034.1 coordinate 71,754,210, forward strand.
TTTAAGATTTTCTTTTCCTCCTTTTTGATTCCTGTTACAGTTTATCCTTCCTTCAATCTCTCAGCCTTGTTTCCTTGTTCTACCCAGGCTCACCACCCACTCTCTCATCCCTCCCACCATTCATATTCCTCTTCCCTTTCCCTGACCCCACTCCACAGTTCCTGGATCTCTCTTCTACTACTACTTAACATTTCTAGAGCACTACTAGGGTTACGCAGAGCTGTACAGTTTAACAAAGAAGGACAGTCCCTGCTCAAAGGAACTTACAATCTAAAGGACGAAATGTCAAGTTGGGGCAGTCTAGATTTCCTGAATCGAGGTATAGTGGTTAGGTGCTGAAGGCAACATTGAAGAGGTGGGCTTTGAGCAAGGATTTGAAGATGGGCAGGGAGGGGGCCTGGCGTATGGGCTCAGGGAGTTTATTCCAAGCATGAGGTGAGGCGAGGCAGAAAGGGCGGAGCCTGGAGTTGGCGGTGGTGGAGAAAGGTACTGAAAGGAGTGATTTGTCTTGAGAGCGGAGGTTACAGGTAGGAACGTAAGGGGAGATGAGGGTAGAGAGGTAAGGAGGGGCTGCAGATTGAGTGCATTTGTAGGTTAGTAGGAGAAGCTTGAACTGTATGTGGTACCTGATCGGAAGCCAGTGAAGTGACTTGAGGACAGGGGTGATATGAGTATATCAGTCCAGGCGGAAGATAAGACGTGCAGCAGAGTTCTGAATGGATTGAAGGGGGGATAGATGGCTAAGTGGGAGGCCAGTGAGGAGTAGGTTGCAGTAGTCAAGGCGAGAGGTAATGAGAGAGTGGATGAGAGTTCGGGTGGTGTGCTCAGAGAGGAAAGGGCGAATTTTGCTGATGTTATAGAGGAAGAAGCGACAGGTCTTGGCTATCTGCTGGATATGCACAGAGAAGGAGAGGGAGGAGTCGAAGATGACTCCGAGGTTGCGGGCAGATGAGGCGGGGAGGATGAGGGTGTTATCAACTGAGATAGAGAGAGGAGGGAGAGGAGAAATGGGTTTGGGTGGGAAGACAATAAGCTCGGTCTTGGCCATGTTCAGTTTCAGGTGGCGGTTGGACATCCAGGCAGCCATGTCGGATAAGCAGGCCGATACTTTGGCCTGGGTTTCTGCAGTGATGTCTGGTGTGGAGAGCTAAAGCTGGGTGTCATCAGCATAAAGATGATAATGGAAACCATGGGATGAGATCAGGGAGCCCAGGGAAGAGGTGTAGATTGAAAAAAGAAGGGGTCCAAGGACAGATCCCTGAGGAACTCCAACAGAGAGCGGGATGGGGGTGGAGGAAGAACCATGAGAATGTACTCTGAAGGTATGGTGGGAGAGGTAAGAGGAGAACCAGGAGAGGACAGAGCCCTGGAACCCAAATGAGGACAGTATGGCAAGAAGTAAATTGTGATTAACAGTGTCAAAAGCGGCGGATAGGTCGAAGAGGATGAGGATGGAGTAGTGGCCTTTGGATTTGGCAAGGAAGAGGTCATTGCAGACTTTAGATAGCGCTGTTTCTGTCGAGTGTAAGGGGCGAAAGCCGGATTGAAGCAGATCGAGGATGGCATGAGAGGAGAGAAAATCAAGGCAACGGCTGTGAACAGCGCGTTCAAGTATCTTGGAGAGGAAGAGTAGGAGGGAAATGGGGCAGTAGTTGGAGGGACAGGTAGGGTCAAGTGATGGTTTTTTGAGGAGTGGTGTGACTACAGCATGCTTGAAGGTGTCAGGGACAGTTGCAGTGGAGAGGGAGAGGTTGAGGATATGACAGATGGGGGGGGTGACAGTAGGAGAGATGGTGTTAAGTAAGTTGGTGGGGATGGGGTCAGAGGAACAGGTGGTGCATTTTGAGGAGGAAAGAAGATAGGCGGTTTCCTCCAGTGATAACAGGAAACGAGGAGAAGGAGGCCTGGTTTGGTTGGTTGAGAGAGTGGGTTATAGGGTGAAGAGGAGGAGATGGTTTGGTGGTGAATTCGAGGTTGATTTTCTGCACCTTGTCGCGGAAGTAGTCAGCCAGTGATTGAGGAGAGAGTGAGGGGGTGGGGTGGGAGCAGAGGGCACTTTGAGGAGGGAGTTAAGGGTGGCAAAGAGATGACGAGGGTTAGAGCTGAGGGAATTAGTCAATTGGGTGTAATAGTCCTGTTTGGTGAGGAATAGGGAGGACTGGAAGGAGGATAGCATGAATTTGTAATGAATGAAATCAGTATGGGTGCGAGATTTTCTCCAGAGGCGTTCAGCCGATCGGGCGCAGGAGCGAAGGTAACAGGTGCAAGGGGTCAGCCAGGGCTAGGGATTAGTGCGCCTTGTGGGACTGGAGATGGATGGTGCAAGGGTGTCCAGAGCAGAGGAGAGAGTGGCATTGCAAGCGGAGACAGCTTTGTCGACAGACTCTCTGCTTTTCTAGTACCTATCTCTAGTCCTTTCTATTTCCTTTAGATATGAACCTGTCACCTTCTCTTTCTCGTTTCCCCCCTTGCTTTCTTCTCTCTTTCCTCCTCCCTATATATATTCATCATCTCCCCTTTTTCTTCCCCCATTCTCTTTATATTCACCTCCTCATCCCAACTTTCTGTCTTCTCCTACCCACTTCTTCCTGGCCAATCGTCTCCTCGGCTCTGGGTTGAGCTTCTCCTCTGTCCAGAAAAAGGAAGAGGACAGTAGTGGATACTTCATGTTGCATCTGTATCATCCTTTTTCCTTAGCAATACTCATGGAAGGAGCCCATTGTAACAGTCAGATCTTTGGATGAAAGGGATATGCTGTTGGCCAGGTCTAGTTTCCTGCAATTCAACAGGGGCTGGAGAATTTCCTGGCAAGGATCCAATTTTGCACCTTTGCTTCGGCTACACAATTTCTAGGCACCAGGGCCTTGAGTATTTCTGCCAAAATAGTGTTCTGGGAAAATTAGACTCAGTTCACTGGGTGAATGACAGAAAGAAGAGGCAAAACAGAAAGCAGCAGGGATTGAGCTTAATGTCCTCTGTTAGTGTTCATGCAGCAGAGGCCCTGTCCTCACTACATCAACTAGGGCATCTAGGGATTTTGGATTTAGCCTACACCTTTTTCAGTAATAGCTCATTATGAGATACATTCAGATACTGTAGGTTATGTTCTGTTGCTCGAGGGCTTTCAATCTCAATTTGTACTTCAGGTAATGGAGGGTTAAGTAATTTGCCCATGAGCATAAGGAGCTGCAGTGGGATTCATACCTAGATACCTCGTAAAGACCCTGTAATGGTATTAATGGACATGGTGGAGTAGCCTAATGGTTAGTGCAGCAGGCTGAACCGGGGGGAAGCAATTCTCACTGCGGTTCCTTGTAACTCTGGCCAAGTCATTTAACTCTTCATTACCCCCTACAAACAAAAAAATTGTGCGCCCACTAGGGACAGAAACAGTACCCATATACCTTTAGTTATACCACAAAAGGGTAGTACAATAGAGTCTCAATTATCCAACATAAACAGGACTAACAGGTTGTCAGATAACCAAAAATGTCAGATAAAACAAACATATGGGGGCACCACTGCCACACTCACTGCATCCTTCCATCCCCCCAAACAGTAGAAGCCACACATCCCAGTCCCCCAGTCCCTCAATGTCCTCTCTCCCATCCACTCATAGGCCTCCCCAAGCCTATCTTACAGTCCCAGTCTAGCAGTGAAGTCAGGCAGGAGCAATCCCCAGTTGTTCCTGTCCATACTGGCTTCACTTTCAAAATGGCTGCCACAACCTCTGGCAATAGTCTTGCTAGCGGTCACAGCAGCCATTTTTAAAGCAGAGCCAGTGTGGGCAGGAGTACCTGGGGATACATTTCCTTTGTCCCTAATGAAAAACACTTCCTCCTTGATCTGGCCTTTGGTTTCTAGTCACTTGTCATTAACAGAAGCAGGTGTTCCTTTGGTTTTACCAAGTATCTAGAGAAAAACAAACATGCTGATGTGTCTTCATGTCTCTGAGCTGTCCACTGCCCATGGCCTCCTATCAGCACATAATCTAAAAATCAAACCAAAACTGCAGTGACTTCAGAAAAACAGGTTGGGAATTTGAAATAATACAGTTCTGCCCTGGTAATGATTAACAGGGCTGTGACAAAAGTCCCTGTTTTCTCATAGCAATACTAAGAACTGCTCCCTTCACTATCTCAAGTGCAAGCACGTTTGTGGGCAGAAAGCCCAATTCTTAAAGGTTCATCGCAGCCAGGATTCGAGTCATTCTTCACATACTAGAGTTTCCTTTTAACGTGATCAGCTAAAGAATTTGTATAAAATAGGAAAATATATGGGTTTTATTAGAATGGGACAGCATTTTACCAGAAAAAAATATCTATATAGGAGGCCAGCACACTTAAGATCATATTAGAAAACCGAGATATTGGTGAATATATATAGTCCCCAGGAAATGGCATTTTATAAAAAAAAGTGTCCATTTTATGGGCAGGTAAACTTATGACCAAAGAGGGTAATTTGGTAAATTTACAAGTTTATTTTATATTTGATATACAACCCATGAGAGGCCTTTCAGCACAGTTTACATTTATCAATAACTATAGGGCTAGATTTAGTAAGGTGCTCAAAAATCAGAACCGAAAAAAATTGGTGCTCAATGCTATTCTATAACGGGCACTCAAAGATGAACACCCATTATAGAATAGCAATGGGTGCCAGGACTTATGCTTGCTGAAACCAGGTAAAATTCCCAGTGCCCAATGATATGCCAATGATATTTTTGCTTATTGCTAGGGTTTCTTCTACAGATGTAGATCTAACATTGCTGCAAGATTTTTCAGATAAAGTGGCTGCCAGGTTCAAAGAGAATCTATTGTTGTTGAGTATCTCTAAGATGCTTGTGGTATGTCAGGAGGCTCCAGTTATTCGCTCTTGTCTGTTACAGTTGGGGGGGGCCAAGTAATAAAGATGGAAAACACCTTTAAATATCTAGAGATCTATTTTATTCTTCCTTGTCTTTTTCAAAACAAGTTATATCAGTTTTCTTGTACTTCAGCAACTTAGGAATTTTATGAAGGAAGCGGCTTTTCATACCCTTCTCCATGCTTCCCTGATTAACTTAGAGATCTATAAATACCCGCATATACCAAGTTACCGTAATCTAACTTAGATTATGGTAACTTGGTATATGCGGGTATTTCTAGTTCAGTACTGAAGAGACTCCAAACACTTCAGAATACAGCATCAGTACGTAAGGATTGCCATACTGGGATAGACCAAAGGCCCATCAAGCCCAGGATCCTGTTTCCAACAGTAGCCAATCCAGGTCATACATACCTGGCAAGATCCCAGAAAGTACAATACATTTTATGCTGCTTATCCTAGAAATAAGCAGTGGATTTTCCCCAAGTCCATTTTAATAATGGTCTAATGGTTTATGGACTTTTCCTTTAGGAAGCCATCCAAACCTTTTTTAAACCCCACTAAGATAACTGCTTTTACTACATTCTCTGGCAACGAATTCCAGAGTTTAATTACACATTGAGTGAAGAAAAACTTTCTCCGATTCCTTTTAATTTTATTACGTTGTAGCTTCATCGCGTGCCCCCTAGTCCTAGTATTTTTGGAAAGAGTAAACAAGCGATTCATGTCTACCCATTCCATTCCACTCCTTAATTTATAGACTTCTATCATATCTCCCCTCAGCTGTTTTTTCTCCAAGCTGAAGAGCCCTAGCCGCTTTAGCCTTTCCTTGTAGGGAAGTCGTCCCATCCCCTTTATAATTTTCGTCGCCTTTATCTGTACCTTTTCTAATTCCACTATATCTTTTTTGAGATGCAGTGAGCAGAATTGAACACAATATTCAAGGTGCGGTCTCACCATGGAGCGATACGAAAGCATTATAACGTACTCATTATTGTTTTTCATTCCTTTCCTAATAATGCCTAACATTCTATTTGCTTTCTTAGCCGCCACCGCACACTGAGCAGAGGGTTTCAATGTATTATCAATGACGCCTAGATCCCTTTCCTGGTTAGTGACTCCTAACTTGTAACCTTGCATTATGTAGCTATAATTTGGGTTCCACTTTCCGACATGCATCACATTGCACTTGCTCACATTAAACGTCATCTGCCATTTAGATGCCTAGTCTCCCAGTCTCATAAGTAATTTGTTTGTTAGGGGAAACACATAGTAGAGATCATGTGACCCAATTATTTTTGAAGTATCACTGACTGCCTGTGAAATTTCATATAGTTTAAAATATTGATGTTAGCACACAGAGCATTGTTTGAATTGATCCCACTCTATTTGTCATCCTTAACCGTCCCTTGTGTTCCCAGGAGATCACTTAGATCGCTGGGAGACAATAGAATGGTTATTCCATATATCTCAAAGGCACGATTAGTGTCCACCAGGGATAGTGCATTTTTTCGGTTAGCCCGTATACTTTGGAATGGGTTACCTATTTCCTTGCAGAAAGAAGAATCCTTAAAAGAATTTTAAATGTCAGCTGAAGGCACACTTTTTTAGGGTAGATTTAAACTTGTATGAATAGGGGGATTAGATCTTGCTGACTAGATTTGCAGTTGGAGTGTGTTTTATCTTGTGTTGGATGACACGTTGAATGAGTGTGTGTCTTTAATATTTTAAGCTGGAGTTCCTTTCTTTCTGCATTATTTTATTGTATTTTTTTTTACCACTGATCTTTTCTAGCTAAGTGGTATATTAAGCATTTTAATAAACATAAATATTCCAGTATTCTGCAAGTCCTCTGTCCTACTCATGGACCTTCCATGGCCACGCTCCCTTTTGGATTGTGTGCTATGGGATTTCGGAGCACATTGTTATAGAATAGCGTGTAGCAAGATGTGTGCACAAATCCAAATTGGTGCCAATTAGTGCCAATTAGCACCCAATTATTGGTACTAATTGGCTCAGCCAGTTGAGGGGGTCTTTTACTAAGCTGTGCTAGCGTTTTTAGCGCATGCTAATGAGTAGTATGTGCTAAATGCTAGAGATGCCCATAGGAATATATGGGTATCTCTAGGGTTTGGTGCATGCTTATTTTTAGCGTGCAGCAAAAATGCTAGCGTGGCTTGGTAAAAGACCCCCTTTGTTGGGCGTATAGTGGATCTGCGACTAAGTTGGGCACCATATATAGAATCCAGTGGAATATGTCTGAGGCAGAAATCTAGAAAGATTTAAATGTCAAGAGGCTTCACAAATGAAAGAAACAGAAAATGCTATTTAGCTTTCACAGAGATGGCTGAGGATTTTGGGACAGTCTTGGATTTCTGGCCACCCATCCTGGTGCATTATAGACTTGCAGCACTGATGTCAATGGGCAGGATCAGACAGTACAAATGCCACACAGCTTTGGGATGTAATTTCAAAAAAAGGACTGGGAAAAAAAGCCTACAGCCTGGAACTGGGTAACTTGGCATCGCTGCTTTCGTTGTTCCCACTGAAAGGATAGGGACAGAGTGGAGATATTATTAGAACTGATCACAAGGGGATTTGACCAGCTAATTTAATAGGTAC